>NC_090359.1:24105209-24427709 GCF_035084215.1 Heptranchias perlo | reverse complement strand
AGCTGGGAAGAAGGCTGTAAAGTGGTGTCCTGGCAATGCCGGCTCTGGCCCCTTCACCCAGGCTTCTCCATGAATCAATTGACATGAGGTACGCTGAGGCCGACTTAACTCTCCCCCCAGCCACCCCCCAGTGTGGCAATTGGGCCTCCATACAGTGGTAAGGAGGGAGAATGGGGCAGAACCCAGATATGGGTCTACAAGAACTTACCGGACATGTCTGCAACAACTTTGGACTCGTTTGTTTCTTGATGCTTCACATTACCTGAGAAATAAGAAGGAAGAACTTTCTTTTATATGTCCCATAGTGATTCCCAATGAATTGCTCCTGAACTGCAGTCACTTTGGTTATTGATATAAATGTGGGAATCAAATTACACACTGCAAGATCCCACAACGACCAAATGAGAAAGACGATCAGGTAATCTGTTTTTTTTTTGGTGGTGTTGGTTAAGGGAGGAATGTTGGCCAGGACATCAGGAAAACCGTCTATGCTCATCTTCAAGTAGTGCCATGGGATCTTTTACATCCATCAGAACAAGAAGACGGGGCCTCTTCTCATCCGAAGGATGGCGGCTTTGACAATGAAGCATTCCCTCAGAACTGCACTGGAGAGTCAGCCTAGTAATGGTGCTGAAGTCCCCTGGAATGGGGATTGAACCCAAAACCTTCTGACTCAGACGTATAGGTGCTAACACTGAGCCAAACTTTCATTATTGTGCTGTTTCAGTCTCGCTTCTTTATAACTTTTCATCAGTAAATAAATCTGACTAAACATTTCTAGCCTGCATGCTTTGGCACAGTGATATGTTATTCTCCGCCTCTTTAAGGCAATGGGGGAATGCGGTGAGAATACAACATATTCTCCCTTGAGCATCATATAGTGATTCAGGGGTAATTAGTAACCCTGTGATTGCTAACCCTTTCACTGTGGGCAGTGGGATTAGTTGTGGATTGATAGAGGGCTATGGGGAGAGAGTGGGGCAGTGGGGTTAGTTTGGGATTGATACAGAGCTATGGGGAGAGAGTGGGGCAGTGGGATTAGTTTGGGATTGATACAGGGCTATGGGGAGAGAGTGGGGCAGTGGGGTTAGTTTGGGATTGATACAGGGCTATGGGGAGAGAGTGGGGCAGTGGGATTAGTTTTGGATTGATACAGGGCTATGGGGAGAGAGTGGGGCAGTGGGATTAGTTTGGGATTGATACAGGGCTATGGGGAGAGAGTGGGGCAGTGGGATTAGTTTGGGATTGATACAGGGCTGTGGAGAGAGAGTGGGGCAGTGGGGATTAGTTTTGGATTGATGGAGGGCTGTGGAGAGAGAGTGGGGCAGTGGGGATTAGTTTTGGATTGATACAGGGCTATGGGGAGAGAGTGGGGCAGTGGGATTAGTTTTGGATTGATACAGGGCTATGGAGAGAGAGTGGGGCAGTGGGGATTAGTTTGGGATTGATACAGGGCTATGGGGAGAGACCGGGGCAGTGGGATTAGTTTTGGATTGATAGAGGGCTGTGGAGAGAGAGTGGGGCAGTGGGATTAGTTTGGGATTGATACAGAGCTATGGGGAGAGAGTGGGGCAGTGGGATTAGTTTGGGAGTGATACAGGGCTATGGGGAGAGTGGGGCAGTGGGATTAGTTTGGGATTGATACAGGGCTATGGGGAGAGAGTGGGGCAGTGGGATTAGTTTGGGATTGATACAGGGCTGTGGAGAGAGAGTGGGGCAGTGGGGATTACTTTTGGATTGATACAGGGCTATGGGGAGAGAGTGGGGCAGTGGGATTAGTTTTGGATTGATACAGGGCTATGGGGAGAGAGCGGGGCAGTGGGATTAGTTTTGGATTGATACAGGGCTATGGGGAGAGAGCGGGGCAGTGGGATTAGTTTTGGATTGATACAGAGCTATGGAGAGAGAGCAGGGCAGTGGGATTAGTTTGGGATTGATACAGGGCTATGGAGAGAGAGCAGGGCAGTGGGATTAGCTTGGGATTGATACAGGGCTATGGGGAGAGAGCGGGCAGTGGAGATTAGTTTTGGATTGATACAGGGCTATGGGGAGAGAGCGGGGCAGTGGGATTAGTTTTGGATTGATACAGAGCTATAGGGAGAGAGCGGGCAGTGGGGATTAGTTTTGGATTGATACAGAGCTATGGGGAGAGAGTGGGGCAGTGGGGATTAGTTTTGGATTGATACAGGGCTATGGGGAGAGAGTGGGGCAGTGGGGATTAGTTTTGGATTGATACAGGGCTATGGGGAGAGAGTGGGGCAGTGGGGATTAGTTTTGGATTGATACAGGGCTATGGGGAGAGAGTGCGGCAGTAGGGTTAGTTTAAGATTGATTCAGAGCCATGGGGAGAAAGTGGGATTAGTTTGGGATTGATCTAGCAAAGAGCTGGCACAGGTACGATGGGCTGAATGGCCTCCCTCTGTATTGAACACTTCTATGGTTCTAATAGGGGCCCTAAATCTTCAGCCCATCCAGGGGTCTCCTGCTAGAAGAGATCTAGCCCTGCGAACGGTGATGGATCCCACCTTTGGGTCCAGGCTGGGATCGTGGCCTGATCTCCCTAAATGAAAATATGGGAAACTTTTTAATGAAACAATTGTACTTCAATACAACCCCCTCTCAAAGGGGATACTGGGGGAGCGGTGGGGGGAGGGTCGGCAGAGTAAAGATGTTTCTGGGGGTGCTCCCCCCAGCCAGCCATTTTTCTGCTTGACTTGTTGTATTCTCTCCTGAGACTCAGGCTTACATTGGTTCCTGACGGCCATTGGCGCCCACCATTGCCATGTTAATGAAGGGACCATCTCCTTGACCATTCATGACAGGACACACCCCACCCGGGCCCAGTCCCTCGCCTCCATTGCGATTTCCTCTTCAATTGGGCGTTTGGGCCCGGTCCGGATGGGATGCATCCTAGGTTGCTGAGGGAAGTAAGGGTGGAAATTGCGGAGGTCCTGGCCACAATCTTCCAAACATCCGTAGATACGGGGGTGGTGCCAGAGGACTGGAGAATTGTAAATGTTGCACCCTTGTTCAAAAAAGAGTGTAAGGATAAACCCAGCAACTACAGGCCAGTCAGTTTAACCACGGTGGTGGGGAAACTTTGAGAAACGATAATCCGGGACAGAATTAACACTTGGATAAGTGTGGATTGATCAGGGAAAGCCAGCACAGATTTGTTAAAGGCAAATCGTGTTTAACTAACTTGATAGAGTTTTTTGTTGCGGTAACAGAGAGGGTAGATGTGGGCAATGTAGTTGATGTGGTGTATATGGACTTTCAAAAGGCATTTGATAAGTGCCGTATAATAGACTTGTCATCAAGATTGAAGCCCATGGAATAAAAGGGGCTGTAGCAGCATGGATACAGAATTGGCTAAGTAACAGGAAACAGAGAGTAGTGGTGAACGGCTGTTTTTCGGACTGGAGGGAGGTGTACAGTGGTGTTCCCCTGGGGTTAGTACTAGGACCACTGCTTTTCTTGATATTTATTAGTGACTGGACTTGGGTGTACAGGGCACAATTTCCAAATTTGCAGATGACACAAAACTTGGAAGGGTAGTGAACAGTGAGGAGGATAGTGATAGACTTCAAGAGGATATAGACAGGTTGGTGGAATGGGCGGACACGTGGCAGATGAAATTTAACACAGAAAAATGCGAGGTGATACATTTCGGTAGGAAGAACGAGGAGAGGAAATATAAACTAGAGGGCACAATTCTAAAAGGGTTAGAGGAACAGAGAGATCTGGGTGTATATGTGCACAAATCATTGAAGGTGGCAGGGCAGGTTGAGAAAGCGGTTAAAAAAGCATACGGGATCCTGGGCTTTATAAATAGAGGCATAGAGTACAAAAGCATGGAAGTCATGATAAGCTTTGGGTCAGGGCTGGTGTCTGCAGAATTGGGATGAGTTATTTCCTGGGCCGTTGATGTAATGAGTGTTCGTTCAGGACAATCTTCAAAGGGCCAGCTATTAGCCTACGGTCATTATTTCCCGATTTACTCTACTTATAAGAGGTTCGACGTTATTTCTTACCCAGAGATGTGTTTACAAGGACTTACCGGGCAGATCTCCGACAACCGTGGGCTCGTTTGTGTTTTGATGCTTCGCGTTACCTGAGAAATAAGAAGGAAGAAGTTGCCTTGATGTAGCACCTTTCCCATCCCCATAAAATGTCCCAACGTGATTGGCAGTGAATTCCCCCCTCTATGGCAATCGCCTGTTTGGATTGTGACGGTAATTCTTGGCATTTTCTGTGTGTTTGAAATTCTGCACTCCCCTATTTTCAACAGACTGGCTGAAATTGCCCTGAATTCTTTTTCACCAGCCATGGGACCGGCTTAACATGAACAGGAGGAGCTGGAAATGGAGGTGGAGGTATCCCAGTATGCAAAGCAGTACTGCAAGCCTCCTATTAAAATGATAGGGCCTGTCATTTTAATAGAGGCCCTTCATCTAAGGATGCTGGGATAGCCCGAGCTCCATAATCTCTCGCTCTTAGGTGCAAAAAGCTAGAAAAAAATATTTGAAAATCCCACAGCCAGGCAGGAGAATGGACAATACAGAGAAAAGGAGAAAGAGAGGGCCAAGAGGGTGAGTGAAAGGGGAGAATACATTTGAGTGAGACACAGTGGGAGCTAAATTGGGCCATGTAGCGCCCGTTGTTTCAGCGCTACACGGCCCAATTTAGCGTGTCTGCACGTTTCCAGCGTGACGTGCGCCGGACGCCATCTTGGTATTGGAGTTAGCGCAGGCGCAGATAACGAATGCTGGAATCATATAAGGTGGGGAGAAAACGGCTTCAATCAGTACACAACGCTGATTTAAAGTGATAGACACCATTTTGGGACTTAACGCTCAACTCAACGCACAGTCTTAACCCCGACCGTCTGAACGTGTCTTAGAGTGTCTGGAGGACCCCCCACCAGCGCTATTTAAAGGGACCATGCAGGATTTACAGGTTAGTGGCTGGATTATTGCTTCTGGCTGCCGAGACATTTATAACTGTTTTTGGAGGTCTCCTAGACTTGAATACTAGGACACGGGGACATAGCCTAACATTTAGAGAAAGGACGAGCAGGAGTGAAGTTAGGAAATGCTTCTACACACAAAGGGTGGGAGATGTTTGGAACGCTCTTCTGCAGATGGCAGTTGATGCTAGCTCAATTGTGAATATTAAATCTGAGATTGATAGATTTCTGTGAACCAAGGGTATTAAGGGATATGGGGCTAAGGTGGGTATATGGAGTTAGGTCACAGGTCCATCATGATCTCATTGAATGGTGGAACAGGCTCGAGGGGCTAAATGCCGCTCCCACTTGCTGCCTCCTGATATGTGCCACCTTCTCCTGCAAGAAAGCAGGATGTGTGTCTGGGTGATGTGCCTGTCATGGTTGAATAGCTGCCAGTGTGTGGGGCCTGTAAGTTGTGAGTGGTCGGGCTTGAAACAGTTGTAATGTGTAATGGTGAGAGGAAACATCTGATTGAAGAGTTGAGTACTGATGGAAAGAGTTTGTTGGTATGTGGGTGATGGGAGGTGTAGTGCGTGGTGCAGTTGGTAGGAGACACCACTTGACAGTTGACCTCACTCACCTTGACCACTCGTGTCAAAGCATTGAATTTCTTCCTGTACTGCATCCATGTTCATGATGCTGTGCGCCTGGCATTGACTTCATCCCCTACTGCCTCCCACTGCCTTTTGGATATATGCCTGGAGAGCCTCTTGCCACCCCCTTAACCCCAGGGGGGTTTGGTCTTCCCAATACCGAGCTGGAGGAAACTGCAGCTCCTGCAAGACCGGATGTTGGACAGACAGCACGGATTGCAGTGAAAAGGTCACGAGAGGCAGTGGAGAGATAGAGCCACAAACTCCGTGCCCTTGGCACCGATTCTGTCCCCCTCCCCGGCCACTGTCTCAGTCTGTACACAACCTCGGCGTCCGAGTCAACCCTGAGCTGAGCTTCTGACCCCATATCCTCTCCATCACAAAGACCGCCTGCTTCCACCTCCGTCTCAACACCTGTCTCCAGCCCTAGAGCCTACACGTGGAAGCTGATCCCATGTCTGCGGACGATGTCGCCGAGGGTCACTGTGTGGATGAGGAAGAGGCGGGGGGGGTGGGGCAGGCAAAGGTAGATCCTCGGGGGACTCCAGAGGTCATGGTGCGCGGGGAGCGGGAAGAGAAGCCATCGCTGGAGATGCTGTGGTTACAATCAGATGGGTAACAGTGGAATCAAACGTGGGCAGTCCCACTGAACTGGGCAACAGAGGAGAGGCGTTGGAGATGGACAATGTGGTCGACCAAAGCAAAGGCCGCAATGAGGTTGAACAGGGATATTGCGCTATGGTCACGGTCAACGTTCCCAGTAACATTCAACGTGGTCAAGAGTGGAGGAGGGGAGAGATGAAGCCTGAATCTGTGTCTGTCGGCCCCGTACCTCGTACGACCCGCAGCTGGGTGCCGCTCCCCTCCATCTGAATTATGGGCAGAGGCTCCAGGAGCTGGATGACGCACACGTAGACCCCGCTGTCATTCGGACCGGTGTTGCTGAGGCGCAGCGTGCTGCTCCGCGTGCCCAGGTCCGTGCGGAGAGCGACCCTCCCGCTCGTCCCGCCCGTTGTCTCGCCGCCCGGCACCACTCTGTAGACCTCGCCGGCGGGCAGGTTCCACTGGAAGGTCACGAGCTCGGGGACGTTCCTGGGTTCGTCGAAGCGGCAGTTCAGCTCCACGGCTTCGCCTTCTGCGGCTTCGAGCGAGGCCGGTGACTGGTGGACCTCACCACTTACCGGGCCACCTGCAAGAGAAGAAGGAAAGGCCGGCCACTGGGTTAGGGCAAAGTGCCAGGCGCGGCGTAGTCGGTCGCAATCTCTTGCCAGAAGGTCGTGGGTTCAAGTCCCACTCCGGAGACTTGAGCACATAATCCAGGCTGACACTCCGAGTGAGGGAGTGCTGCACTGTCGGAGGTGCCCTCTCGGGTCGACGTTAAAGATCCCACGGACACTATTTCGAAGAAGAGCAGGGGGAGTTCTCCCCAGTGTCCTGGGGCCAATATTTATCCCTCAACCAACATCACTGAAAAACAGATTATCTGGTCATTTATCTCATTGCTGTTTGACGGATATATTTTCATAGAATCATAGAAGTTTACAACATGGAAACAGGCCCTTCGGCCCAACATGTCCATGTCGCCCAGTTTATACCACTAAGCTAGTCCCAATTGCCTGCACTTGGCCCATATCCCTCTATACCCATCTTACCCATGTAACTGTCCAAATGCTTTTTAAAAGACAAAATTGTACCCGCCTCTACTACTGCCTCTGGCAGCTCGTTCCAGACACTCACCACCCTTTGAGTGAAAAAATTGCCCCTCTGGACCCTTTTGTATCTCTCCCCTCTCACCTTAAATCTATGCCCCCTCGTTATAGACTCCCCTACCTTTGGGAAAAGATTTTGACTATCGACCTTATCTATGCCCCTCATTATTTTATAGACTTCTATAAGATCACCCCTTAACCTCCTACTCTCCAGGGAAAAAAGTCTCAGTCTGTCCAACCTCTCCCTATAAGTCAAACCATCAAGTCCCAGTAGCATCCTAGTAAATCTTTTCTGTACTCTTTCTAGTTTAATAATATCCTTTCTATAATAGGGTGACCAGAACTGTACACAGTATTCCAAGTGTGGCCTTACTAATGTCTTGTACAACTTCAACAAGACATCCCAACTCCTGTATTCGATGTTCTGACCAATGAAACCAAGCATGCTGAATTTTGAGAGATAAATTGAAGTAGATAGAGGTAGAGATCGATGGGTAGACAGACAGATAGAAAGTGGGAGGACAATTTGATAAAGCTGGAATACAATCAGGACACCGAGTACAGAAGCAATGAGGCAACAATAAACCCAAACTGATGGCTTGGTCGCAGTTAGAATATTGAGACCAGTTCTGGGCACCCCACTTCATGATGGATCCCAAGGCCACAGAGAGGGCGTAGATGAGGAGAGATGAGAGAGACGAGGGCTCTTTTCACTAGAAAGGAGATTCAGTCGAGATTTTCAAAAATTGGGAGAGGTTTTGATAAGGTAAATTCGGGGGGGAAAACCTATTCCCACTGTCCAGTGAGTTGGTAACTAGAGGGGAGGAATTTAAGAATATTGAGGTATCAACTAACGGAGAGAATGGGAGAAATCCTTTTACACAAAGGGCTGTTAGGACATGGAATGCCTGACCAGAAACCGTACGGGGATTAGAACCCAAAAAAAAAAACAGGTTTTAAAAAGGAAGTGGGTGAATATTTGCAATAGAAAAGTTTTAAAGGGTTTGGGGAAAAGGCAGGGGAGTGGAATTAAGTGGAGCGCTCTTTCTGAGAGAGGACACATGGGCTACGATGGGCTGAACGGAGAAAGGGAAAGGGGAATGGGACTAAGAGGAGAGCTCTTTCTGAGAGACAGCACAGGTACGATGGGCTGAATGGCTCTTTCTGTGCTGTAAAGTTCGATGATGCTATAGTTAGGTAGATTGTCAGCCCGACAGGCAAATAGAAAGAGGAGGAGATAGATAGCTAGATTGACAGAATGGCAGGTAGTCAAGTTTGAGAATGCAGGACCTGCTCTGTTGATGTCCCATTGACGTACCTTTAATTAACAAAAAGATGCTGATCAGGATGACACTGGAGATCTCCATGTCTGTACTGGCCACCTCAAAGATGCTGTTGAATGACCTTGGACCTGAAGGAGGTGTTTGACTTTTGATATCTCGCATTAAATAACCTTTAGCGCATCAGAGAGACCTCAGCTCGTAACCCATCGGAACACGAACTGTGCAAACATCCTTTGTAATCCCATCTCAACATGACATGAAGTGCCCTTTTCAGGAGTGAGAGGTCATGCGTGCTGCTAACACATGCGGCCGTTTTATTCTGACTCATTGTCTCTCAGTCCTGTCGCCATACTGCAAAATTTAACTTTCACCCTCACTCAGTTCCCTCTGTTGCTCCGAGATAAATTACACAATTCAGACCTTTCACTAGCAGATCAGACAAGGGTTGTTCTTGTATTTCATTGCTGATTAGCCATCCAGGATTCTATAGCCTCTATCTTCTCCCATACAGTCTCACACGTCTATCATCGGCTTCTTTCCTGATTTCCAGTGAGACCCTTCCCCCAGCACAAGAACTTAATATCCTAGTTCTCATCTCCAAAGCATTCAGTCCCTTCACCCCAGTGCACCTCCTCTGTAACTGTTCAGCTCCAAATCCCAACCCTACATCCCAGCTCCAAATCCCAACCCTACATCCCAGCTCCAAATCCCAACCCTACATCCCAGCTCCAAATCCCAACCCTACATCCCAGCTCCAAATCCCAACTCTACATCCCAGCTCCATATCCCAATCCTACATCCCAGCTCCAAATCCCAACCCTACATCCCAACCCTACATCCCAGCTCCAAATCCCAATCCTACATCCCAGCTCCATATCCCAACCCTACATCCCAGCTCCAAATCCCAACCCTACATCCCAACCCTACATCCCAGCTCCAAATCCCAATCCTACATCCCAGCTCCATATCCCAACCCTACATCCCAGCTCCAAATCCTAACCCTACATCCCAGCTCCAAATTCCAACCCTACATCCCAGCTCCACATCCCAACCCTACATCCCAATCCTACATCCCAGCTCCATATCCCAACCCTACATCCCAGCTCCAAATCCCAACCCTACATCCCAACCCTACATCCCAGCTCCAAATCCCAATCCTACATCCCAGCTCCATATCCCAACCCTACATCCCAGCTCCAAATCCTAACCCTACATCCCAGCTCCAAATCCCAACCCTACATCCCAGCTCCATATCCCAACCCTACATCCCAATCCTACATCCCAGCTCCATATCCCAACCCTACATCCCAGCTCCATATCCCAACCCTACATCCCAACCCTACATCCCAGCTCCAAATCCTAACCCTACATCCCAGCTCCATATCCCAACCCTACATCCCAACCCTACATCCCAGCTCCAAATCCCAACCCTACATCCCAGCTCCAAATCCTAATCCTACATCCCAGCTCCATATCCTAACCCTACATCCCAGCTCCAAATCCCAACCCAAATCCCAGCTCCAAATCCCAACCCTACATCCCACCTCCATAACCCAACCCTACATCCCAGCTCCAAATCCCAACCCTACATCCCAGCTCCGTATCCCAACCCTACATCCCAACCCAAATCCCAGCTCTAAATCCCAACCCTACATCCCAGCTCCATATCCCAACCCTACATTCCAACACCCCATCCCAGCTCTACATCCCAGCTCTACACCCGACCCTCCATCTCAGTTGGAATGCATCCATCGATCAAAGGCAGGAGAGGACAAGATGGGGCTCGGCTGCGATGCCCCTGCAGTCGAACAACCTGCTGGCACCCAGTCTCCAAGTTCACATATGAAAAGTGGAACTGAACTCCGGCCTTGAGGGGAGGACTGGAGAGAAACAACTTTTAAAAAACTGTGTAAAGGAGCTGGATTGGGACGGGGCGAAGGATTTTAATGGTACAGTAAAGTTCGGGGCACTGACTCTCCAACTCTTTACTTAGAAACAAACACACATAAAAAGAGGCACAGAAAGTGGAAATGGAGAAGGGAAGTACAGCCCAGTTGCCTCACTAAATCCTCTTTTTAGTATCGCTGCGTGGTTGTCTCACTGGGTCATTGACCTTTCACCTTTGCGTTCAGATTCTCTTCCCTCCGATTTCTCCGGTGATGGCCCTCTCCCCTCCCCCCCCCCTCCCCGACAGCCTCACCGCGCAAACTCGCACGTGAGCAAGAGACTTGCCGACCGTGGGGCCCCGACCTAACGCCAGTCAGTGCCCGACAGACGAGCATTCAAAGGGGGAGACATGGGCCAGAGGGGCATAGGGGCCCAAGTGATGCTGGGGCTTGGGGGCAGGAGTCGCTGTGAGCTGCTCTCCGGGTCGACCCAGCATCTGATCCTTGTCAGAGACCTGGGCGGACGTGCTGACAATCCCGGGCTGTGGAGAGACGGAGGAGGAGGAGGAGGTCAGACAGGAAATAGGAATTAGTTGGCAACCAAGCTTGTGTTTTGAAAACCTGTGGACTGCAGGAGGAAGGAGAGGATGAGGGAGGTGAAGAGATTCACAGTGTTGTGGTCCTGGGAAAGAACGAGGTAGAGTGGGAGACGGGGGGCAACGGGTCTTAATTGCGTACAGTTCTGGTGCCCTTATTTAAGGAAGGACATACTTGCATTGGAGGCCGTTCAGAGAAGCTTCACTAGGTTGATTCCGGGTATGGAAGGGTTGTCTTATGAGGAAAGATTGAACAGGTTGGGTCTATACTCATTGGACTTTAGAAGAATGAGAGGCGATCTTATTGAAACATACAAGATTCTGAGGGGACTCGATAGGGTAGATGCTGAGGGGATGTTACCCCTCATGGGGGAATCTAAATCTAGGGGGCATAGTCTCAGAATAAGGGGTCGCCCGTTTAAGACGGAAATGAGGAGGAATTTCTTCTCCCAGAGGGTCGTGAATCTTTGGAATTCTTTACCCCAAAAAGCTGTGGAGGCTGAGTCATTGAATACATTCAAGGCCGAGTTAGACAAATTTTTGATCAGCGAGGGGGTCAAAGGATATGGGGAAAGGGCGGGAAAGTGGAGTTGAGGTAAAAATCAGATCAGCCATGATCTCATTAAATGGCGGAGCAGGCTCGAGGGGCCGAATGGCCTACTCCTGCACCTATCTCATATGGTCTTATGCACACAGTGAGGGCGCAGAGAGCGGGAAGAGTGAGTCCAACAGTGGATTTGCAGTTTCGAAGAGAAAGAAGAGAGTCGGGAGGAGCAATGGCCTCGGTAAATTAGAGAGACAGAGATGTGATGGAGTGAGATTTGGAAGCTGGTGGTGAGCGAGGGGCGGCCTGGCAGATGCCAGGTGTTGCCGACTGTCTGTGCCACGGACACTGCTGTGTGTGGGATTGAGACACAGACTCACAACAGTAACATCAACAAAAAAGGACTGTGACCAAAGTGGGAGTTGGGAGGCAAACAGCAGTTTTATTTCTTACCGATTGATTTATTCTCGATTTTATTATCTACACATTAAAAGTACAAAACAGCAGCATCAGCATTAACTGTGAGGATTTCCGATTTGGCGGGGGTTCCATTGTAGAGCAGGGCTTCTCAGAATAGGACCTGGGGGTACTTGAACATGGGCCCCCCTTCCCGTGAGCCTCGGCGCACCTGCTGCTCTGTGCTTCAGGACCTGTATTCATGCCCTGTCCACTTGGGGGATGTCGGCTGACCTGGGATTTCAGGGGTCTGGTCTTTCTCCCTCTCTTGTTCCAGTTGAAAGTAGACGAGGAGATGGGTTTGAGAGGCCCGGTTATCCGAGCCAAATGGCCGACTGGAATAGGAGGCATTCAAAGGACCGTTGAGCCGGACTCTGTCCCCTACAGCCTGTCACTCTAAAAAGAAGCTTCAGGGATCCAGACTAGCACAAGATGAGAGGGCTGAGGGTGTCACGGTCTCTCGATGGGGGGGGGTGGGCGGGGAGACCTGAACAAACTTTCAGGGAGACTTGGGGCAAAGAGGAGCAGGTTGTAAAATTGGGACCTGCTGTTCTGAAGTTGGCAGAGTGTTAAAACTGACCAGCCCATTGGGAACGTCTCAATGAAACTGGGGCAGTTGAGAGGGATTGTTGGGAGTCCTAACTAAATATTCCCTCCTTGCCCCGAGGGGCACTGAGTCCAAGTGTACTGTCCGACCCTCTCACTCGCTGAGATCAGTTAACGGAGCAGGGATCAAACCCGGGACCATCCAGGTTTGTGTGACTCAGGACCTCACCAGGCACAGCAAATACCAATTGAGGCACTGAGGGGGACCCGGACTCCTGCATTATACTAGAACTTTCCACTTGAGGCTTCAATTCAAAACTTCCCACCCATCCCCCGTTATTTGCGCTAAGTCTCGCTGAATGGTTTTAATTGGATTGGAATTCCAAGTGATTTTGATGAGGTCGGTGTTTATCCGGCTACGGAGTTCCTCCACCCCGGATTCGTAGGTAACGCGTGGGATTTATGGAAGTGTCGCACATCTGGATGTGGACGTGGGAAGTGATCCCGGGGTAAACACTTTGCATCTCAAGCATACGTCCGATCTTCTGACCTTTCGAAACATTCCCGGTGTAACGGTCTGGGGCGAAGGCGAAAATCACAACGCAGTGGCCTGTAACGAGAGCGAGAACATTTATGGAATCAAACAGCGTAGAAGGAGGCCGCTCGGCCCATCGTGCCTATGCCGGCTATCTGAAGGAGCTAACCCAATTAGTCCCGCTCCCCGTGCCCCTTTCCCCCATCGCCCTGCAAATTTTTCCCCTTCAAGTATTTATCCAATTCCCTTTTGAAAGTTACTGAATCTGCTTCCACCGCCCTTTCAGACAATGGATTCCATTTTAATAGAGAGTGGTCTATTACTGAGCCTGTACAGAGGGGTCTATTATTGTAATACTGATCCTACACAGATGTAGCACCCACCCAATACTGGAGAGTCAGCCTAGATTATTTGCTTAAGGGGTGGAGTGGGTTTTGAACCAGCAATCGTCTTGACTCAGGATGTCCGCTGAGCCAAGCTCTGTGGCCCTGGTTTAGGCCCCTCCATCCAACCACCACAGGAGGAGGGGGGGGGGGGCAGAACTTACCACATGAAGTGCTGGGGCATCTTCTTCCATCCCCCTGGGGTTGTATCACTGCCTCCCCTCAGAAACACTTAACTCAGCACTGATCTGGGATCAAACCTGGAACTTCCTGCTCTGCGTAGCCCAGTATCAGGTCCAGCTAGCTCAGTCGGTAGAGCATGAGACTCTTAATCTCAGGATCGTGGGTTCGAGCCCCACGTTCAGCAAATTCTATTTGGAGCTGCCTGGTGGTCTAGTGGTTAGGATTCGGCACTCTCACCGCTGTGGCCTGGGTTCGATTCCCGGTCAGGGAAGTAACTTTTGTTTTGGTGTCCATACTTAAGTAAAGACATACTTGCTCTCGAGGCAGTGCAAAGAAGGTTCACTCGGTTAATCCCGGGGATGAGGGGGCGGACAGATGAGGAGAGGTTGAGTAGATTGGGACTCTACTCATTGGAGTTCAGAAGAATGAGAGGCGATCTTATTGAATCATATAAGATTGTGAAGGGGCTTGATCGGGTGGATGCGGTGAGGATGTTCCCAAGGATGGGTGAAACTAGAACTAGGGGGCATAATCTTAGAATAAGGGGCTGCTCTTTCAAAACTGTAAGGAATCTTACAACACCAGGTTATAGTCCAACAAATTTATTTTAAAATCACAAGCTTTCGGAGATTATCCCCTTCGTCAGATGAATGAGTGAAAAGGTTCTCAAATCGCATATCTTATACTAGGCTGGGACAGCATCACACCAATCAAAAGGTGTCGTTGTTATTCAAACAGGCCAGTCACGGAGAACAGCACGTCCCAGTACACTGGATATACATTGTGTCAATTACACAGACAGGCAGAAAGAAACCCAAAATGGCAGAGAGAGAGAGAGAGAGAGAGAATATTAAAAAACATAATTTTCAAAACTGAGATGAGGAGAAACTTCTTCACTCAGAGGGTAGTGGGTCTGTGGAATTTGCTGCCCCAGGAAGCTGTGGAAGCTACATCATTAAATAAATTTAGAACAGAAATAGACAGTCTCCTAGAAGTAAAGGGAATTAGGGGTTACGGGGAGCGGGCAGGAAATTGGACATGAATTTAGATTTGAGGTTAGGATCAGATCAGCCATGATCTTATGAATGGCGGAGCAGGCTCGAGGGGCCGATTGGCCTACTCCTGCTCCTATTTCTTATGTTCTTATGTATCACACCGCACAATGGGTGCATTTCCACACTTGGCCATCAGGGAGACCGAGTTTTGGTCCTGACCCAATATCTTGGTCAGCCAGTCTTTGAAGCGACTTTCACTTAATTACAGCTGGGTTACCGCAAGCGAGAGGACCAGGACAAGGGACTGGTGTGGACGTGTCCGTCAGTCTACCTCTTGGTCAGAACATTGGGTTCAAACCCATTCCAGGCCTTGAGCACATATCCAGAGGCTGATACTGGGGGCTGTACTGAGGGAGTGCTGCATTGTTGGAAGTGCCGTCCTTCAGATGAGACGTTTAACTGAGGCGCCATTCCCTGTGAGGATGGACGTTACGAATCCCACGGCATTATTGAAAGTAGAGCAGGAGAGTTCTCCTGGTGTCCTGGGCCATTTTATTGTTGCCTTTGAGATCTTACTCTCCACAAAATGGCTGTCGTGTTTCCACAAACAACAATTCCTGCACCTTAAAGTAATTCATTGTGTATGAGACGGTTTGAGAAGTTTCTCAGGGGTGTGACGAGACCTTCTATCAATACGGATCCATCTCAATCTGAGTGTAGAGAAAGGACCTGGGAATCAGGGATTGGCAAGACGAGGGTCGCCAACTCTGGTTGGACGCATTCTCGGAGATTTCATCACATGACCTCCTGCCTCCAATCGCCCCGCCCCTACGCTCCCGCCATTGGTCGCCCAACACGTCCATCATCTCAGCGCTCCGCCTTCCCATGGGCAATTGGAAAGAGAACAGACTCTTCCTTACCCAATTGGATGATTCTTGACTGTCAGTCAAACAGCCAATCTCTCCAGCTCCAATATTTTTAGGACTAATAAACGAAAGTGTTAAAAGAAAATGAAAAAAAAACACACAATTTTTTTAATTATGATTTTTCTCCCTGGGGGTGTTTGCTCACACCAGTGTCCTGGAGAATAATCTTCAGTTCCTGGAGACTCCAGGACAATCCTGGAGGGTTGGCGACCCTAGGCAAAGCCTTATTTGGGGAGGGAGTTTTAACCTCCCATTGTTACATTATAAAACATGACCTTGCAGACATATGTTATTAGATTTCAGTTCTTAACCAACGGCTGGAGATAATTACTAGAAGCGAGGTACAGAATGAGTCCGGTAACTCAGTGAGTAAACCATTACCAGGGGAAGATTCCCATTGATCGCTCGACCCATTTGGAGATGTGAATTTTTAAATCTCTGACCATTTCTGTGTTGCTGAAGAGGCTGAGCCTTGTGGGGAGATGTGGAGACAGGTTAGCAAGGAGCAGGCAGGCTGCACTGGATGGAATCGAGCCCCTTCTCACCTGATCCCTCCAACCTTACTCCATTGTCGATCGCATTTCCATTCCCAAAGGGGTTCTCCCGTCTCACCAGTCTGCCGCTGAAGGGGGCGTAAACTGTCGATCCATCCCTGCAAACCACATCGACCCCCTTGTGTTTGCGACTACCCCTGGAAACGACGGAACACAGTCAGGCCCGAATACGACCAACTCTCTGTCGCACTCTTCCTGTGGAATGTTCACAGTGTCTGATGGACTCGCCCATTGTCGCACCATCATTTTACACAACGCCCGCAGCACTGAGATCTCACATTAGAAAAATACCAGCTAATCTCCCGTGGCATTGCTCGCAGTCAATCAGAGTGTGACGTCTGAAGTGTGACGCCCAAAGTGTGACAGGAAGTAAGTGTGACGCTTACAGGAAATGCATTCTACGGATGAGTCTTTTTATATATTCTAGATTATAAAATATACAGCGCGCCCTGTGTTGTAGGCTTCATGCAATTTTCTCCATATTCCTTCCCCTTCAGTCTGCCAGCCCTTGCCGCCTGTACTACAGGCTCTGAGACTGCCATCAATGCCCCATGTAACAGGCACACGGAGGTGGTCAGGGCTACCAAAGCTGGGAAGGGGAGGTTTCTGTCCTCGGATACTTCCCCCCTCCCTCCCACCAAAAAATGACACAGCAACGACCCCCACAAGGATCGGCCTGTTTCCACCCCGGCTCTGGGTGTGAGTCTAAAGTTTAGACCCGCCCCACCCCACCCCAGTGCTCTTTAAAATCAAAGTGTTACCCCTGCAGTACCAGCCACAGTGGCACATCCCAACACCTTTATTACTGGTCACCAACATTACATTCAAAACTCTACCACGCTCAGGGCAACATGTCACATACTCACTGCTCGAGACTCGTTCCTTCAAGTGTGCGAGTGATTCTTTGACAACATTAACAAAATTCACCACTATAAGCACAGGTTAGTCTCTTAATTTGAAAACCCAGATTATAATGAACATCATGGTGACAATGTAGTTTTGCCCAGAGAGAATAACACTGACCCTAAACCACAACACACTGGAACTTCGTTCCTATTTTCCTTCTTTGTCTCTAATCACCAGGATCTTAGTGAAGACCCTCCCTCCATTGCTCCACTTTGGTCCACCACTATAACTGATACTAACTTTTACCCCTCTATGTCTGTTGGATCTGCTGCTCTCCGGACTTCAATAAGGCCCTGATGGTGCTGTCCTAATATCCTCAGGGTGTGTGTGACTGCACTCACCAGGCCCTATGCTGTCTCTTCAATCTATCCAATCCCACTCCATCCTTGTTTCTCTTTGTTTGTGTTCACCCTATCTTTAAGAAGACTGATCCCCCTGACCCTTCAGATTTTAATTCATTCATGGGATGTGGGCGTTGCTGGCAAGGCCAGCATTTATTGCCCATCCCTAATTGCCCTTAAGAAGGTGATGGTGAGCTGCCCTCTTGAACCGCTGCAGTCTATGTGGTGAAGGTTCTCCCAGTGCTGTTAGGTAGGGAGTTCCAGGATTTTGACCCAGCGACGATGAAGGAACGGCCAATATATTTCCAAGTCAGGATGGTATGTGACTTGGAGGGGAACATGCAGGTGGTGGTATTCCCATGCGCCTGCTGCCTTTGTCCTTCTGGGTGGTAGAGGTCGCGGGTTAGTGTTGCCCCTGATTGCCCCCTGTCACCCTTACATTGGGACTTTCCAAAGTTATGAAAGGAGCTGTTCACTCACAAATTATCCATCATCTCGAAATTTCTGGCCTGACCCATGTTTGCCAGTGGGGGTTTTGCCATGGCCTTTCCTCTGGTGATCTTTCTGTCTATGTTATGTACCGGAACACTGCTCTTGAAAACTTTGATGCTTCATTTGTCAACACCTTGGACATCTCCAGAGCCTTTGATAATGTTTACCACCATACACCTCCAAACAAGTTACCAACACAGGGTCCCTCCAGTGCCATGTCTGTAGCTATCTATAATCCACCACACAACTTCAAACAAGTTACCAACACAGGGTCCCTCCCCAGTACTATGTCTATAGCTATCTATAATCCTGTCTGTGCTACAGTCACTGGCTGATCATGTGACGCAAGAGGTTGCTGAAAGCTCGACTCGGTTTCCCACTCTGGCCCTCTTTCCGTATGAAGGACCATTCATCACCCCACCAAGAGCTACCATCTTTTACCTATCTCCGTACTTGTCCTTCCTCATGTACTGGTTTCAGGCTCACTTTCTGCTCCAAACTGGAACTCCCATTGCTCCAACTGCCCCTGAGAAGCTTGATTTTAGCTATAATATTCACCTTAGAATCTCCTAAAACTCTATAGAGGCAAAAGTGATACACGACCTTGATCCTGCTCTTGTTCTCTTCCCCCCCCCCCCCCACCCCCCAAGATCACAATAGAAGTGAACTTCCATGGGGGTTCTCCTGCTTGTTCACTGTTACTTCGGTGGACGAGCCACGGAAACCCCATTCTTATGGTGGACGAGTAGGAGAACCCCAGCGAGAATTCACCCCCGGTGATTCCCAGCTCTACTGGGTGGTGGCTGCCCTCCAGTACCTTATCAACGAGCCTACACGGTGAGTATCATGGCCCACCCTGGTCCACTCATCCTTGGCCATCCACTAATGGGTATTTTCTAGCAAATGTCACTGAATAAAGGTCTGGAGTGGGACCCTGGTCAAGCCCCACCCTAACTCAGGAGACACAGAGGCCAACTGGAACTCCAACACCACTTCCATGACTAAGACCATTCAATACAACAAAAACCAGGGATCAATTCTGGGACCTAATGCTCTGTACGGCTTAGCAGCAGAGTTTGAACTCCAGCTTTATAATTCACTAACAGCCACCCATTACTGTATGTTTCGTGGCTGGATATTTTACTGTGTCATTTGTACTGAAGGATATTTCATAGATGGGAATAGACTGACAGGGTCTATTCATTCTCTGTGTGAATTAATAACGACAATGTGAAGATTACCTGCTAGCACCGTACGCTCCACTGCCAAATTTATCGGTTCCTCTCACTTTGTTGCTCGGATTCCCTGCACAGAGGCCCCCCCAGCTGTCAGCTGTAACTGTACAAAGTAGAATTTAATACAGAAAAGGGGAAAGCTTAATTACTGTTGTTGGTACACATTTTAAGATGGAAAGGCACAAAATTAATGGAACTCTTTCTGTCTTTACATCTTTACAACACCAAGTTATAGTCCAGCAATTTTATTTTAAATTCACAAGCTTTCGGAGGCTACATCGTTTTCCACATCGTTCACCTGAGGAAGGAGGTAGCCTCCGAAAGCTTGTGAATTTAAAATAAAATTGCTGGACTATAACTTGGTGTTGTAAAATTGTTTACAATTGTCTTTACATCGAGGGAGGTCAGAATGTGGAATTCTCTGCCACAAACCAATGTTGAAACAGAGTCTGCAAATTCCTTTAAATAGGAATTGTTTATAAAAGAGGACTATTAAAGGGTCTGGGGAGTGAGCAGGAGAGTGGGATTAGACTGGGTGGGATATTAAAGGGTCTGGGGAGTGAGCAGGAGAGTGGGATTAGACTGGGTGGGATATTAAAGGGTATGGGGAGTGAGCAGGAGAGTGGGATTAGACTGGGTGGGATATTAAAGGGTATGGGGAGTGAGCGGGAGAGTGGGATTAGACTGGGTGGGATATTAAAGGATATGGGGAGAGAGGAGAGTGGGATTAGACTGGGTGGGATATTAAAGGGTCTGGGGAGTGAGCAGGAGAGTGAGATTAGACTGGGTGGGATATTAAAGGGTATGGGGAGTGAGCGGGAAAGTGGGATTAGACTGGGTGGGATATTAAAGGGTATGGGGAGAGAGGAGAGTGGGATTAGACTGGGTGAGATATTAAAGGGTATGGGGAGAGAGGAGAGTGAGATTAGACTGGGTGGGATATTAAAGGGTATGGGGAGAGAGGAGAGTGGGATTAGACTGGGTGGGATATTAAAGGGTATGGGGAGAGAGGAGAGTGGGATTAGACTGGGTGGGATATTAAAGGGTATGGGGATTGAGGGCTGGGACTATTCCCACTTGGATCCAGAGAATCCTTAAGGAAATGTCCAACTGTGCAGGTGGCTCCCAGTTGGAGAATCAGTGGGAAGTTTACCAGCACTCTGCAGGTTTAGCTGGTTAAACTCCAGTAGGGTCTCTACTGAGGGGCCCGAAGCTTGGCCAAACAAACCTTCATCTGTCGGTGTCTCTCGGGAGATTGATTTGGAGATTCTCCGACATGGGGTTGGAGTTCCAGGCATGTCAGACAGACGGCTGTCTCGCAAATTCCAGTCACTGGATCGCGGGATTTCAGCAGTGATGATGATTAATGGAAAGGGCTGAAGTGTACTCAGGCAACAAACCCTCGTATAACTGACTGAGCGCCATGGAGAAAAGGAATGCTGTCATTTCAGTTCCTGCGTATTTTGCCACTGTGAACTTTGAAATGTTTCTTTAAATATTTTGAGCAATAAACCTGTTTGTAAGTCACAAATAATTCTACAGCAACATCTCCACCCACATTGAACACATGCCGACTTACCCTGAGCCAATAGAGTGAAGAGGATGAGTCCCCTCAGCATGACTCAGGCTCTGAATATCTGGGGAGCAAGATTCATTTATTAATGGATTAACTTCACAAACTAATCATCACCTCAAACATTCTTAAATATTCTACACACCTCGATCTAGCTTTTACCCTTAGTCTGCTGAGTGGTTGCAGGGGCTGTGACAGTTAAAGGGGCAGTAAGTTGTTAAAGGGGCAGTGAGCAATTAAAGGGGCAGTAAGTGGTTAAAGGGGCAGTGAGCAATTAAAGGGGCAGTGAGTGGTTAAAGGGGCAGTGAGTGGTCAAAGGGGCAGTGAGTGGTTAAAGGGTCGGTGAGTGGTTAAAGGGGCAGTGAGTGGTGAAAGGGGCAGTGAGTGGTCAAAGGGTCAGTGAGTGGTTAAAGGGTCAGTGAGTGGTTAAAGGGGCAGTGAGTGGTTAAAGGGGCAGTGAGTGGTCAGAGGGTCAGTGAGTGGTTAAAGGGGCAGTGAGTGGTTAAAGGGGCAGTGTGTGGTTAAAGGGGCAGTGCGTGGTTAAAGGGGCAGTGAGTGGTTAAAGGGGCAGTGAGTGTTCAAAGGGGCAGTGACTGGTTAAAGGGAGCTAGAAATTGGTAAAGGGATGGGGAATTGTTAAAGGGGTCTGGGAGTGGTTCAAGGGGCAGTGAGTGGTTAAAGGGGCAGTGAGTGGTTAAAGGGGTCTGGGAGTGGTTAAAGGGGTCTGGGAGTGGTTAAAGGGGCAGTGAGTGGTTAAAGGGGTCTGGGAGTGGTTAAAGGGAGTAATTCCACCCTCAGATGTGACGTTCCGCATTCTGTCTGTGTCTGAGCTTCCGCAAAGCTCGAGGAACAGCACCTCATCTTTCGATTAGGGACTTTACAACCATCCGGACTCAACACTGATTTCAATAACTTCAGATCAGAACCACTTCTCCCATTTTCTCAGACAGCGGGTGATGGTGATGGTTCTGCTGTTGCCATTTACAGCTCCTCTAGACCCATCTTTTGTTTCTTTATCTGTCCCATTCCCACCCTCCGTGCCTCGCACCATCATCCCCTTTTGTAATTTAATCACTCCTGCCCTCCATCTTATCACAGACCTCCCCTTTTGTTCTTTCCTCCCCTCCCTTCCCTCCCTCCTCTTTCCCCGGCTCTGCATTTGCTTAAAAACTGTTTAATCTTCAGCTTCTTCCAGTTCTGACGAAGGGTCATCGACCTGAAACGTTAACACTGTTTCTCTCTCCACAGATGCTGCCCGACCTGCTGAGTATTTCCAGCATTTTCTGGTTTTATCCCACTCTCAGTAATCTCATCCACGGGAGGATTGGAATGGAGCCCCCCTTCACCGTACAATGAGACAGCCCACGTGACTGGAGGCCCAAAGGCTCCTTCTCACCAACACCTCATCTACCCAACCTTCGGACTTCAACCTGCGTCAGTCTTCGAGATGTCGAGCACGGCTCACGGCAACAGTCACACTTTTCCAAAACACCGTGTCCTAGATTAAAGAAATGACTCGCATATATCATTTTACCGAGGTGGCCCAGGTATTTCACAACCCATTCAGTACCCTCAGGGCGGTCATTGTCGCTTGGTTGGCAAATGTGCCAATTTATGCACAGCAAGATCCCGCAAATCGTGAATGAGGCAAATGACCAATTAATCTGTTTTTAGTGATGTTGCTTGAGGCTGGAATATCGGCCCAGGACAACTAGAGAACTGGCCTACTCTTTGATTGGTGCTGTGGGATCTTCTACGTCCACCTGAGAGGGCAGTAAAGGACCTCGGTTTAACGTCCCATCTCTGACACTCCCTCAGTACTGCCCTGGACTCTCAGCTGAAGTTAGGGGCTCAAACTGTGCAATCTTTCCCTATTCTCTCTCTCCACCCCCACCCACTTCTCCGTCCTTTCCTGGAGTCATGGCTCAATGGGAGCTGAGCCGCAAACCCCAAGGGTTCAGGGTGGCCGCTCCTCCTGGGTGACCCTAGATAATGAGTGACAGGCAGCTTGACCATGCGAGACATCAAATCCCGACCCCATTCTGCCTTCCCACGGCTGCATAGAATTATTACACCACAGAAGGCGGCCGCTCGGCCCATCTCGCCTGTGCCAGCTCTTTGAAACAGCTGTCCAACTAGTCCCACTCCCCTCTGCTCTTTCCCCCATAGCCCTGCAAATTTCTACCTCTTCAAGTATTTATCCAATTCCCTTTTGACGGTTATTATTGAATCTGCTTCCACCGCCCTTTCAGGCAGCGCATTCCAGATCCCAACAACTCGTTGGGTAAAACAATGTCTCCTCATCTCCCCTCTGGTTCTTTTGCCAATTACCTTAAATCTGTGTCCTCTGGTTACCGACCCTTCTGCCACTGGAAACAGTTTCTCCTTATTTACTCTATCAAAACCCTTCATGATTTTGAACACCTCGATTAAATCTCCCCTTAACCTTCTCTACTCTAAGGAGAACAATCCCAGCTTCTTCAGTCTCTTCATGTAATTGAAGTCCCTCATCCCTGGTACCATTCTGGTAAATCTCCTTTGCACCCTCTCCAAGGCCTTGACATCCTTCCTAAAGTGTGGTATCTGGAATTGGGCACAATGGAGGCACTTTCCAACTGAAGCCCACTGGATGGAGATCAGAAGCAGGAACCCTGACTGATTCTTCTCCTACCAGTGAGCTGTAACATCCCCCCACCCTACAGCACCAAATGAGATCAGTTAACTCAGCGCAGAGCAGCCACCAAGCCTGGACCCTTCTTGACGTCTCTGGCTCAGGATGAGGGTCACTAACCCGCGGAGCCTGCAGGGAGGCCAACAAAGAGTGAGATTAACCGTAAATGATTTCAACAGACATGGTTCTTACCCCAACACGTAGCGACACCCACTCACTGCAGAGTCTGGAGTCAACACTCTGAGGTGGGGGCAATCCGGGAATGTGTTTTACTGATGGGGGGTGGGTAGGAGGAGGGGATTGTCGCTACCCGACTGGCCAATTAGAGCAGCCAAATTTAGGGTTTGCCCTGCTCCATGCCCTCCCGTTGTTTATCTGAAGGGGCTTATGCTTCTCCTCACCTTACTATTTACCAACGTTTACTGTTTAACCAGAAGCACTGAGCGTGCAGTGAAGCTGGTTGGGAAATGTCGGCAATGAGCAGGGATTATGGGGATATTTAAGGTCATTCAATGACTGATTCCCCATGAACTTAGTCCCTTACCGCAGGCTAACCCTCGCCAAGGCCACCGCCTCGATGGCCATTAACCAACATGACGCAACGTTGGTTTTCAATCTTTTGACGTCTTCCCTTCAATGATTAATCCCTGTGATGGAACCTCGGGGAACATCTCAGAGCGACCAGAGTGCGGAGGAAAGAGGTTTGAGCCTCTGTTAGACGTTAGGCGGTTCTTCTATCCCCAGAGAATAGTAGAGTCAAGGAACCAAGTTGCCGGCTTGTGCGGTGAGCGCTGAGTCACTTCAAGAGGGACCTGGCCCAGTTCGTGGCTGGGGCGGAGATCACATCGTACAAGAGGTGGGTATCAAGAAATGCAAATCATGGGCAATGTGATCTCCTGATTGCCTAGGGGGAACGGAGAGAAACTTTCCAGATTTTTTCCCACTAACTGGCCTTGGGGTTTTAATCTCGCCCAGGAGGTCGCATGACAACTGGAGGGGTATGGAGTGTATTAATCATGACGTATAAGGCATCACAACTGTATGGGCGAGGCTAGATGGACCAGTTGTTGTTCTTCCTGTCTGACATTTTGTGTGTAATTCCTGCCAAACTGGAACCATAGTAGTGTACAGCACAGAAAGAGGCCGTTTGGCCCATCGTGTCTGTGCCGGCTCTTTGGTAGAGCAAACCAACAACAATCCCACTGCCCCGCTCTCTCCCCTTATCTTCCTCTGCTTCAAATGCTTTTCCCTTAAAAGGTGCAATGGTCTCTACCTCAACCACCCTTTGCGGCAAAGCAATCAATGCTTCCATAACCTAAACCTCTCTCCTCACTCTCTTGCATAGAATTTACAGCCCGATTGGTCCGTGCCGGTGTTTATGCTCCACACGAGCCTCCTCCCAGCCCTCTTCATCCAACCCTCCCATCATGTCCTTCTATTCCTTTCTCCTTCACGTGCCTATCTACTGACCCCGGGTTGACATTTCCACACCAAACCGCATGGGCACTGCAGCCGACTGCTGCTCCCCTCAACCCTGCCCCGGCGAACGCAGGAGGGCTGGGGGTTCTCGGCCTGCTGTCCTCCGTGCGTTGGCTGCACTCCGTGAATCGATTGATACAAAGGACACCGATTGATGTTCGCTGATGACAGGGAAGCTAACGGCACTCCGTCACTTTTTGGCCCTTTTCCTTTGGTGACGATCCCGCTCGTGGAGCTGAGGGAAGTCCGAGGCGGAGAAAACGGGAGCACGTGTCGGCAAACCGTGTGTTCCCGGGGTCAGAGGTCAACTGGTTAAGGCGGTGAGCAACCACGACCTGACAGACTACTGAAGCTTCAGGGTCAGTCCCTGGCTTGTGCTGAGTTGGCTGCTCTCAGCTTTGGCTGCAGTCCAGACTACTACTACTACTACAGGTCTCAAGGCCCCTGACCCGGACAGGTCTCTGCTAACTGTACATTGGCTAGTGATTGCAGTAGGACAAAGGCATGGGTGGAGGTCGGGTGAGGTTAGACCTCCTGCTGACATCCACTGTTTGGACTGGCAGAAGAAAGACCAATTGGACGAGGAACTGGAGGGAGACTGGTCCTAAAATTGAACCCAGCAAGAATTCCGCAGTGTGGCACAGCCCAGGTTAGATACAGAGTAAAGCTCCCTCTATACACTGTCCCATCAAACACTCCCAGGGCAGGTACAGCACGGGTTAGATACAGAGTAAAGCTCCCTCTATACACTGTCCCATCAAACACTCCCAGGGCAGGTACAGCACGGGTTAGATACAGAGTAAAGCTCCCTCTACACTGTCCCATCAAACACTCCCAGGGCAGGTACAGCACGGGTTAGATACAGAGTAAAGCTCCCTCTACACTGTCCCATCAAACACTCCCAGGGCAGGTACAGCACGGGTTAGATACAGAGTAAAGCTCCCTCTACATTGTCCCATCAAGTACTCC
Organism: Heptranchias perlo; assembly: GCF_035084215.1. Taxonomy (NCBI): domain Eukaryota; kingdom Metazoa; phylum Chordata; class Chondrichthyes; order Hexanchiformes; family Hexanchidae; genus Heptranchias; species Heptranchias perlo. Next base: position 24,401,843 of record NC_090359.1, on the reverse strand, counting down.
CAGGGCAGGTACAGCACGGGTTAGATACAGAGTAAAGCTCCCTCTACACTGTCCCATCAAAGACTCCCAGGGAGCCACATTTTATGGGGATTGGGCACTAGAAAGTTCTTTCCTCCTTTAACAACATGCACTGACTTTTTTTACGCAGCGAGTTGTGATGATCTGGAACGCGCTGCCTGAAAGGGCGGTGGAAGCAGATTCAATAGTAACTTTCGAAAGGGAATTGGATAAATACTTGAAAAGGTAAAATTCGCAGGGCTACGGGGTAAGAGATGGGGGAGTGGGACGAATTGGATTAGTCTTTCAAAGAGCTGGCACAGGCGCGATGGGCCGAATGGCCTCCTTCTGTGCTGTATGATTCTTGGATAAATGCTGAGTTACAGGAGTTACTGGTGAATGACTCTCAGCCCAGGTAACCGCGTTGGGGTCACTAACTGATGTGGCACTGCTTTGGTTCCAATCCTTTCTCAACTCTTGTCTTCAATGATTAATCTCGATGGACTGAGCTCAACCCTTGAACCAGGACAGCAGTGAATCGCAGAGTATGTTAATAACGCACAAGAATCACTTTACGGGATGAATTTATATCCATGGAGGAAATCTCAGTCAATTAAGGACTTGTTGGTAGGGTCAGAGTTGGGACTTCTCTCACTCTCTGCCCTCCAATTTTTGGTGACCAGTCCGTAAACAGCCCTGTTGGTTTATTGCTGAGGAAAAATGCTGAATTTAACATTTCAGAGGGATTATCATTTTTTTAAAAAAAAATCCAGTTCAGATACAGGCGATATCATGGCACCAGATGAAGGCTGAATGGTCTCCAGTACAGGGCAGCATCAAGGCTGAAAACAGTAGAGGCGCCAAATTGGGCCGTGTACCCTCCGTTGTTTCGGTGCTACACGGCCTCTCCAACATCCAAGATGGCGTCTTGGATGCACACGCACGTTTCCAGCGTGATGTGCGCCGGATGCCATCTTGATATAGGAGTTAGCGCAGGCGCAGATAACGAACGCTGGAATCATGTAAAGTAGGGAGAAAATGACTTCAATCAGTGCACAACGCTGATTTAAAGTGATAGACACCATTTTGGGACTTAACTCTCAACTCAACGCACAGTCTTAACCCCGACCATCTGAACGTGTCTGAGAGTGTCTGGAGGACCCCCCACCGGCGCTATTTAAAGGGACCATGCAGGATTTACAGGTTAGTGGCTGGATTATTGCATCTGGCTGCCGAGACATTTATAATTGTTTTTGGAGCTCTCCTAGACTTGAATACTAGGACGCGGGGACATAGCCTAACATTTAGAGCCAGGATGTGCAGGAGTGAAGTTAGGAAATGCTTCTACATGCAAAGGGTGGGAGATGTTTGGAACGCTTTTCTGCAGACGGCAGTTGATGCTAGCTCAATTGTGAATGTTAAATCTGAGATTGATAGATTTCTGTGAACCAAGGGTATTAAGGGATATGGGGCTAAGGCGGATACATGGAGTTAGGTCACAGGTCCACCATGATCTCATTGAATGATGCAACAGGCTCGAGGGGCTAAATGCCACTTGCTGCCTCCTGATGTGTGCCACCTTCTCCTGCAAGAAAGCGGGACGTGTGTCTGGGTGATGTGCCTGTCATGGTTGAATAGCTACCAGTGTGTGTGGCCTGTGAGTTGTGGGTGGGCGGCTTGAAACAGTGGTAATGTGTAAGGGTGAGAGGAAGCATCTGGTTGAAGAGTTGAGTACTGATGGAAAGAATTTGTTGGTATGTGGGTGATGGGGGTGTAGTGTGTGGTGCAGTTGGTAGGAGACGCCACTTGACAGTTGACCTCACTCACCTTGACCACTCGTGTCAAAGCATTGAACTTCTTCCTGCACTGTATCCATGTTCATGATGCTGTGCGTCTGGACATTGACTTCGTCCCCCGCTGCGGGGTGGCGGAAGCAGCTTCAATAGTGACTTTCAAGAGGGAGTCGGAGAAATACTGTATACGTGTAAAGGAGAAATCTGCAGGGCTATGGGGAAAGAGAAGGGGGGTGGGGCTAATCGCAGAGCCGGCGCAGGCACGATGGGCCGAACGGCCTCCTTCTGTGCTGTAAAACAAAAAGAACTGGACACTGTACTTCAGGAGCGATCTGACCACAACCCTGTCCAGTTTGAACACGACTTCCTCTGACTTGTAAACTTGCTTTTTCCTCCGTGGTTCAACCCTGTATCGGCTTTGTTGATTGCTGCTCGCTGTTGGTTGGACCTGTTGTGCCTCCGCGTTCTCTTTCAAATTCATTCTCGGATACGTCTTCGCCATTCGTGGAGTGCGTGTGTCGGCCATTTTTCTACCCACTTTGCCCCTCGTTCCGCAGTTTCTGGGTTGTCCGCCCCCACCCCCCCCCCCGATTCGACTGCCCCTCCTAGTTTGGTTCCGTCTGAAAATACAGTATTCTGAGAGCTGAGGCACCTATCCCACTTAGCGAACGATAGGAAGCATGTGAGGTTTCTGATGGTTCGATCGCACGCTCACCCCTCGCCACGGAGAACAGACTTGGGTTTGCGACGCTGTGCGTGATTTATTTCGAGTCAGTGAACTTGGGTGACAGAAAATGAAAGGACATGAAACAAGCTGAGCCTTACGAGGAGCTCGTTAAGTACAGTGTGACATTGTCACGATTATTAGTGTCAGAATTACTGGTGTAAGCCAATCAGTCGCTGTGTTAACTGCCAACGGGACCGCCAAGAATATGCATGAATTATCCAGGGAATTCAATGTAATTTAAATGACTATCAAATTAGGTTCTAGCAAGGTCTGGGCGGAGACAGACGGGGCATGAGCAGGGTCAGACAGGGTCTGGGCGGAGACAGACAGGGTGTGAGCAGGGTCAGACAGGGTCTGGGTGGAGACAGACAGGGTGTGAGCAGGGTCAGACAGGGTCTGGGTGGAGACAGACAGGGTGTGAGCAGGGTCAGACAGGGTCTGGGTGGAGACAGACAGGGTGTGAGCAGGGTCAGACAGGGTCTGGGTGGAGACAGACAGGGTGTGAGCAGGGTCAGACAGGGTGTGAGCAGGGTCAGACAGGTTCTGGGCGGAGACAGACAGGGCATGAGCGGTTTCGATTGTTTTTCCATGTTTAACGTGCTTTATAAATGCAAGTTGTTGCTTGTCGACTCACCTGCCATCTAGTGGCCCAGACGTGAACCATCAAACCTAAATAAACACGGCTCTTTGTGCCTGAGTGACAGGCAGCCCCTGAGGCCCGGGATCAACACATTCTGTCTCTAAATCAAAACCCAAACCTCACGGCATATTCAGCGATGATATTAATCTTTGTGTTTCACTTGACTATGTCAAGTACTCAGCGTCGGAGCTGGACTTTTGCCTGGCTAAAGAAGAGGATTTTGAGCAGGTTCGGTCAATTTATGTCGATGAGATAGATTACATGACAGGCACTGACCATTACTGGCTCCAAGAGACAAACCCAATGGCCATTTTGGCAAAACGGAACAGTCGCGTGGTGAGTTCCGTTTATATCAGACGCTGATTAAAATTGTCAAAATACTCCCATTATAAACTTTCAGATTTCATTTTGCGTCAATCTTAATTCACATGTTCTCTTTTCACTTATGTCCATTTAAAATATTTTACAAACAAACATGATACTGAAATCAAACTGTGATATTAGTAATAATTAGAGGGTACTGTAGGAAATTCACAAGCCTGTTGGCACAAGGTTTAGAGATTAGGGAAATCCTTCCCCCCTGTAGATAGTGGATGCATGGAGCAGACGCCCAGAAAATTATGAGGGGCCCAGATAGAGTAGACAGGAAGTACCTGTTTCCCCCAGCAGAGAGTTCAAGAACTGGAGGACATAGATTTAAGCTGATTGATGGAAGGTTAGAGGGGACATGAGGAAAAACGTTTTTACCCAGAGGGTGGTGGGTGTATGGAATTCACTGCCCGAATTGGTGGTAGAGGCAGGGACCCTCAACTCTTTTAAGAATTACCTGGACCTACAGCTAAAGTGCTGTAACATAGAAACATAGAAAATAGGAGCTAGAGTAGGCCATTCGGCCCTTCGGGCCTGCTCCGCCATTCAAAATGATCATGGCTGATCGTCTAACTCAGTACCCTGTTCCCGCTTTTTCCCCATATCCCTTGATCCCTTTAGCATTAAGAAATATATCCATCTCCTTCTTGAATACATCTAATGACTTGGCCTCCACTGCCTTCTGTGGTAGAGAATTCCACAGGTTCACCACCCTCTGAGTGAAGAAATTTCTCCTCATCTCGGTTCTAAATGGCATACCCCGTATCCTGAGACTGTGACCCCTGGTTCTGGACTCCCCAGCCATCGGGAACATCCTCCCTGCATCTAGTCTGTCTCGTCCTGTTAGAATTTTATATGTTTCGATGAGATCGCCTCTCATTCTTCTAAACTCGAGTGAATATAGGCCTAGTCGACCCAATCTCTCCTCATACGTCAGTCCTGCCATCCCAGGAATCAGTCTGGTAAACCTTTGTTGCACTCCCTCCATGGCAAGGGAGTGAGAGGGGATTTGATACTTAGGGAGTAGATAGCATCTCGGCAGTCACGACCGGGAGTCCAGGAGGGTGTGTTGTCTGCCTGGTGCAAGGATAAAGGATATCTCGGAGCAACTGGAGAGGAACTTGGAAATGGAGGGGGGGGGGGGAAGATCCAGTTGTCGTGGTCCGTGTCGGAACCAAAGACTTAAGGAAGAACAAGGAGGACGTGTGAGAAGTTAGGAACTAAATTAAGAAGCAGTACCTCACGGGTGGTAACCTTGGGATTACTACCCGAGCCACTAATAGGCATAGGGATAGATAGATCAGGAAGGTGAATGTGTGGCTGGAAGAGTGGGGTGGGAAGGAGGGGTCCCATTTCATGGGATACCGGCGCCAGTACTGGGGCAGGAAGGAGATGAATGGCTGGGACGGGCTCCACCTGAACCGGGATCGGACGGAGGCCGTAACGGAAAGGATAAATCGGGCTGTGGCTAAAGGCTCTAAATTGGTAAGACGGGGGTGAGGGATCTGGTAGAAATAACATAAGTCTAGCGATAAAAGAATCAGGAGATGAGTGCAAAGGTCAGACCAAGGTAAGGAATTACATATTGGCCTTGGAGGGAGTGCAGCGTAGGTTTACTAGAATGATACCCGGACTTCAAGGGTTGAGTTACGAGGAGAGATTACACAAATTGGGGTTGTATTCTCTGGCGTTTCGAAGGTTAAGGGGTGATCTGATCGAAGTTTATAAGCTATTAAGGGGAACGGATAGGGTGGACAGAGAGAAACTATTTCCGCTGGTTGGGGATTCTAGGAGTAGGGGGCACAGTCTAAAAAATTAGAGCCAGACCTTTCAGGAGCGAGATTAGAAAACATTTCTACACACAAAGGGTGGTAGAAGTTTGAAACTCTCTTCCGCAAACGGCAATTGATACTAGCTCAATTGCTAAATTTAAATCTGAAATAGATAGCTTTTTGGCAACCAAAGGTATTAAGGGATATGGGCCAAAGGCAGGTATATGGCATTAGATCACAGATCAGCCATGATCTTATCAAATGGCGGAGCAGGCACGAGGGGCTGAATGGCCTACTCCTGTTCCTATGTTCCTATAAAGGTAACATAAACAGTTAGGGAACAAATACAGTTGTGGAAGAGAAACTGTAAAAATAAAGTCAGAGGAACGACTAATAAAAGCAAATTAAATTGCCTGTACAGCAATGTACACAGCTTCTGAAATGAAACCGGGGAACTGGAGGCAATAATACATAGCGAGGAACCAGCTGTCGTAGGAAATACTGAAGCATGGCTCCAAAAAGAACAGGACTGGCAATTAAATATTGCAGGTTATAACATATTGAGAAAGGATAGGGGAGGAAGAAGGGGGTGGGTGCGGGGGCTTTACTGGTTAGAGATAACTTAGTGGCAGTAGAAAAAAGGGAGAAAGCCAACACTAAGATAGAAGCAGAATCCAAATGGATTGAGATAGAGGACCAGCCAGATAGATTTCTAGACACAAAAGGCATCAAGGGGTATGGGGAGAGAGCGGGAATGCGGTATTGAGATAGAGGATCAGCCAGGATCATATTGATTGGCGGAGCAGGCTCGAAGGGCCGAATGGCCTACTCCTGCTCCTATTTTCTATGTTTCTATGAGATAAAAGGTAAGGGATCGATAGACGCCAATAGGGGTATTCTGCAGACCACCTAATAGTGGAAGGGAGGTGGAGGAAGATATATGTAAGCAAATCTATGAAGTGTAAAAGACCATAGAATGATAGTCATGGGAGATTTCAACCACCCTCAAATAAACTGGCAAGAAGAAGTAGGGAGAAGGGAATGGAGTTTTTACACTGTGTTCAGGACTCCCTTCTCACTCAATACGTAAGAAGCCCAACAAGAGAGGAAGCACTGCTGGATCTGGTAATGGGAAATGAACCAGAGCAGATAAGGGAAGTAAGAGTAGGGGAACATCTAGGCAATAGTGATCACAACATAATAAGGTTTAAGATAAAGATTCAGAAGGACATAAGTAAGACAAAGGCCAAAGTAATATATTGGAAACAAACCTGATTTTGGGTGGGATGAGAATGGGACCAGGGAAAATAAACTGGAAAAATTATTGACAAATAAGGAGATAAAACAACAGTGGGAAATATTTAATATGGTGAGCAATAAAGTCCAGGAGAAATATAAGTGTGAGGTGGTGCATTTTGGTGGGAAGAATAAGGAGGCCACATGCTCCTTGGAAATTAAGAGTCTAAATGCGGTAGAGGAGCAAAGGGACTTAGGGGTACAAATACATAAATCATTAAAAGTAGCAACACAGGTTAATAAGGCCATATAAAGAGCAAACAAAGCACCCATTTAATCTCCTTCCTGTGCCCTTGTAGACTCTACCCTATCATGGACTCTACCCCACCCATTTAATCTCCTTCCTGTGCCCATGTAGACTCTACCCTATCATGGACTCTACCCCACCCATTTAATCTCCTTCCTGTGCCCATGTAGACTCTACCCTATCATGGACTCTACCCCACCCATTTAATCTCCTTCCTGTGCCCATGTAGACTCTACCCTATCATGGACTCTACCCCACCCATTTCATCTCCTTCCTGTGCCCATGTACACTCTACCCTATCATGGAATCTACCCCACCCAGTTCATCTCCTTCCTGTGCCCATGTAGACTCTACCCTACTGTGGACTCTACCCCACCCATTTAATCTCCTTCCTGTGCCCATGTAGACTCTACCCTACTGTGGACTCTACCCCACCCATTTAATCTCCTGAGACCCTTTACTATGACCCATTACCATGGCCCTGACCCTTCAAGATGACTCTTATCCCTTCACTATCGCTCTGGCCCTTCTCGATGATTCTTGCTTCTTCACTGAGATAGCTCAACAATATTTAAGTGGCATTTCTGCTTACAAGATTGACATATGTGACGCCAATGGGGCAAAGGAAGTGGTCCCATTCGTTCATTGGGATTCATAGTCGCTGTTGCTGAATGTTACTTTTACTCCCTGAGATCGGCAGCTCCCCGCGGGGGTGTGGGAGCGTGGACTACCAGTAGAGTGTAGTACTGACGGTTCACCAGCGGAGTGCGCCTGGGCATGGGACTTTTTGGCCTCCTTCTTTCAGTCACACCTGTTGGTGTCTGTACGGCCACAGGGCTGAACTGATAAAGGCACAGCTCAGTGTACAACTCAACCTGACAGATCGGGGAGATCCCAGCGTCCGATTAACTGATCTCCCCGGCTGTGGCAAAAGGGTGCTGCAATTGACCTCAGCAGCCCTGGAACAAGTCAGGGAACAATCAGCACTGGTTCCTGCTCCTGATCACCACAAGGACCCCAGCTGAATGGTGTATGTGTCTGTGTACACTCTCTCTCTTGTCTCTCGCTGTCTCTCTCTATCTGTCTGTCTCTTTCCCTGTTTCTCTCTGTCTCTTTATCTGTCTCTCTCTCTGTTTCTCTCCTTCTCTTTCTCTGTCTCTCTCTGTCTCTCTTTATCTGTCTCTCTCTCTCTGTCTGTCTGTCTCTTTCTCTGTCTCTATCTGCCTCTGTCTCTCCCTATCTCTCACTATCTGTCTCTGTCTGTCTCTATATCTGTCCATCTCGATCTCTCTCTAACTGTCTCTCTCTCTGTCTCTATCTCTTTCTCTCTTCCTCTGTGTGTCTGTCTCTCTCATTCTCTCTCTCTCTGCCTTTGTCTGTCTGTATCTATGTTTCTCTGCCTGTCTATCTTTCTATCTATCTTTCTATCTATTTATCTGTCTTTCTGCCTTTCTCTGCCTCGCTCTAGCTGTCTGTGTGTCTTTTTCTCTGTCTCTCCCTATCCCTGTGTGTGTCTCTCTGTCTCTCTCTCTCTGTCTCTCCATGTGTGTGTGTCTCTCTCTCTCTCTGTCTCTCCCTCTCTATATCTGTGTGCGTCTCTCTCTCTGTCTCTCCCTATCTCTATCTGTGTGTGTTTGTCTCTCTATCTCTCCCTATCTCTATGTGTGTGTGTGTCTCTCTCTGTCTCTCCCTATCCCTGTCTGTCTGTGTATGTCTCTCTTGCTATCTCTCCCTATCTCTATCTGTGTGTGTCTCTCTCTCTCTGTCTCTCCCTATCTCTATCGGTGTGTGTGTATCTCTCTCTCTCTCTCTCCCTATCCCTGTCTGTCTCTCTCTCTCTATCTCTCCCTATTCCTGCCTGTGTGTGTCTCTCTCTGTCTCTCTCTATCCCTGTCTGTGTGTGACTCTCTCTCCCTATCTCTATCTGTGTGTGTATCTCTCTCTCTCTGTCTCTCCCTATCTCTGTCTGTGTGCGTGTCTCTCTCTGTCTCTCCCTATCTCTGTCTGTGTGTGTGTCTCTCTCTCTCCCTATCCCTGTCTGTGTGTGTGTCTCTCTCTCTCTCCCTATCCCTGTCTGTGTGTGTCTCTCTGTCTCTTCCTATCTCTATCTGTGTGTGTCTCTCTCTGTCTCTCCCTATCCCTGTCTGTGTGTGTCTCTCTCTCTCTCTCTCTCTATCTATCTCTCCCTATCTCTATCTGTATCTCTCTCTCTCTCTATCTATGTGCAAATTGCTTGGCGCGTTTGCCCACAAAGAAAAGACACTGACTGCACTTCAAAAGTACTTTATTGGTTGTGAAATGTTTCCAGAAGCCCTGAGGCAATGAACAAACACAAGCTGTATGCGTTTTTTGCAAACGGTGATGGTAATGATTGCTCCCCCTCCCCCTCCTGAAGCAGGTCGTTCTTACTTTAAATATCCGGGTTTATGCACGGTCCTTTCTGTCATCGACGCAGCCAAGAGGGTGATTCCCATCAAGTGCGGCCGAACCACTGTTTGTTTCTCAGAGCTTATTTCAGGAGCCAATTTGCTCGTACAAAGTTTGAACGCGCTGTGTTGTGCTGTGACAGATTTGTGAATAGATCGCATCGCTTCCAGATTCGTTGGTGGGCTGAGCTGACTCCGATCTCCCCACTTGCACTGTGCTCTCACTGTACGACGTCTCACCTGCGGGCCATTGGTTCATCATGAGGAGCTGGGCAGATCACAGAGACGTTAAATGGTTTATCAAGCCCCCGTTTATAAGTTGTCTACGCCAATGGCGCAGCGGGAGATTGCCCCACCAGGCGTGGCCCTGGGCCACGCAGATGCTGAGGGAAGTAAGGGTGAAAATTGCGGAGGTACTGGCCACAATCTTCCAAACATCCTTCGGTACGGGGGTGGTGCCAGACACTGGACAATTGAAAATGTTACACCCTTGTTTAAAAAAGGGTGTAAGGATAAACCCAGCAACTATAGGCCAGTCAGTTTAACTTCAGTGGTGGGGAAACTTTTGGAAACAATAATCCAGGACAAAATTAACAGTCACTTGGATAAGTGTGGATTGATTAGGGAAAGCCAGCACGGATTTGTTAAAGGCAAATCATGTTTAACCAACTTGATAGAGTTTTTTGATGAGGTAACAAAGAGGGTAGATGAGGGCAATGTAGTTGATGTGGTATATGTAGATTTTCAAAAAGATAAAGTGCCACATGGTAGACTTGCTATTAAGATTGTGGCCCATGGAATAAAAGGGGCAGCAGCAACATGGACACAGAATTGGTTAAGCAACAGAGAGTTGTGGTGAACAGTTGTTTTTCGGACTGGAGGGAGGTGTACAGTGGTGTTCCCCAGGGGTCAGTGCTGAGACCACTGCTTTTCTTGATATATATTAATGACCTGGACTTGGGTGTACAGGGCACAATTTCAAAATTTGCAGATGACACACTACTCTTCCAAGTTTTGAACAGTGAGGAGGATAGTGATAGACTTCAAGAGGATATAGACACACTGGTGGCATGGGCGAACATGTGGCAGATGAAGTTTAACGCAGACAAATGCGAGGTGATGCATTTCGGTAGAAAAAATGAGGAGAGGCAATATAAACTCGAGGGCACAATTCTAAAAGAGGTACAGGAACAGAGAGATCTGGGGGTATATGTGCACAAATCGTTGAAGGTGACAGGGCAGGTTGAGAAAGCGGTTAAAAAAGCTTACGGGATCCTGGGCTTTATAAATAGAGGCATAGAGTACAAAAGCAAGGAAGTCATGATGAACCTTTATAAAACACTGGTTCGACCACAACTGGAGTATTGTGTCCAGTTCTGGGCACCGCACTTCAGGAAAGATGTGAAGGCCTTCGGGAGGGTGCAGAAGAGATTTACTAGAATGATTCCAGGGATGAGGGACTTTAGTTACGTGGATAGACTGGAGAAGCTGGGGTTGTTCTCCTTGGAACAGAGAGGAGATTTGATTGAGGTGTTCAGAATCATGAAGGGTCTAGACAGAGTAGATAGAGAGAAACTGTTCCCATTGGTGGAAGGTCAAGAACCAGAGGGCATAGATTTAAGGTAATTGGTAAAAGAATCAAAGGTGACATGAGGAAAAACTTTTTTACACAGCGAGTGGTTAGGATCTGGAATGCACTGCCCGAGGGGGTGGTGGAGGCAGATTCAATCATGGCCTTCGAAAGGGAACTGGATAAGTACTTGAAAGGAAAAAATTTGCAGGGCTACGGGGATGGGGCGGGGGAGTGGGACTAGCTGGATTGCTCATTCATAGAGCCGGCATGGACTCGATGGGCCGAATGGCCTCCTTCCGTGCTGTAACCTTTCTATGATTCATCCTGACTGTTCCAAGTCAGTACTGGTGAGCAGTAGGGAGAGCACCCAACGTGTTAACTATCACACAAACTCCTTGTCTGATATGATACACTAATGGGACATTTACCCCATAGCTGTTAGAGTCTGACTCGGTCTCTATCTCTTTCTGTCTATCTCTATTTCTCTCTGCCCCTCTGTCTATCTCTATCTCTCTCAGTCGCTCTCTCTCTCTGTCCTGCTCTCTCTCCCTCAGTCTCTCCCTCAGTCTCTCTCTCAGTCTCTCTCTTTGTTTATTTCTCTCTGTCCCTCTAACTCTCTCTCTGACGTTATCTTCCTCTGCCTGTCTATCACCCTCTGTCTGTCTGTACCTGCCCTGGGAGTGTTTGATGGGACAGTGTAGAGGGAGCTTTACTCTGTGTCAAACCCGTGCTGTACCTGCCCTGGGAGTGTTTAATGGAGCAGTGTAGAGGGAGCTTCACTCTGTCTGTCATTCTGTATCTAATCTATCTATCTATCTGTCTGTCTGTCTATCTGTCTGTTTGTCTATCTATCTGTCTGTCTACCTATCTATCTGTCTGTCTGTCTACTTGTCTATCTATCTATCTATCTGTCTGTCTGTCTATCTGTCTGTCTGTCTACCTACCTATCTATCTGTCTGCCTATCTATCTCTCTACCTATCTATCTGTCTGTCTATCTGTCTGTCTGTCTACCTATCTCTCTCTATCTCTCTATCTAGTTCTCTATCTCCCTATCTATCTATCTCCCTATCTATCTATCTCCCCATCTATCTCTCTATCTGTCTATCTCTCTATATATCTATCCATCTCTCTATCTCTGTCTATCTATCTCTCTATCTATCTCTCTCTCTATCTATCTGTCTGTCTATCTCTCTATCTATCTATCTCTCTCTATCTATCTATCTATCTATCTGTCTGTCTACCTATCTCTCTCTCTATCTCTCTATCTATCTATCTATCTGTCTGTCTATCTCTCTATCTGTCTATCTAGCTATGTCTATCTCGCTCTATATCTTTCTATTTCTCTGTCTCTCTGTGTCTCTCCCTCTGCCTCTATCGTTCTTTGAATATCTAATGGTAGAAAATGGTGATTCAACAGAATCTCTCGCCCTCCAACCTCCCCCCACCTCCCTACTGCCCCCCCACCCCCCACCCCTGTAAATGGGGCCCTGGAGAAAGAAAAACCATCTGGAGTTATCCCAAACAACAATGTTAATGGTACAAGGGTCACAAACAAATTAACTGGTTGCCAAGGGTTTCAGCAAATGTACCGCATGAAATAAATGATCAGGGATGGGCACTGAGGCAAATGGTTAAAATTGGTCTGGAGAGTGCGGTGAGAGGGCGGGGGGTGAGGTCCATCAAAAATGGACAGGTTTCTTGTGGCAAAAAGCCCCTTATTTGTACCGAAACTGCCCTCTGTAAATTGCAGGACAAACTTGCCTTATTCTCCTTTGGTCGGGTACAGTCGTCATCTCCTTCTCCACCTTCCTGTGATCCTGATCTCGCTCCTGCAAGAATCGCACAAATATCAGTAGATAAGAATGAACGGAGGGGGTAGGGGGAGGAGAAAAGGCCAGTGGGTCCTTCATATCAACCCCTTAAAACATAATCCATACAGCTTGCACTGCTCTCAAATCTCCCTAACTGAGCGTAGGGCTGAAAAGAGGAGGAGGAGGTAAATCAGAACGCAATAGCTCGGCAACAATGAGCTTAGGGCTTAAGGAGGCCCCGTAAGGTTGTAGGAGGAAGGCATAGAATGAGTTGGAGATGGAGGCTGTGCAGTGGGTCTTTGTTTCAACACGGCGAGGACGCAAACAGCACGGAGAGCGTGGACAATGATTGGTGTGATATCTGGAGCTCGGGAGGAACAAGAGTGGGAAGTTCAGAGAGGGACCATCGGAGGATCAATGCAACAGACAGAAGGAATGAGAAAGGTAAGGCTGATGCCTGGTGGAGCAGAGATCTGGACTGTAGGATTGCTGAGGCACAAACGGTGCGCCTTGGTTCTGACAGCAAAATTAGTGACAATCACTCCAACCTGAAGTCGGGAACTGGAGGGAGCCCGACAGAATGTCAGCTGTGACTCAGTGGGTACTGCTCTTGCCCCCCCCCCCCCCCCGGGTCAGAAGGTCATTGCTTCGAGCCCCGCTCCCGAGACTCGAGCCCATAATCGAGGCTGACACTCCCAGTGCCGGTACCGCATTGTCGGAGATGCCGTCTTTCGGTATGAGATGTTAAACCGGGGCCCCGTTAAAGATTCCGCGGCACTATTTCGAAGCAGAGCGGGGGAGTTTGTCCTGGTGAACATCTGTCTCTCAACCTGCACCACTGTCTGCTGTTGGGGGACCAACTCCATGGGTGACCCTCTAGCGCCTCACGTAAGTGGTCACTCATTGTCTGAGCCTAGGGCAGTGAGTGTGAATGGCTGTCAGACGGATAGAAGGGATCCCACAGCACTATTTGAAGAGGATTAGGGGAGTTCTCCCAGTGTCCTGGCCAACATTTGTCTTTCTACAGCCAAACTGAAATAAACCTCCTCAGCAGCTCCCAGGACTGGACCCCGGGCATTAACATTCGCCTCCGTGTCTGTAAGTTCTGTGACATTTAAATAACCATTTACTGGCAGGCTATACTTACCCGGTCTGTTGCCTTTAAGCAGGAGACACCTTATACACAACACGCACAGGGGCATCCCAGCGACCAGCAGACCTGTCAGTGTCCAATACGGAGCCTTATAAAGATCAGGTGATCTTTCATCTGAAAAAGAGTTCGAACCTTCACATTAAATGCAGGTTCACTTCACCGAGAGATGTCCCTCATCACACTCCCGACAGTTCGTCCAAAGTCAGGGCTGCTTGGACCGATTTTACATTCAGTCCTGGATTGGCTAATAATCCTACTGGAACTTTCCATCTGGACAGACTGTTGGGGGAGAAAAACCTATCACACTTTCTGTTTTTTTTTTATTCGTTCATGGGATGTGGGCGTCGCTGGCGAGGCCGGCATTTATTGCCCATCTCTAATTGCCCCTTGAGAAGGTGGTGGTGAGCCGCCGCCTTGAACCGCTGCAGTCCGTGTGGTGAAGGTTCTCCCACAGTGCTGTTAGGAAGGGAGTTCCAGGATTTTGACCCAGCGACAATGAAGGAACGGCCGATATATTTCCAATTCGGGATGGTGTGTGACTTGGAGGGGAACGTGCAGGTGGTGTTGTTCCCATGTTCCTGCTGCCCTTGACCTTCTAGGTGGTAGAGGTCGCGGGTTTGGGAGGTGCTGTCGAAGAAGCCTTGGCGAGTAGCTGCAGTGCATCCTGTGGATGGTACACACTGCAGCCGCTGTGCGCCCTACTCCCCTGGTCTGTCCTACTCCCCTGAGCTCCCCCCCACCCCGTCTGATCGAATGCTGACTTAGCCAACCCCAGCCCCCAGGCCCCTCAGGTGTCAGCCGAGGCTCAGTGGGTCGCACTCTCCCCTCCGAGTCAGAAGGTCGTGGGTTCAAGTCCCAATCCAGAGACTTGAGCACAAAATCCAGGCTGACGCTCCCCAGTGCCGGTACTGAGGGAGTGCCGCACTGTCGGAGGTGCCGTCTTTCAGAGGAGACGTTAAACCGAGGCCCCGTCTGCCCCTCTCAGGTGGACGTAAAAGATCCCATGGCCACTATTTCGAAGAAGAGCGGGGGGAGTTCTCCCCCGGTGTCCTGTTTATCCCTTAACCAGCATCAGTAAAACAGATTATCTGGTCATTATCTCATTGCTGTTTGTGGGATCTTGCTGTGCGCAAATTGGCAGCCACGTTTCCTACATTACAACAGTGACTGCACTTCAAAAGTACTTAATTGGCTGTAAAGCGTTTTGGGACATCCTGAGGTCATGTAATGTGCTATATAAATGCAAGTTCTTTACTCTTGTTTGTTTATAAAATCACCGAGAAGCAGTATTACCTTGTGCATCGATGGTAAGGTTTGTCCCATCACCCTGTCCCTGTTTGATTGGAAGTGGTTTTTCTCTCTGCAAGTGACAATAATAAACCTTGTCGTCCTTCAGCTCAACGTTCCTGATCTGTAAAGTGGAGATTTGGGTTTTCCAATCAACGCTGACATTAAATCTCGGGTCTTCAGGAACCGTGCAACAATCTTTCGCTTGCCTGATCTTACAGGTGACGAGTGTGACATTTCCCTGTTTCCAGTCGATGAATGCTTCTGCCACTCGGAGTTTAAAGCTGCAATTTACAAGCACGTCTGCCCCTGGCTTGACGGAGAGAGTAGAGGGCGATTGTGAGACCAGCATTCCTGCCTGTGCAGCTGAAAGAGCGAAATAAAAGGTTTTTTTTTTGGAGTAACTCCTAAATAATTGGCCAGTCTTACTACACGGTAGGATCATTGCCCGCCTCCCATCTCGTGGTGCGGGGGGAGGGAGGCCTCACTTGCTGAGGCCATGGGGTAGATTTTCAACTTGGCATCCAGGGATAAAACTTGAGTTGTGGATTGGAGGTTAGCTGTAGAAACCGTTCAAAGTGACTGGACTGCAAATGCGTGAGAGGTGATGCTTCAGTTGTACAGAGCCTTGGTTAGACCCCATCTGGAGCGACTGCCTTCAGTTCTGGGCGCCGCGCCTCAGGAAGGATCTTGGAGGGGGTGCAGCGCGGATTCACCAGAATGATACCGGGTGTCAAACTCTGAAGTCAGGTCGCATCGACTTAGCTTGCGACCCCCCCCCCAGGACAGGAGGTCGAGGGGTGATCTGATCGAGGTGTTTCAAATCTTAAAAGGACTCGATAGGGTAAATACGGAGAAACTCTTTCCTCTGGCGGGGGAAATCAAGAACAAGGGCGACATAATCTTAAAATTAACGCCAGGCCATTCAGGAGGGAAATCAGGAAAACATTCTCACGCAAAGGGTCGTAGAAATCTGGAACTCTCCCCTCCCAAAAGGCCGTGGATGCTGTGGGGGGGGGGGTCTATTGAAACTTTCAAGACTGAGATGGATAGATTTTTGCCAGGTAAGGGGATCAAGGGAGATGGAACCAAGGCAGGTAAATGGGGTTGAGGTACAGATGAGCCACAGTTTAATTGAACGGCGGAGCAGGCCCGAGGGGCTGAATGGTCTCCTCCTGTCCCTATATTCCTAAATGAAAACCACGCAGTGTATTCAACGGGCAGCCAGTCCGTAAGGCCAGACGCCAACTAGAAAATCTACCCGCACATATCTGGTGTTCGCCTCCATGCAAAGCAGCTCTTGCTGCAAGTTCAGTTCTAAACCGTACAGTGTAACTCAGCGGCGCAGAGCAGGTTAAAATTGAAGATGGCGGGATCTGGGCGGGTTAGGCACCCGATCGATTTTAACCGCCCATCGACTCGGTTCTCCCCCCCGGGTGGGCGGACAGGCGGTTAGGGTCAATGTCGGTCCCCGGGGCACTGGGTTGGGTGGGTGGGTGGGTGGGTGGGGAACCGATGGGCCGAATTACCTTTTCTCCCTCTCGTGTTTACCTTTGGAAAACAGCAATTTAAAAATAAGATTTCTTTTTTCCCAACTCCACGATGCCTGATCATTCCAAAGAGCAAATTCCAAACGCCAACTTCTTGCCTTTGCTGCAACTTTTGACTCAAAACCCACCCTGACAGCCGCCTAGTTTAACAAAACAGTTGAAGCAGCCTTCAAAGGGGGGCCTGTGTTTTTATTGCACTGTGCTGTGTCCCTGTTACAACCATCCTGCCCCTGATGAACTGTAGCAATTCTAACGGCCGGATTAAAAAAAAACCTGCAAATCTTACACAGAATAGAATCTTACAGCACAGAAGGAGGCCATTCGGCCCATCATGCCCGTGCCGGCTCTTTGAAAGAGCTGTCCAATTAGTCCCACTCCCCCCTGCTCTTTCCCCCAAAGCCCTGCAAATTTTTCCCCTTCAAATATTTATCCAATTCCCTTTTGAAAGTTAAGAACATAAGAACATAAGAAATAGGAGCAGGAGTAGGCCAATCGGCCCCTCGAGCCTGCTCCACCATTCAATAAGATCATGGCTGATCTGATCCTAACCTCAAATCTAAATTCATGTCCAATTTCCTGCCCGCTCCCCGTAACCCCTAATTCCCTTTACTTCTAGGAAACTGTCTATTTCTGTTCTAAATTTATTTAATGATGTAGCTTCCACAGCTTCCTGGGGCAGCAAATTCCACAGACCTACTACCCTCTGAGTGAAGAAGTTTCTCCTCATCTCAGTTTTGAAAGAGCAGCCCCTTATTCTAAGATTATGCCCCCTCATTCTAGTTTCACCCATCCTTGGGAACATCCTCACCGCATCCACCCGATCAAGCCCCTTCACAATCTTATATGTTTCAATAAGATCGCCTCTCATTCTTCTGAACTCCAATGAGTAGAGTCCCAATCTACTCAACCTCTCCTCATATGTCCGCCCCCTCATCCCCGGGATTAACCGAGTGAACCTTCTTTGTACTGCCTCGAGAGCAAGTATGTCTTTTCTTAAGTATGGACACCAAAACTGTATGCAGTATTCCAGGTGCGGTCTCACCAATACCTTATATAACTATTGAATCTGCTTCCACCGCCTTTTCAGGCAGCACATTCCAGATCATAACAACTCGCTGCGTGAAAAACACTTTTTCCTCATGTCGCCTCCGATTCTTTTGCCAATTAACTTCAATCTGCATCCTCTGGTTACCGACCCTTCTGCCACTGGAAACAGTTTCTCCTTATTCACTCTATCTGAACCCTTTATGATTTTGAACACCTCTATTAAATCTCCCCTCATCTCAAGATAACAGATCGGGATTAGATGAAACCATTAATGGTGAGGAGGCAAGAACAGTAGCCTTATCGTCGATAGATTCAGATTATATCCCCTACCTTGAGGATCAAGGCCAAAGCAGACGGACAGGACGATGAAAGACCACAGGAGGACTTTTTGGTTCATTTCTCCTGGCCTGGAGAGGGATGGGTGTTTCTCTTTACCTTCTATCGCTGTGTAGTTTGACCTCAGTGCCCCTTCTCCCTCTGGGCGACGAGTCCGTTTAACAGACCTGAATGTTTTTCGTCGTGTGTTGCCTCACAGGATGTTTGTGGTTCTTTGAAGCAGGCCTGCCCTGCGGTTTGTGGGCCGTGTGACAGGATATCAGAACAAACATGGTCAAAGCTTTGCCGGTGACGGCAGCAATTCGAAGGAACGGGCAGAAGTCACGAGCGCAGGACCGTGCTTGACAGTAGAATTGCCTGACGCACTCCGCCTGGGTTCGCAGATGAGGAGTGGTCACTGAGGTGAGGTACCAGGGGCCAAATGGTTCAAACAACAAAAACTTGCATTTATACGGCACTGAGTGTAATGTATCCGAGTTTGCTGACGATACAAAGCTAGGTGGGAAAGTAAGCAGTGAGGAGGACACAAAGAGTCTGCAAAGGGATATCGACAGGTTAAGTGAGTGGGCAAGAAGGTGGCAGATGGTGTATAATGAGGGGAAATGTGAGGTTATTCACTTTGGTAGGAAGAATAGAAAAACAGAATATATTTTAAATGGTGAGAAACTATTAAATGTTGGTGTTCAGAGAGATTTGAGTGTCCTTGTACAAGGAACACAGAAAGTTGGCATGCAGGTACAGCAAGCAATTAGGAACGCAAATGGCATGTTGGCCTTTATTGCAGGGGGGTTGGAGTACAAGAGTAAGGAAGTCTTGCTGCAATTGTACAGGGCTTTGTTGAGACCACACCTGGAGTACAGCGTACAGTTTTGGTCTCCTTATCTAAGGAAGGATATACTTGCCTTAGAGGCGGTGCAATGAAGGTTCACTAGATTGATTCCTGGGATGAGAGGGTTGTCCTATGAGGAGAGATTGAGTAGAATGGGCCTCTTCTCTCTGGAGTTTAGAAGAATGAGAGGTTCCAATATCTCATTGAAACATATAAGATGCTGAGGGGGCTTGACAGGGTAGATGCTGAGAGGTTGTTTCCCCTGGCTGGAGAGTCTAGAACTAGAGGTCATGGTCTCAGGATAAGGGGTCGGCCATTTAGGACTGAGATGAGGAGGAATTTCTTCACTCAGAGGGTTGTGAATCTTTGGAATTCTCTACCCCAGAGGGCTGTGGATGCTGAGTCGTTGAGTATATTCAAGGCTGAGATCGATAGATTTTTGGACTCTAGGGGAATAACGGATATGGGGATTGGGCGGGAAAGTGGAGTTGAGGTCGAAGATCAGCCATGATCTTATTGAATGGTGGAGCAGGCTCGAGGGGCTGTGTGGCCTACTCCTGCTCCTATTTCTTACGTTCGTATGTTTTATTTAGCACCTTTAACGTAGTAAAGCGTCCCCAAGGCGGTTCAAAGGAGCACAATCAGACAAAAATTTGACACCGAGACGCGTAAAGAGATATTAGGACAGGAGTCACAGACGTAGGTTTTAAGGAGCGTCTTAAAGGAGGAGAGAGAGGCAGAGAGGTTTAGGGAGGGAATTCCAGAGCTTAGGGCCCTAGGCAGCTGAAGGCACGGCCGCCAATGGTGGAGCGATGGAAATCGGGGATGCGCAAGAGGTGAGAATTGGAGGAGAGCAGAGATCTCGGAGGGTTGTAGGGGCTGGAGGAGGTTACAGAGATAGGGAGGGGGCGAGGCCATGGAGGGATTTGAACACGAGGATGAGAATTTTAAATTCGAGTCATTGCCGGTCTGGAAGCCAATGTGGGTCAGCGAGCACAGTGGGTGATGGGTGAACGGGACTTGGTGCGAGTTAGGATACAGGCAGCGGAATTTTAGCTGAGCTGAATTTGATGGAGGGTGGAAGACGGGAGATCAGCCAGGAGAGCATTGGAGTAGTCGAGTCTGAAAGTGACAAAAGCCATTGGTGAGGGTTTCAGTGGCAGATGGGCTGAGGCAGGGTTGGAGACGGGCGATACCACGGAGGTGACGGAGAGGACATGGGGGTCAAAAGCTCAGCTCAGGGTCCAATAGGATGCCGAGGTTGCAGTCTGCTTCAGCCTCAGACAGTGGCCAGTTCTTACCTAGCACGAGCCAGGAGAAGAGGTAAGCAAGCTGGATGATGCAGGGTCTCAGGCGAATGTCCTTTAGAAAGAAAGAAAGAACAAACTTTTTTCATTATATTCACAACCTCAGCCAATAAACTACTTTTTTTGAAGTGTAGTCACTGTTGTGTGATGTAGGAAAATGTGGGGGCCAATTTGTGCAAAGCAAGATACCACAAACAGCAATGAGATAATGACCAGATTTCGTCATGTTGGTTGAGGGATAAACATTGGCCAGGACACCGGGGAGAACTCCCCCTGCTCTTCTTCGAAATAGTGGCCTTGGGATCTTTTACATCCACCCGAGAGGGCAAACATGGCCTCGGATTAACGTCTCATCCCAAAGACGGCACCTCCAACAGTGCAGCACTCCCTCAGTACCGGCACTGGGAGCGTCAGCATAGATTGCTCTGGATTTCAACGCAGCGAGGAAGCAGGGAGGTGGAGTAAATCGGGGGTGGGGGCGGAGCGCGGTGAGAGTCGGAGCTCAGGGGCGACTGGGAGGGAGGGAGGAATGTTCCGAGGAACGCTGGCCAATGTCAAAGTGAGCGAGACAAGATTAAAAAAAAGAGTCCTCACCACCCACCCCGCCTCCCCCGCCGCCAAGCCTGCTTCCCCCCCAACTTCACCCAGCCAGCCATTGTACATTTGCAAGTGCCAGAAGGCTTTTGGAGGTAATGAGGGGGAAGATTCGGCAACTCAGCAAGGAGATGGGAACCAGCAGGAAACCTCGCATCGAATCAGGTAGAATTTACAGCACAGAAACCGGCCATTCTGTTTCCGAACCATGCGTTCTATGTAAAGCAGCCAGACGTCCTGCATCCTCCACCAAAAGCGAACTGCTCAGGCAGATCTAGATGGAGCTCTGTGACACTTTGCACCGCAGATATTATCAGACCGAAATTTCCAGTCAGGGCTCGGCCATGCTCGACTTATGCGGTGTGAAATGTTGCAACACTTGTGCGATGTGAAATGTCCATCACACCTTCCAGACAAGTAAATCCGAGCAGCAGGGGGTTCCATTACCGCCTCATTCAGTATAAGAAACACTTCGATTTTTAGCCACTTGTGTAGAGCAGAACCCGCTGCTAAGAGAAACACAGGTCTGCAAACAACCCAGACTGCCAGTAAAGCCCAAGGTGGGGCTCGCTGACGTATTCTATTGGTAATTACACTGTTAACTGTGCCCAGGGGACTGAGAGTGGGGGGAGTATTGGGACTGAGGGTGGGGGGAGTGTGGGGACTGAGGGTGGGGGGAGTGTGGGGACTGAGGGTAGGGGGGAGTATTGGGACTGAGGGTAGGGGGGAGTATTGGGACTGAGAGTGGGGGGAGTGTGGGGACTGAGGGTAGGGGGGAGTATTGGGACTGAGGGTGGGGAGAGTGTGAGGACTGAGGGTGGAGGGAGTATTGGGACTGAGAGTGGGGGGAATGTGGGGACTGAGAGTGGGGGGAGTGTGGGGACTGAGAACGGGGGGAGTGTGGGGACTGAGAACGGGGGGAGTGTGGGGACTGAGAACGGGGGGAGTGTGGGGACTGAGAACGGGGGGAGTGTGGGGACTGAGAACGGGGGGAGTGTGGGGACTGAGAACGGGGGGAGTGTGGGGACTGAGAACGGGGGGAGTGTGGGGACTGAGAAGGGGGGGGAGTGTGGGGACTGAGAAGGGGGGGGAGTGTGGGGAGTGTGGGGACTGAGAAGGGGGGGGGAGTGTGGGGACTGAGAACGGGGGGGAGTGTGGGGACTGAGAACGGGGGGAGTGTGGGGACTGAGAACGGGGGGGGAGTGTGGGGACTGAGAACGGGGGGAGTGTGGGGACTGAGAACGGGGGGAGTGTGGGGACTGAGAACGGGGGGAGTGTGGGGACTGAGAGTGGGGGGAGTGTGGGGACTGAGAACGGGGAGAGTGTGAGGACTGAGGGTGGAGGGAGTATTGGGACTGAGGGTAGGGGGAGTATTGGGACTGAGGGTAGGGGGAGTATTGGGACTGAGGGTAGGGGGAGTATTGGGACTGAGAGTGGGGGGAGTATTGGGACTGAGGGTAGGGGGGAGTATTGGGACTGAGAGTGGGGGGAATGTGGGGACTGAGAGTGGGGGGAGTGTGGGGACTGAGGGTAGGGGGGAGTATTGGGACTAAGGGTGGGGAGAGTGTGAGGACTGAGGGTGGGGGGAGTATTGGGACTGAGAGTGGGGGGAATGTGGGGACTGAGAGTGGGGGGAGTATTGGGACTGAGAGTGGGGAGAGTGTGGGGACTGAGGGCAGGGGGAGTATTGGGACTGAGAGTGGGGGGAATGTGGGGACTGAGAGTCGGGGGAGTATTGGGACTGAGAGTGGGGGGAATGTGGGGACTGAGAGTCGGGGGAGTATTGGGACTGAGAGTGGGGAGAGTGTGGGGACTGAGAGTGGGGAGAGTGTGGGGACTGAGGGTGGGGGGAGTGTGGGGACTGAGAGTGGGGGGAGTGTGGGGACTGAGAGTGGGGGGAGTGTGGGACTGACGGTGGGGGGGTGTACGGGGACCAAGGGTGGGGGGAGTACGGGGACCGAGGGTGGGGGCGGTGTACGGGGACCGAGGGTGGGGGGAGTACGGGGACCGAGGGTGGGGGCGGTGTATGGGGACCGAGGGTGGGGGGAGTACGGGGACCGAGGGTGGGGGGAGTGTGGGGACTGAGAGTGGGGGGAGTGTGGGGACTGAGAGTGGGGGGAGTGTGGGACTGGCGGTGGGGGGGTGTACGGGGACCGAGGGTGGGGGCCGTGTATGGGGACCGAGGGTGGGGGGAGTACGGGGACCGAGGGTGGGGGCGGTGTATGGGGACCGAGGGTGGGGGGAGTACGGGGACCGAGGGTGGGGGGTGTACGGGGACCGAGGGTGGGGGGAGTACGGGGACCGAGGGTGGGGGGAGTACGGGGACCGAGGGTGGGGGGAGTACGGGGACCGAGGGTGGGGGGAGTACGGGGACCGAGGGTGGGGGGTGTACGGGGACCGAGGGTGGGGGGAGTACGGGGACCGAGGGTGGGGGGTGTACGGGGACCGAGGGTGGGGGAGTACGGGGACCGAGGGTGGGGGCGGTGTATGGGGACCGAGGGTGGGGGGAGTACGGGGACCGAGGGTGGGGGGAGTACGGGGACCGAGGGTGGGGGCGGTGTATGGGGACCGAGGGTGGGGGGAGTACGGGGACCGAGGGTGGGGGGAGTACGGGGACCGAGGGTGGGGGGAGTACGGGGACCGAGGGTGGGGGGTGTACGGGGACCGAGGGTGGGGGGAGTACGGGGACCGAGGGTGGGGCATATATTAGCAGAGTGCAGAGCCCCAGCCCGGGTGACGGGATCCTATTGTCGATGGGGGCCCATTGAGCGCAGTGTTGCACAGTGAGGAACAGCCCTCTCTACAGGTGGGAGGCCTCAATCCCAGGTGTGATTGGGACCAAAGGCCCAAAACAAGGGACAGTTGGCGATTTCCAAAGCTGAATGGTTCATGGTGAAACATCACTGACAGAGACCCTCCCTCTCTTTAACAGCACTGTTTATTTATAATTAATGTTTTTTTCGTAATTTAATTCCCTGCATCCTTCCTGTGTTGAAGTAACAGCCCCAATATTTATGGGGCGGAGGGGAGGGATATGAGGGTGAGTGTCAGCCCCCGGAAACCTGGAAAGACCGGGAAGGCGGAGGCTCTGCCGAATTTAACGGCAGGACCTGCTTAGAAATTTTTTACTCCGTTTGCCTCTCGGCAGCCAGACAGATTGAGAGGCTGGTCCCCAGCGACCGAGGAGATCGGGGATCAGAGGGGAGAGATCGCGGGGGGGGGGGAAGAGAGGGATCGCGGGGGGGGGGCGGGGAGAGAGGGATCGCGGGGGGGGAAAGAGAGATCGCGGGGGGGGAGAGAGGGATCGCGGGGGGGGAAAGAGAGATCGCGGGGGGGGGGGAGAGAGAGATCGCGGTGGGGGGGGGGGAGAGAGGGATCGCGGGGGGGGAAAGAGAGATCGCAGGGGGGGAGAGAGAGGGATCGCGGGGGGGAGAGAGGGATCGCGGTGGGGGGAGAGAGAGATCGCGGGGGGGGAGAGAGGGATCGCGGGGGGGAGAGAGGGATCGCGGGGGGGGAGAGAGGGATCGCGGGGGGGGAGAGAGAGATCGCGGGGGGGAGAGAGAGATCGCGGGGGGGGAGAGAGAGATCGCGGGGGGGGGGAGAGAGAGATCGCGGGGGGGGGAAGAGAGAGATCGCTGGGGGGGGAAGAGAGAGATCGCGGAGGGGGGGGGAGGAGAGATCGCGGGGGGGGAGAGAGAGATCGCGGGGGGGGAGAGAGAGATCGCGGGGGGGGGAGAGAGAGATCGCGGGGGGGGGAGAGAGAGATCGCGGGGGGGGGGAGAGAGAGATCGCGGGGGGGGGGAGAGAGAGATCGCGGGGGGGGGAAGAGAGAGATCGCGGGGGGGGAGAGAGAGATCGCGGGGGGGGGAGAGAGAGATCGCTGGGGGGGGGAGAGAGAGATCGCGGGGGGGGAAGAGAGAGATCGCGGAGGGGGGGGGAGGAGAGATCGCGGGGGGCGAAGAGAGAGATCGCGGGGGGGGAGAGAGGGATCGCGGGGGGGGGGAGAGAGAGATCGCGGGGGAGAGAGATCGTGGGGGAGAGAGAGATCCCGGGGGGAGAGGTCGCGGCGGGGAGAGGTCGCGGCGGGGAGAGGTCGCGGCGGGGAGAGGTCGCGGTGGGGGAGAGGTCGCGGTGGGGGAGAGGTCGCGGCGGGGAGAGGTCGCGGTGAGGGAGAGGTCGCGGTGGGGGAGAGGTCACGGTGGGGGAGAGGTCGCGGTGGGGGAGAGGTCACGGTGGGGGAGAGGTCGCGGCGGGGAGAGGTCGCGGCGGGGAGAGGTCGCGGCGGGGAGAGGTCGCGGCGGGAGAGGGTTGAGGAGGGGAAGGCTGTGGTTTTATATGTCCAAGGCGGGATGGTGTGTGAGTTGATGGGGATATTTTGTGCAGGTACCTGTGACGCAGCACTGTGTGGAGCTCCACGTGGCGGAGGTGGACGGCAAGCCTGGCGAGGCTGGTGATGTTGCTCGTCCCCATCCTGACGGTGTGAGTTTGAGGGGGTCCGCAAAGTCGGTAAATGTGTTTGCACAGCAGAGCTCAGGGTATAAATTAATAATTTTGAGTGGAAGTGACAGAGTGCAATAAATGAGATATTCCCAAGTGTCAAAATAATCCTTTGCATCTCCCACTGGCTGCTGACTGAAACTTGTCTGTTCCAACAGGGAAACACACTGAGGATCCATGAAAATTGCACCCCTGCCAAAATCTCCAGTCAATGAGGTCTGTCAAGTATCTCAACTGGGTAAGTAAGTATTTAAATGGTCATCCGGCCGGCTTTAATTGCCGGTGGGAGTCCTGCATGCGGGAGCTGCGCGCGCACCCGAACGCGTCATCGGGGAACCCGGAAGTGGGCGTGTTGGAGCCGGGGCTCCGGACCCGCTCCGGGATTCCCCGATTTTAGGAGGGCCCCCCCCTGCCCCGAACGCACCCGCTTGGCCATCCTAAAATCGGCCCCAATGACTCAACCAGGTCACGGAAGCCCAGTGAAAGTCTGCAGCTTTGGGCTGACCCTCAGGGCATCCATTGACTATCGGTCGCTGCCACTCTGGAAGCCACCAATGTCCCGAGAAGACTCCGCCCGCCCCCCACCCCCCGGCCGTCTTGCTGCTGTGGGGGTTTCCCGGGATGTCCCCTCTCTCCAGGGGCGTTCCTGCAGGTCGCGAGGAAGTTTCGTCCAACTGTGACTTCCAAGTGACGACTTCTGAGTTCCCCATCATCTGAACCACCTGGAAACCACCTCTGCACTGTCAGGGCATGAGATTATCGCTCCCGCGCCATTGTTCCTTTGAAGACTGGGGTCCCTGAGGTCTGGGTCTGTGGGCTTCCCAGCTCAGGGCGGTCATCTCTGCCCCCTCGGGCTGAGCTCTGTGCCTGGATTCTCGAGATGGGGCTCCTGATGCACAAGGCTCTGTGTGAAGTGGTTAATCCCGCCCGAGTGAGTTGCAGGAGGAGAAGACCAGTCCATTTAACCCATCCCCAATGAGGGGCGGGAGTGGGTCATGGGGGGCGGGGGGGTTGGAAAAGGGGGGTGAATTGTTAAAAACGTGAAACCTGACCCCCAACCCACTGCGAACTTTAGTTTTACCACAGCGTGTTTGGGGACGGTCAAGTAACCCGTTATCTCTTGGATTATTGTTCTCCTTCTATCACACAGCGGCCTTGTCCAGCAAGGAGGATGACAAGGGTCAGTCACAAGTCAAAGGTTAACAGTTTACTAAGCAGACTAAGCCACATGCTCGGCAAAATAGGCAGCACGGCCCGCAGAGCACGATGGTTAGTAGCACCAAGAAAAAGACGTCAATTTTTCCCTATTTCCAATATTCTTACAGGAATCACAACTCAGACGCGTGATAAATGGTTTCGATTCGCTGGACTGAAAGATTTAATTTCCGTACTTGGGGGCGAGGTGGGAGGGGGTGGGTATAAACTTGGAGGGGAACGTGCGGGTGGTGTTGTTCCCATGTGCCTGCTGCTCTTGTCCTTCTAAGTGGTGGAGGTCGCGGGTTTGGGAGGTGCTGTCAAAGAAGCCGGGCTGCTTTATCCTGGATGGTGTCGAGCTTCTTGAGTGTTGTTGGAGCTGCACTCATCCAAGCAAGTGGAGAGTATTCCATCACACTCCTGACTGGTGCCTTGGAGATGGTGGAAATGCTTTGGGGAGTCAGGAGGTGAGTCACTCGCCACAGAATACCCAGCCTCTGACCTGCTCTTGTAGGCACAGTATTTATATGGCTGGTCCAGTTAAGATAGCAGCAATGAGGAAGAATTCAGCCAGTAACAGAGCCGCGGAGTACTGGCAGTGCCTTCCGAGTCCTGCCTCAGCACCACTTGTTGACTCTATTGGATGAACATCAGTGGAAGTTGTTAAAAAACGAACTGGAACAACTCACAATCACTTCAAATATTGAGTGGCCAAGTGTTAAGAGTTTATCATGCAAACCCATGTCGATGGTCTTACAGCGGCCCGGTCAGCACACCAGTGTCCATATGAACTAAACCCTCTGGTTCATTCCCTCTGCTCCCACTCACTGCTACCCAAGCCCCCACTTCCCCGCACACTTCCACTCGCCCCCCGTACCCCCGCCGCACCCATTCCCACCTGCGTCCGCACTTCCCCCCCGCACATTCCCGCACTCACCCCCTCATCCCCCCCTCTCCAACCCACACCCCCTCCAACTCCTACCTGAGACTCCATTCTCCCCCAAACCCACCACCAAAGCCCCCCCGCCAACCAAAGTCCCCACTGAACCGGTACTCGCCAATTGGGGGAGATGGGGAACAGTCTCTCCTTCAACTTATATGGAGCCTTCAGTGGGGGAGGGGGAGATAATCCGAGGGGAAAGCACATGGGGGGCACCGGAATTGAGCGGGACGAGAGGACGGGGCATTAACGTTCCTCCTGATTCCAGAGATATCGTTGAAACACGTTTTACCGTCTCGCCGAGCGCTCTCCGCGCTGGCTTTCAGAGCCCGGTTGGTTTCGGCCGAGTACCAACGAGAGGAGCTCCGCCCGTTGGCACGCCCGGCTGAGACCAGGGACCGCTCTGGCGCCCATTTTGCACGACTGGATTGGAATGGCGGGCGGGCGAGGGACGGGCAGCGGGAACGGAGCGGCGAGGAGCCAGCAGCCATTTTGCCTGCTCCGTTCCCGTCCGAAAACCGGGGGGGGGGGGGGGTCAAGGGTGGGTGGGGGGGGGGGGATGTAAATCGGTCCCGCTGTGTGTGTGTGTGGGAGGGAGGGAGAGGGGGGGTGATTCGTTTTCGAGTGGCCCTCGCCCGCAGTTAATAGGGCAGGAGCGGCCTCAAAATGGAGGTCGGTGGCCTCAAAATGGAGGCCGGTGGCCTCACCGCCCCCCCCCGGTAACAGCACGTGACGCGGCCGGTGCTACTTTAAAAGGGGCCTACTGCTGGGGTGTCCGCAGCGCCCGCCTGATTCAGGCGATATGTTACGGAAATCGGGCTTCTGGGCCGTAAATAGTATCTCCCCGCGCCCCCCCCCCCCCCACCCCCCCGATCACCAGTGTCGGGAGGAACTGGTCGGAAACCCACGCACTGCAGGCTCCACGGGCGACGGGAGAGAAGAGGCCCCGGGTCCCCCCACCCACAGCGATCGCGACCCCCGCCCCCCCCCCCCCCCACCCCACCTCCCAACGCCCCGCCCCCGCAATTTCCTTTCCCGGCGTCAGCCTCCGGCCCGATTTTCAGGCTTCGATCTGCGGGGCGCGGCTCGCCTGCCCAATTTAACTGAGCCTCAAAATGGTGGCAGCCTCTTCACTGCCGGAATGGGCGGCAAAATCTAACCCCGTTTGTTCCCTGAGGTGCTGGCGGGCGTGACGAATGATAGAGGAAGGACAAAGTAAGGGGAGACTCAGATTAGACTTACCGGCGACAGTGACGTTCATGAACGCACACCTCTTTGGTCGGGCGGGGTCATCACCAAGACAACATTGGTACTGACCTCCTCGGGTGGCACTTCCATCGCCAGGTTCAAACCTCACCATGCGATTCCCATCCCAGAACGCTGCCGTCGAAATCCTTTCATTGCGCACGAGAATGTCGTCAGATGAACCATCGCCGTAACTCCACGTCACGGCCGATGCCGTTGAATTGAAGCAGTTTGGGTTAAAGCCGCAGTGGAGCTCCAACACTTCACCAGCCATCACAGTAACCTGGGAGGAGGCTGCCCAGACAGCATCTTCACCTGCGAACATTGGAACAAGACAGACTGGGACGAGGGGAAGCTAGACGCATGTGAACACACAAGACGTTACATTGATGATATAAGGTAAGTTTTTTTTTTATTCGTTCATGGGACGTGGGCGTCGCTGGCGAGGCCGGCATTTATTGCCCATCCCTAATTGCCCCTTGAGAAGGTGGTGGTGAGCCGCCTTCTTGAACCGCTGCAGTCCGTGTGGTGACGGTTCTCCCACAGTGCTGTTAGGAAGGGAGTTCCAGGATTTTGACCCAGCGACGATGAAGGAACGGCCGATATATTTCCAAGTCGGGATGGTGTGTGACTTGGAGGGGAACGTGCAGGTGGTGTTGTTCCCATGTGCCAGCTGCCCTTGTCCTTCTAAGTGGTAGAGGTCACGGGTTTGGGAGGTGCTGTCGAAGAAGCCTTGGCGAGTTGCTGCAGTGCATCCTGTGGATGGTACACACTGCAGCCACGGTGCGCCGGTGGTGAAGGGAGTGAATGTTTAGGGTGGTGGATGGGGTGCCAATCAAGCGGGCTGCTTTGTCCTGGATGGTGTCGAGCTTTTTGAGTGTTGTTGGAGCTGCACTCATCCAGGCAAGTGGAGAGTATTCCATCACACTCCTGACTTGTGCTTTGTAGATGGTGGAAAGGCTTTGGGAGGCAGGAGGTGAGTCACTTGCCACAGAATTCCCAGCCTCTGACCTGCTCTTGTAGCCACAGTATTTATGCGGCTGGTCCAGTTAAGTTTCTGGTCAATGATGACCCCCAAGATGTTGATGGTGGGGGATTCGGCGATGGTAATGCCGTTGAATGTCAAGGGGAGGTGGTTAGACTCTCTCTTGTTGGAGATGGTCATTGCCTGGCACTTGTCTGGCGCGAATGTTACTTGCCACTTATGAGCCCAAGCCTGGATGTTGCCCAGGTCTTGCTGCATGCGGGCTCGGACTGCTTCATTATCTGAGGGCATTATCTGTAGCATCCTTGGGAGGAAAAAGGTGACTTTGGACCTCTGGTTCCCAAAGCTCTCCACCACTGGGGGTTTTCCTCTCCTCATGTCTGGGTCTGTTGTGGGCTAATCGATAGAGATTGATGGCTACGATTAATCAACGACTGCATTATCGTCGTATCATGCGACTACCAGGATGGTTTCAGGCGAACTAGATGGACCTTGGCCATTATAGGAATCGCTATCTCTCTGATTTTCAGTTGTCGCACTCTCTGATGTGCATATCAGAACGTTGGATGCAACAGTTCTGATTCTAGCTCCCACTACACAGCATGTCCAATATTCAAATATGTATTTTGCTTTTGATTCCAATATGTATTCCTGTCGTCCAATGCTTTGAACTGGAATCGGCAAGAACGGAAAATTTACCCTCAAACACCACTGCAATTAATCTAAGTATTAAATGAAAGTAGCCCGCAGTTATTTTCGCTGGTCCTACCAGATGAATGTTGAACATGTGAGTATCAATTGCCGCCCGCTGCTATTTTAAGAGATGCTGAGCACTTTATTTTAGACTAATGTCAAGGTTTCATCCTTGGCTCAGTGGGTCGCTCTCTCCCCTTCAAGTCTGAAGGTCGTGGGTTCACGTTTCACTCCAGAGCACAAAATCCAGGCCGATATTCCCAGTGCCAGTACCAAGGGAGTGCTGCACTGTCAGAGGTGCCGTCTTTCGGATGAGGCGTTAAACCGAGGCCCCGTCTGCCCCTCTCAGGTGGACGTAAAAGATCCAACGGCCGCTATTTCGAAGAAGAAAAGGGGAGTTCTCCTCGGTGTCCTGGGGCCAACATTTATCCCTCGGACAACATCACTGAAAACAGATGACCTGGTCATTTATCACATTGCTGTTTGTGGGATCTTGCTGTGCGCAAACTGGCTGCCGCGTTTCCTACATTACAACAGTGACTACACTTCAAAAGTAACTAATTGTCTGTAAAGCGCTTTGGGACGCCCTGAGGTCGTGAAAGGCGCTATATAAATGCAACTCTTTCTTTCTCTAGCTGATCTCCCGTGGCGTTGCTCACTGGTTGTTAAGACCAAGTGACTCCTTCAGATGAAGCAAGGTGGGAGAGGTAATTGGGCCAAGGGTGAGCAGAAGCATCACAGTAGGTACAGCACAGAAGGAGGCCATTCGGCCCATCATGCCCGTGCCGGCTCTTTGAAAGAGCTCTCCAATTAGTTCCACTCCCCTGCTCGATCCCCACAGCCCTGTAAATTTTTTCCCTTCAAGTATTTATCCAATTCCCTTTTGAAAGTTACTATTGAATCTGCTTCCACCGCCCTTTCAGGCAGCGCGTTCCAGATCATCACAACTCGCTGCGTAAAAAAACGTTTCCTCATGTCGCCTCTGGCTCTTTTGCCGATCGCCTTAAATCTGTGTCCTCTGGTTACCGACCCTTCTGCCACTGGAAACGATTTCTCCTTATTTAGTCTATCAAAACCCTTCATGATTTTGAACACCTCTATTAAATCTCCCCTTAACCTTCTCTGCTCTGAGGAGAACAATTCCAGCTTCTCCAGTCTCTCCCCGTAACTAAAGTCCCTCATCCCTGGTACCATTCTAGTAAATCTCTTCTGCAGCCGCTCATAAGAAGTAATTCTTTGAAGTCACATATTCTGTCCGTACTTTTATATTTGTATTATAAATTCCTATCTCCACATTTATGATAGAAGCTGCCTGTGCAAACTTGTCACACTGCAATTACTCCCTCCCTTCCAGTGGTGCTGCTGCAGTATCACAATCTTTTTTATTCGTTCATGGGATGTGGGCGTCGCTGGCGAGGCCGGCATTTATTGCCCATCCCTAATTGCCCCTTGAGAAGGTGGTGGTGAGCCGCCTTCTTGAACCGCTGCAGTCCGTGTGGTGAAGGTTCTCCCACAGTGCTGTTAGGAAGGGAGTTCCAGGATTTTGACCCGGCGACGATGAAGGAACGGCCGATATATTTCCAAGTCGGGATGGTGTGTGACTTGGAGGGGAACGTGCAGGTGGTGTTGTTCCCATGCGCCTGCTGCTCTTGTCCGTCCAGGTGGTAGAGGTCGCGGGTTTGGGAGGTGCTGTCGAAGAAGCTTTGGCGAGTTGCTGCAGTGCATCCTGTGGATGGTACACACTGCAGCCACTGTGCGCCGGTGGTGAAGGGAGTGAATGTTTAGGGTGGTTGATGGGGTGCCAATCAAGCGGGCTGCTTTGTCCTGGATGGTGTCGAGCTTCTTGAGTGTTGTTGGAGCTGCACTCATCCAGGCAAGTGGAGAGTATTCCATCACACTCCTGACTTGTGCCATTGCAGGGGAGCGTGTAGTTACAGTGCAATAAATTTACATAGGCAATTCGCATTATAAATAGGACTTTTATAACGGAAAAAGGTTGACAGGAATTGCGTGCAGATGTAAGATTTGAAACATATTATATAGATGGGTTGACGGTTCTATGTAAATTGTGGGGAGGAGTTTGATACGAGCCATTTTCCTAAACCCAGCCGACAGTGGGCTGCCTCGCTAGTAACCAGCATGGAATCATAGAGAGGTTACAGCATGGAAGGAGGCCATTTGGCCCATCGAGTCCATGCCGGCTCTGTGGCAAGAACAATCCAGCTAGTCCCACTCCCCCGCCCTATCCCAGTAGCCCTGCAATTTTTTTCCTTTCAAGTACTTATCCAGTTCCCCTTTGAAGGCCATGATTGAATCTGCCTCCACCACCCCCCTCGGGCAGTGCATTCCAGATCCTAACCACTCACTGCACAAAAAGTTTTTCCTCATGTCACCTTTGGTTCCAATCACCTTAAATCTATGTCTTCTGGCTCTTGACCCTTCCACCGATGGGAACAGTTACTCTGTCTGGACCCTTCATGATTTTGAATACCTCGATCAAATCTCCTCTCAACCTTCTCTGTTCCAAGGAGAACAACCCCAGCTTCTCCAGTCTATCCACCTAACTAATGGGGTCAGGGAATCAGAGGGTGACCCTACTTCTGGTCCGTGCTTGCATCTGGCAAACTTTGCTTTGCAGGCAAGCCAGGCAAAATGACCCTTTCAGCTTTGGAAAGGCTACACCCCGCCCCGTTGCCATTAAAATCTCCTCACCTCGATTTACTTCCAGGCATATTTCAGAGCACGTTTCACTTTTGGATTCCGGATGTAGACGGACGTAGCAGATATATGTGCCTCCGTCCTGCGACGTAATGCCCCTGATAGTCAGCTCAGCATCTTTTTTCTTGTTCCAATCTTGCTGAATTCCTGTTCTGTGCTTATATATGATGTCCTGGGCACTGCTGGGAGGTTCTGCATGGACCACCAGATCAGAAGAAGCAACTTTTTTCTGCCAGGTAACCTCTGCTTGCTCTCCTCCACCTGTAAAATGACAAGGAAGGAGAGCAGTCCCTCCACATACTGCCTGATGTTTTAAGCTGTGCTCGGTACACACGGACTGGCCTGTGGGATGGATGTACTCCATTATTACATTGGCATAGCTTCCAACAAGAACAACAAAACTTTGCATTTATACAGCACCGTTAACAGAGTAAAATGTCCCAAGGTGCTTCACAGGAGCGACATCACACAAAGTTTGATGCCAAGGAGATATTAGGACAGATGACCAAAGGCTTGGTCAAAGAGGTAGGTTGTAGGTCTTAAAGGAGGAGAGAGAGGGAATTCCAGAGCTTAGGGCCTGGACGGCTGAAGGCACGGCCGCCAATGGCGGGGCGAAGGACTTGGGGGGATGGACACGAGGCCAGAATCAGAGGAGCGCAGAGGTCTCGGAGGGTTGTAGGGCTGGAGGAGGTTACAGAGTTGGGGGGGGGCGGTTGGTGGGGGGCGAGTTTTGGACGAGCTTGAGTTGGACACCCGGGCAAGCAGAGCTTTCATGCGGAAAAGGCGCGGGAACAGGACCGGGTGGGCAGCCCCTTCGGAGAGTCGGCATGGGGTCGACGGGCCGAATGGACTCCTTCCGCGCTGCAAAAGTCTCTGATTCAACAGGACGGAGCCTGCTGAGACGGGCCTGATTACACGTACTGTGGGTGGTGTCGAGTTTTCAAAGGGCCGCAGCGTGAGGAGTGGAGGGGGGGGTTGGAGAGTTAGGGCTGTAACCGTTTGGACAACCCCTCTCCTTGCTTCCCAATACAGGCCCTGGTATCCGACGGGAAGCAGCACAGAATCCAAACGGAACAAAGCGGCAAGGGAAGAACGGAAAGTTGTTCTTTGACCAGAGAGACAGCGCGCAGAGGGTCCGTAACACGGAACCATCCACGGCGGGGCGCGAGGAGACGCAGCGAGCGGCACGGCGAGTAAAACACTCAATCCGTGTCACGGCATGGGGGGAGGGGGCTCCAGTGGCTAGCAACTCGGCTCGGCCCTGGGGCCAACCCACCCCGTCACCACGGTGCTGGCAGATCTCTGGTGGCGAGAGGGGAGCGGAGAGTCCTGCCCTTCGATTGCAGCCCTGATCCCCGGCCCATTAATTTAGGGTGGGGTGGGGGAGCTGGGCCGCGTTGGAGAGGGGAGGAAGGGGATGGAGTTGCTGGGGTTCCTTGCTCCATCCCTCTCCAGCGCAAAAGCAACAGCTTCGCTCGCATCTGACGTCGCTGCGGGAGAGGTGACCTGGCCAAAGGACATACTTGCTCTCGAGGCAGTACAAAGAAGGTTCACTCGGTTAATCCCGGGGATGAGGGGGCGGACATATGAGGAGAGGTTGAGTAGATTGGGACTCTACTCATTGGAGTTCAGAAGAATGAGAGGCGATCTTATTGAAACATATAAGATTGTGAAGGGGCTTGATCGGGTGGATGCGGTAAGGATGTTCCCAAGGATGGGTGAAACTAGAACTAGGGGGCATAATCTTAGAATAAGGGGCTGCTCTTTCAAAACTGAGATGAGGAGAAACTTCTTCACTCAGAGGGTAGTAGGTCTGTGGAATTTGCTGCCCCAGGAAGCTGTGGAAGCTACATCATTAAATAAATTTAAAACAGAAATAGACAGTTTCCTCGAAGTAAAGGGAATTAGGGGTTACGGGGAGCGGGCAGGAAATTGGACATGAACTTAGATTTGAGGTTAGGATCAGATCGGCCATGATCTTATTGAATGGCGGAGCAGGATCGAGGGGCCGATTGGCCTACTCCTGCTCCTATTTCTTATGTTCTTATGAACCTGCTCGGCTGTCAGCCCCGCCTGAAAAGCTTGCACGAGTTCTGATGTTGGAATTAAAGGGCCCACCCCCAGGTATTCACACTGGGGCGAACTCTGCGTACATCATCTGTGTGAGGGCACTTTCAGCAGCCAGGGCAGGGCGCCCCCAAACAGAGCCATTTTCTCCAGCCTTGACTCATTTAAATCATTTTAACAGCCTTCGCAGTGTGACGTCAGCAGTGGGGTGAGAATCCTAAGAGATTTATGCTACATCTAACCCGTGCTGTACCTGCCCCTGGGAGTGTTTGATGGGACAGTGTAGAGGGAGCTTTACTCTGTATCTAACCCGTGCTGTACCTGCCCTGGGAGTGTTTGATGGGACAGTGTAGAGGGAGCTTTACTCTGTATCTAACCCGTGCTGTACCTGCCCTGGGAGTGTTTGATGGGACAGTGTAGAGGGAGCTTTATTCTGTATCTAACCCGTGCTGTACCTGCCCTGGGAGTGTTTGATGGGACAGTGTAGAGGGAGCTTTACTCTGTATCTAACCCGTGCTGTACCTGCCCTGGGAGTGTTTGATGGGACGGTGTAGAGGGAGCTTTACTCTGTATCTAACCCGTGCTGTACCTGCCCTGAGAGTGTTTGATGGGACGGTGTAGAGGGAGCTTTGTGGAAGGGCACCTTTAGTAAATATTGAAAGGGAAATCATTCTCTGTATGGAGCAGATTCTTACCAACAGTGAACAATCCAAGTATCAATAGCAGCCAGACTGGAATGTAACAGTCGAGACCAGACCAGCAGTTCATGGAACGGGATTACTTGGACCTGCAATGAGACAGTGGTTTGACATCTTGTACAGACTGAACTCCACACTTTCACACTAATCTAAGCCTGCACCCTCTCTCTGCTCCTCTTGCCTCCTGTTCTCTCCCATTACTGGTCTCTGACTTTCATAGCCGAGACTCGAGACAAACCCAGTAGATTTTGGGTGAGTTTCAATTTAGCCAAAGGCTCAGAGATAATGGGCAAATAAGTGCATTTGGTTGAAGAAATCGTGAAATGAGAAAAAGCCATTAAGCCAAAAAGGCCCATGTACACTCTCCCCTGTCGCGGACTCTACCCACCCATTTAATCTCCTCCCTCAGCCCATGTACACTCTCCCCTGTCGCGGACTCTACCCACCCATTTAATCTCCTCCCTCAGCCCATGTACACTCTCCCCTGTCGCGGACTCTACCCACCCATTTAATCTCCTTCAACAGCCCATGTACACTCTCCCCTGTCGCGGACTCTACCCACCCATTTAATCTCCTGAGGATGAGGACACAAAGTGTCTGCAAAGGGATATTGACAGGTTAAGCAAATGGGCAAAAATTTGGCAGATGGAATATAATGTGGGAAAATGTGAAGTCATCCACTTTGGGAGGAAAAATAAAAAGCAAAATATTATTTGAATGGAGAAATACTACAAAATGCTGCGGTACAGAGGGATCTGGGTGTCCTTGTACATGAAACACAGAAAGTCAACATACAGGTGCAGCAGGTAATCCGGAAGGCAAATGGAATATTGGCCTTTATTTCTAGGGGGATGGAGTATAAAAGCAGGGAAGTCATGCTACAACTGTACAGGGTGCTGGTGAGACCACACCTGGAGTACTGCGTACAGTTCTGGTGCCCTTATTTAAGGAAGGACATACTTGCATTGGAGGCAGTTCAGAGAAGCTTCACTCGGTTGATTCCGGGTATGGAAGGGTTGTCTTATGAGGAAAGATTGAACAGGTTGGGTCTATACTCATTGGAGTTTAGAAGAATGAGAGGCGATCTTATTGAAACATACAAGATTCTGAGGGGACTCGATAGGGTAGATGCTGGGAGGATGTTACCCCTCATGGGGGAATCTAAAACTAGGGGGCATAGTCTCAGAATAAGGGGTCGCCCGTTTAAGACAGAAATGAGGAGGAATTTCTTCTCCCAGAGGGTCGTGAATCTTTGGAATTCTTTACCCCAAAAAGCTGTGGAGGCTGAGTCATTGAATACATTCAAGGCTGAGTTAGACAAATTTTTGATCAGCGAGGGGGTCAAAGGATATGGGGAAAGGGCGGGAAAGTGGAGTTGAGGTAAAAATCAGATCAGCCATGATCTCATTGAATGGCGGAGCAGGCTCGAGGGGCCGAATGGCCTACTCCTGCTCCTATCTCTTATGGTCTTATTACTCTCTCCCCTATAGTGGACTCTACCCACCCATTTAATCTCCTCCCACAGCCCATGTACTCTCTCCCCTATCATGGACTCTACCCACCCATTTAATCTCCTCCCACAGCCCATGTACTCTCTCCCCTATTGTGGACTCTACCCACCCATTTAATCTCCTGAGGCAAAGATTTGTGTAAACAGGCCCTAATTTCCACAAAACTTTTAGAGTATTCATCCATCCTAACGTCCCCGACTGTTAAACCCTGGCCTGCCGCCCTCCGCAAACAAGAACCCCTTTACTCCATTCACACCTTAATATAAAATTTACCCAAAATCCAGCGACCCAGTCTCCCAATTGAATGAAGTGCGGGAAACTGTTTACATCTGGGAGAAAAGCGAAGCCATCCTGCCGGCCTACTGGGACATGACGGCTCTGATCAGCAAGAACCTGCTGTGTTTTGAAATCTTAGATGTTAGATAACCTTGTGCGATTGTGAAAGATACTAATTTGATTTCCTTTGATCCTGGTTGAATTTTATAGGGGATGCAAAACATATCTCGGACAACCTTGCAAAACATATCTCGGACAACCTTGCTACAGTTCATTAGATCTTCTCTTACTGACGTGTATGGCAACAGAGACTACCACCTCAAAAGTAGTTCGCTGACTGTAAAGTGCTTTGGGACGTCCTGAGATAATGAAATTCTTTCTTTACTGCAAGCAGTGTGCAGGTGACGTGTACCAACTCTGGGTGGACAAAGCCCCACATACGACTTTTGTTTCATGCACGCTGGCCCAGGTTTACTATTACTAAAGGGCAGTGTGGCGTCTTTATTATTTTTGTATCTCTGAGGAGGGCTGAAAGTAATTGCCCCTCAGAGTATGGCACCAAAGAGCCCTAACAAAACGAAGAGAAAGAAAGCATTTATATAGCGCCTTTCACGACTTGGGGACGCTTTACAGCCAATCAAGTATTTTAGAAGTGGAGTCACTGTTGTCATGAAACACGGCAGTCAATTTGCGCACAGCAAGATCCCACAAATAGCAATGTGATAATGACTGTTTTAGTGATGTTGGTTGAGGGATAAATATTGGCCCCAGGACACGGGGGAGAACTCCCCTGCTCTTTTTCCTATCGTGGCCATGTGGAATTTTTAACATCCACCTGAGAGGGCAGACGGGGCCTCGGTTTAACGTCTCATCCGAAAGTCGGCCTTGATTATGTGCTCGAGTCTCTGGAGCGGGGCTGCAGCCTACACCGACCTGTCACCATGTGCCCGAGGGGGAGGCAGTGAGGGCACTGGCCTACACTCAGCTGCCAATATCTTTAAAACAGATGATCTGGTCTTTTATCTCATTGCTGTTTGTGGGATCTTGCTGTGCACAAATTGGCTGCTGCGTTTCCCTACATCACAGCAGTGACTACACTTCGAAAGTACTTGATTGGCTGTAAAGCACTTTGGGATGTCCTGAGGTTGTGTAAGGCGCTATATAAATGCAAGTTCTTTCTATCTTCTTAGGTGCAGGTGCAGCAGGTGATCAAGAAGGCCAACGGAATGTTGGCTTTTATTGCCAGGGGGATAGAATATAAAAACAGGGAGGTATTGCTGCAGTTATATAAGGTATTGGTGAGACCGCACCTGGAATACTGCATACAGTTTTGGTGTCCATACTTAAGAAAAAACATACTTGCTATCGAGGCAGTACAAAGAAGGTTCACTCGGTTAATCCCGGGGATGAGGGGGCGGACATATGAGGAGAGGTTGAGTAGATTGGGACTCTACTCATTGGAGTTCAGAAGAATGAGAGGCGATCTTATTGAAACATATAAGATTGTGGAGGGGCTTGATCGGGTGGATGCGGTAAGGATGTTCCCAAGGATGGGTGAAACTAGAACGAGGGGGCATAATCTTAGAATAAGGGGCTGCTCTTTCAAAACTGAGATGAGGAAAAACTTCTTCACTCAGAGGGTAGTAGGTCTGTGGAATTTGCTGCCCCAGGAAGCTGCGGAAGCTACATCATTAAACAAATTTAAAACAGAAATAGACAGTGTCCTAGAAGTAAAGGGAATTAGGGGTTACGGGGAGCGGGCAGGAAATTGGACATGAATTTAGATTTGAGGTTAGGATCAGATCAGCCATGATCTTATTGAATGGCGGAGCAGGCTCGAGGGGCCGATTGGCCTACTCCTGCTCCTATTTCTTATGTTCTTATGTTAATTCAACAGCACCTCGCAGCCCCCGCTGAGAAGCATCGCCATGGGAACCATTACCTCTAAGTTCCCCTCCACGTCACACCCCATCCTGACTGGGACTGTTACTGCTCTTCATTCATTGTTGCTGCGTCGATATCCTGGAATTCCTTCCCGGACACCATTCTGGGAGCACCTTCTCCGGACAACTAGGGATGGGCAATAAATCGGCGAGATTACTAGCATGGAGCCAAGGCTGACACGGGCCGAACGGCCTCCTTCTGTGCTGTATGACTCTATCAGGACATAGTCCTGTAGGACTGTGCGGAGAAGGGACTAAATGGGCTTTGGACTCTCTCGTCTTTCCTGAGTGACAGCAGGGTCACAAAAACGGGTCAAACCCATGTTGATGAAACATGTCCAAGCCAATTCTCCTTTTCGGTTCACAACTCCTGGGCAAGAATCCAGAGTCAAGACTCATGGTGGATCAGTTTGGGAAAGAGGAATCAGCCACAGGGAGGGAGTCAGTGAGGGCTGCGGCCTATACCCACCTCACACTGAGAGGCCTGGGGGGTCATTGAGGGCTGCGGCCTATACCCACCTCACACCCAGAGGCCTGGAGGACAGTGAGGGCTGCGGCCTACACCCACCTCACACCCAGAGGCCTGGGGGACAGTGAGGGCTGCGGCCTATACCCACCTCACACCCAGAGGCCTGGGGGGACAGTGAGGGCTACGGCCTACATTCACCTCACACCGAGAGACCTGGGGGGACAGTGATGGCTGCGGCCTACACTCACCTCATACTGAGAGGCCTGGGGGGACAGTGAGGGCTGCGGCCTACACTCACCTCACACTGAGAGACCTGGGGGGACAGTGATGGCTGCGGCCTACATTCACCTCACACTGAGAGACCTGGGGGGACAGTGATGGCTGCGGCCTACATTCACCTCACACTGAGAGACCTGGGGAGTCAGTGATGGCTGCGGCCTACACCCACCTCACACTGAGAGGCCTGGGGGGACAGTGATGGCTGCGGCCTACACCCACCTCACACTGAGAGGCCTGGGGGGACAGTGATGGCTGCGGCCTACACCCACCTCACACTGAGAGGCCTGGGGGGACAGTGATGGCTGCGGCCTACACCCACCTCACACTGAGAGGCCTGGGGGGGGGACAGTGAGGGCTGCGAGTTGTGATGATCTGGAACGCACTGCCTGAAAGGGCGGTGGAAGCAGATTCAATAGTAACTTTCAAAAGGGAATTGGATAAATACTTGAAAAGGAAAAATTTGCAGGGCTATGGGGAATGAGCAGGAGGGAGTGGGTCTAATTGGATAGTTCTTTTCAAAGAACCAGCACAGGAACAATGGGCCAAAAGGCCTCCTTCTGTGCTGTAAGATTCTATGAGGTGCACTCAGGGTAGAGGCCAGCGTCACAACTCCAGAAACTTGAGCACATAATCTGGGCTGACGCTCCCGGTGCAGTACCGAGGGAGTTGGTGCACTGTCGGAGGTGCCATCGTCTACCCCTCTAAAGTTGGTGTAAAAAATTGCACAGCACTGAGCAGGGGCGGGGTTTCACCTGGTGACCTGGGCCAACATTTGTCCCTCAGCCAACAACCAAAAACAGGCTATTATCACATTGCTGTTTGTGGGATCTTGCTGTGCGCAAATTGGCTCCACGTTGCCTACATTACAAAAATGACTGCACTTCAAAATCACTCAATTGTGAAGCGCTTTGGGGTCGTGATAGATGGAGTCAAAACCACACCTTCTTTCTTTCTCAATGACTAAGATGCTGAGTCACACAAGGTCAAGGACAAAATGTCAACCATCTTATTGGAAAGGCATTCAGACTTTCCTTCTACAAGGAATTTTTTAAAAAAACTCTGAGAATATCAGGAATTCATGTTGATCCGAAAGAAACTCCCCACGATTATTGGGGCAGTAACATCCCCTCGATCCCCAGAAAGCTGTTGAGGCTGGGGGTCAATTGAAAATTTCAAAACTGAGATGGAGAGATTTTTGTTCGGTGAGGGTGTTAAGGGTTACAGAACCAAAGCAGGTAAATGGAGTTAAGATACAGATCAGCCATGATCAAACTGAATGGTGAAACTGGCTCGAGGTTAGATACAGAGTAAAGCTCCCTCTACAATGTCCCATCAAACACTCCCAAGGCAGGTACAGCACGGGTTAGATACAGAGCAAAGCTCCCTCTACACTGTCCCATCAAACACTCCCAGGGCAGGTACAGCACGGGTTAGATACAGAGTAAAGCTCCCTCCACACTGTCCCATCAAACACTCCCAGGGCAGGTACAGCACGGGTTAGATACAGAGTAAAGCTCCCTCGACACTGTCCCATCAAACACTCCCAGGGCAGGTACAGCATGGGTTAGACACAGAGTAAAGCTCCCTCGACACCGTCCCATTAAACACTCCCAGGGGAGGTACAGCATGGGTTAGACACAGACTAAAGCTCCCTCCACACCATCCCATTAAACACTCCCAGGGAAGGTCCAGCATGGGTTAGACACAGAGTAAAGCTCCCTCTACACCGTCCCATTAAACATTCCCAGGGCAGGTACATCATGGGTGAGACACAGAGTAAAGCTCCCTCTACACTGACCCATCAAACACTCCCAGGGCAGGTACAGCATGGGTGAGACACAGAGTAAAGCTCCCTCTACACTGTCCCATCAATCACTTCCAGGGCAGCGACAGCATGGGTTAGACACAGAGTAAAGCTCCCTCTACACTGTCCCATCAAACACTCCCAGGGCAGCTACAGCACGGGTTCGATACAGAGTAAAGCTCCCTCTACACTGTCCCATCAAACACTCCCAGGGCAGCTACAGCACGGGTTCGATACAGAGTAAAGCTCCCTCCACACTGTCCCATCAAACACTCCCAGGGCAGGTACAGCATGGGTTAGACACAGAGTAAAGCTCCTTCCACACTGTCCCATCAAACACTCCCAGGGCAGGTACAGCATGGGTTAGACACAGAGTAAAGCTCCCTCGACACTGTCCCATCAAACTCTCCGAGGGCAGGCACAGCATGGGTGAGACACAGAGTAAAGCTCCCTCTACACTGTCCCATCAAACACTCCCAGGGCAGGTACAGTATGGGTTAGACACAGAGTAAAGCTCCCTCTACACTGTCCCATCAAACACTCCCAGGGCAGGTACAGCACGGGTTAGATACAGAGTAAAGCTCCCTCTACACTGTCCCATCAAACACTCCCAAGGCAGGTACAGCACGGGTTAGATACAGAGTAAAGCTCCCTCTACACTCTCCCATCAAACACTCCCAGGGCAGCTACAGCATGGGTTAGAGACAGAGTAAAGCTCCCTCTACACTGTCCCATCAAACATTCCCAGGGTCGGTATAGCACGGGTTAGATACAGAGTAAAGCTCCCTCCACACTGTCCCATCAAACACTCCCAGGGGCAGGTACAGCATGGGTTAGACACAAGGTAAAGCTCCCTCTGCACCGTCCCATTAAACACTCCCAGGGGCAGGTACAGCATGGGTTAGACACAGAGTAAAGCTCCCTCGACACTGTCCCATCAAACACTCCCAGGGCAGGTACAGCATGGGTTAGACACAGAGTAAAGCTCCCTCGACACCGTCCCATTAAACACTCCCAGGGGAGGTACAGCATGGGTTAGACACAGATTAAAGCTCCCTCTACACCATCCCATTAAACACTCCCAGGGAAGGTCCAGCATGGGTTAGACACAGAGTAAAGCTCCCTCTACACCGTCCCATTAAACATTCCCAGGGCAGGTACATCATGGGTGAGACACAGAGTAAAGCTCCCTCCACACTGACCCATCAAACACTCCCAGGGCAGGTACAGCATGGGTGAGACACAGAGTAAAGCTCCCTCTACACTGTCCCATCAAACACTTCCAGGGCAGCGACAGCATGGGTTAGACACAGAGTAAAGCTCCCTCTACACTGTCCCATCAAACACTCCCAGGGCAGCTACAGCACGGGTTCGATACAGAGTAAAGCTCCCTCTACACTGTCCCATCAAACACTCCCAGGGCAGCTACAGCACGGGTTCGATACAGAGTAAAGCTCCCTCTACACTGTCCCATCAAACACTCCCAGGGCAGGTACAGCATGGGTTAGACACAGAGTAAAGCTCCTTCCACACTGTCCCATCAAACACTCCCAGGGCAGGTACAGCATGGGTTAGACACAGAGTAAAGCTCCCTCGACACTGTCCCATCAAACTCTCCGAGGGCAGGCACAGCATGGGTTAGACACAGAGTAAAGCTCCCTCTGCACTGTCCCATCAAACACTCCCAGGGCAGGTACAGTATGGGTTAGACACAGAGTAAAGCTCCCTCTACACTGTCCCATCAAACACTCCCAGGGCAGGTACAGCACGGGTTAGATACAGAGTAAAGCTCCCTCTACACTGTCCCATCAAACACTCCCAAGGCAGGTACAGCACGGGTTAGATACAGAGTAAAGCTCCCTCTACACTGTCCCATCAAACACTCCCAGGGCAGCTACAGCATGGGTTAGAGACAGAGTAAAGCTCCCTCTACACTGTCCCATCAAACATTCCCAGGGTCGGTATAGCACGGGTTAGATACAGAGTAAAGCTCCCTCCACACTGTCCCATCAAACACTCGCAGGGGCAGGTACAGCATGGGTTAGACACAGGG
This sequence comes from Heptranchias perlo, assembly GCF_035084215.1. Taxonomy (NCBI): domain Eukaryota; kingdom Metazoa; phylum Chordata; class Chondrichthyes; order Hexanchiformes; family Hexanchidae; genus Heptranchias; species Heptranchias perlo. The sequence goes on along the minus strand of NC_090359.1, from coordinate 24,357,716 downwards.
TAAAGCTCCCTCTGCACCGTCCCATTAAACACTCCCAGGGGCAGGTACAGCATGGGTTAGACACAGAGTAAAGCTCCCTCCACACTGTCCCATCAAACACTCCCAGGGCAGGTGCAGCATGGGTTAGATACAGAGTAAAGCTCCCTGTACACTGTCCCATCAAACACTCCCAGGGGCATGTACAGCATGGGTTAGACACATGGTAAAGCTCCCTCTACACTGTCCCATCAAACACTCCCAGGGCAGGTACAGCATGGGTTAGACACAGAGTAAAGCTCCCTCCACACTGTCCCATCAAACACTCCCAGGGCAGGTACAGCACGGTTTAGATACAGAGTAAAGCTCCCTCCACACTGTCCCATCAAACACTCCCAGGGCAGGTACAGCACGGTTTAGATACAGAGTAAAGCTCCCTCCACACTGTCCCATCAAACACTCCCAGGGCAGCTACAGCATGGGTTAGAGACAGAGTAAAGCTCCCTCTACACTGTCCCATCAAACATTCCCAGGGTCGGTATAGCACGGGTTAGATACAGAGTAAAGCTCCCTCCACACTGTCCCATCAAACACTCCCAGGGGCAGGTACAGCATGGGTTAGACACAGGGTAAAGCTCCCTCTGCACCGTCCCATTAAACACTCCCAGGGGCAGGTACAGCATGGGTTAGACACAGAGTAAAGCTCCCTCCACACTGTCCCATCAAACACTCCCAGGGCAGGTGCAGCATGGGTTAGATACAGAGTAAAGCTCCCTGTACACTGTCCCATCAAACACTCCCAGGGGCAGGTACAGCATGGGTTAGACACATGGTAAAGCTCCCTCTACACTGTCCCATCAAACACTCCCAGGGCAGGTACATCATGGGTGAGACACAGAGTAAAGCTCCCTCTACACTGACCCATCAAACACTCCCAGGGCAGGTACAGCATGGGTGAGACACAGAGTAAAGCTCCCTCTACACTGTCCCATCAATCACTTCCAGGGCAGCGACAGCATGGGTTAGACACAGAGTAAAGCTCCCTCTACACTGTCCCATCAAACACTCCCAGGGCAGCTACAGCACGGGTTCGATACAGAGTAAAGCTCCCTCTACACTGTCCCATCAAACACTCCCAGGGCAGCTACAGCACGGGTTCGATACAGAGTAAAGCTCCCTCCACACTGTCCCATCAAACACTCCCAGGGCAGGTACAGCATGGGTTAGACACAGAGTAAAGCTCCTTCCACACTGTCCCATCAAACACTCCCAGGGCAGGTACAGCATGGGTTAGACACAGAGTAAAGCTCCCTCGACACTGTCCCATCAAACTCTCCGAGGGCAGGCACAGCATGGGTGAGACACAGAGTAAAGCTCCCTCTACACTGTCCCATCAAACACTCCCAGGGCAGGTACAGTATGGGTTAGACACAGAGTAAAGCTCCCTCTACACTGTCCCATCAAACACTCCCAGGGCAGGTACAGCACGGGTTAGATACAGAGTAAAGCTCCCTCCACACTGTCCCATCAAACACTCCCAGGGCAGGTACAGCACGGGTTAGATACAGAGTAAAGCTCCCTCGACACTGTCCCATCAAACACTCCCAGGGCAGGTACAGCATGGGTTAGACACAGAGTAAAGCTCCCTCGACACCGTCCCATTAAACACTCCCAGGGGAGGTACAGCATGGGTTAGACACAGACTAAAGCTCCCTCCACACCATCCCATTAAACACTCCCAGGGAAGGTCCAGCATGGGTTAGACACAGAGTAAAGCTCCCTCTACACCGTCCCATTAAACATTCCCAGGGCAGGTACATCATGGGTGAGACACAGAGTAAAGCTCCCTCTACACTGACCCATCAAACACTCCCAGGGCAGGTACAGCATGGGTGAGACACAGAGTAAAGCTCCCTCTACACTGTCCCATCAATCACTTCCAGGGCAGCGACAGCATGGGTTAGACACAGAGTAAAGCTCCCTCTACACTGTCCCATCAAACACTCCCAGGGCAGCTACAGCACGGGTTCGATACAGAGTAAAGCTCCCTCTACACTGTCCCATCAAACACTCCCAGGGCAGCTACAGCACGGGTTCGATACAGAGTAAAGCTCCCTCCACACTGTCCCATCAAACACTCCCAGGGCAGGTACAGCATGGGTTAGACACAGAGTAAAGCTCCTTCCACACTGTCCCATCAAACACTCCCAGGGCAGGTACAGCATGGGTTAGACACAGAGTAAAGCTCCCTCGACACTGTCCCATCAAACTCTCCGAGGGCAGGCACAGCATGGGTGAGACACAGAGTAAAGCTCCCTCTACACTGTCCCATCAAACACTCCCAGGGCAGGTACAGTATGGGTTAGACACAGAGTAAAGCTCCCTCTACACTGTCCCATCAAACACTCCCAGGGCAGGTACAGCACGGGTTAGATACAGAGTAAAGCTCCCTCTACACTGTCCCATCAAACACTCCCAAGGCAGGTACAGCACGGGTTAGATACAGAGTAAAGCTCCCTCTACACTCTCCCATCAAACACTCCCAGGGCAGCTACAGCATGGGTTAGAGACAGAGTAAAGCTCCCTCTACACTGTCCCATCAAACATTCCCAGGGTCGGTATAGCACGGGTTAGATACAGAGTAAAGCTCCCTCCACACTGTCCCATCAAACACTCCCAGGGGCAGGTACAGCATGGGTTAGACACAAGGTAAAGCTCCCTCTGCACCGTCCCATTAAACACTCCCAGGGGCAGGTACAGCATGGGTTAGACACAGAGTAAAGCTCCCTCGACACTGTCCCATCAAACACTCCCAGGGCAGGTACAGCATGGGTTAGACACAGAGTAAAGCTCCCTCGACACCGTCCCATTAAACACTCCCAGGGGAGGTACAGCATGGGTTAGACACAGATTAAAGCTCCCTCTACACCATCCCATTAAACACTCCCAGGGAAGGTCCAGCATGGGTTAGACACAGAGTAAAGCTCCCTCTACACCGTCCCATTAAACATTCCCAGGGCAGGTACATCATGGGTGAGACACAGAGTAAAGCTCCCTCCACACTGACCCATCAAACACTCCCAGGGCAGGTACAGCATGGGTGAGACACAGAGTAAAGCTCCCTCTACACTGTCCCATCAAACACTTCCAGGGCAGCGACAGCATGGGTTAGACACAGAGTAAAGCTCCCTCTACACTGTCCCATCAAACACTCCCAGGGCAGCTACAGCACGGGTTCGATACAGAGTAAAGCTCCCTCTACACTGTCCCATCAAACACTCCCAGGGCAGCTACAGCACGGGTTCGATACAGAGTAAAGCTCCCTCTACACTGTCCCATCAAACACTCCCAGGGCAGGTACAGCATGGGTTAGACACAGAGTAAAGCTCCTTCCACACTGTCCCATCAAACACTCCCAGGGCAGGTACAGCATGGGTTAGACACAGAGTAAAGCTCCCTCGACACTGTCCCATCAAACTCTCCGAGGGCAGGCACAGCATGGGTTAGACACAGAGTAAAGCTCCCTCTGCACTGTCCCATCAAACACTCCCAGGGCAGGTACAGTATGGGTTAGACACAGAGTAAAGCTCCCTCTACACTGTCCCATCAAACACTCCCAGGGCAGGTACAGCACGGGTTAGATACAGAGTAAAGCTCCCTCTACACTGTCCCATCAAACACTCCCAAGGCAGGTACAGCACGGGTTAGATACAGAGTAAAGCTCCCTCTACACTGTCCCATCAAACACTCCCAGGGCAGCTACAGCATGGGTTAGAGACAGAGTAAAGCTCCCTCTACACTGTCCCATCAAACATTCCCAGGGTCGGTATAGCACGGGTTAGATACAGAGTAAAGCTCCCTCCACACTGTCCCATCAAACACTCGCAGGGGCAGGTACAGCATGGGTTAGACACAGGGTAAAGCTCCCTCTGCACCGTCCCATTAAACACTCCCAGGGGCAGGTACAGCATGGGTTAGACACAGAGTAAAGCTCCCTCCACACTGTCCCATCAAACACTCCCAGGGCAGGTGCAGCATGGGTTAGATACAGAGTAAAGCTCCCTGTACACTGTCCCATCAAACACTCCCAGGGGCATGTACAGCATGGGTTAGACACATGGTAAAGCTCCCTCTACACTGTCCCATCAAACACTCCCAGGGCAGGTACAGCATGGGTTAGACACAGAGTAAAGCTCCCTCCACACTGTCCCATCAAACACTCCCAGGGCAGGTACAGCACGGTTTAGATACAGAGTAAAGCTCCCTCCACACTGTCCCATCAAACACTCCCAGGGCAGGTACAGCACGGTTTAGATACAGAGTAAAGCTCCCTCCACACTGTCCCATCAAACACTCCCAGGGCAGCTACAGCATGGGTTAGAGACAGAGTAAAGCTCCCTCTACACTGTCCCATCAAACATTCCCAGGGTCGGTATAGCACGGGTTAGATACAGAGTAAAGCTCCCTCCACACTGTCCCATCAAACACTCCCAGGGGCAGGTACAGCATGGGTTAGACACAGGGTAAAGCTCCCTCTGCACCGTCCCATTAAACACTCCCAGGGGCAGGTACAGCATGGGTTAGACACAGAGTAAAGCTCCCTCCACACTGTCCCATCAAACACTCCCAGGGCAGGTGCAGCATGGGTTAGATACAGAGTAAAGCTCCCTGTACACTGTCCCATCAAACACTCCCAGGGGCAGGTACAGCATGGGTTAGACACATGGTAAAGCTCCCTCTACACTGTCCCATCAAACACTCCCAGGGCAGGTACAGCATGGGTTAGACACAGAGTAAAGCTCCCTCCACACTGTCCCATCAAACACTCCCAGGGCAGGTACAGCACGGTTTAGATACAGAGTAAAGCTCCCTCCACACTGTCCCATCAAACACTCCCAGGGCAGGTACAGCACGGTTTAGATACAGAGTAAAGCTCCCTCTACACTGTCCCATCAAACACTCCCAGGGCAGGTACAGCACGGGTTTGATACAGAGTAAAGCTCCCTCCACACTGTCCCATCAAACACTCCCAGGGCAGCTACAGCATGGGTTAGACACAGATTAAAGCTCCCTCTACACCGTCCCATTAAACATTCCCAGGGTAGGTACAGCACGGGTTAGATACAGAGTAAAGCTCCCTCTACACTGTCCCATCAAACACTCCCAGGGCAGCTACAGCATGGGTTAGATACAGAGTAAAGCTCCCTCTACACTGTCCCATCAAACACTCCCAGGGCAGGTACAGTATGGGTTAGACACAGAGTAAAGCTCCCTCTACACCGTCCCATCAAACACTCCCAGGGGCAGGTACAGCATGGGTTAGATACAGAGTAAATCTCCCTCCACACTGTCCCATCAAACACTCCCAGGGCAGGTACAGCATGGGTTAGATACAGAGTAAAGCTCCCTGTACACTGTCCCATTAAACATTCCCAGGGTAGGTGCAGCACGGGTTAGATGCAAAGTAAAGCTCCCTCTACACTGTCCCATCAAACACTCCCAGGGCAACTACAGCATGGGTTAGATACAGAGTAAAGCTCCCTCCACACTGTCCCATCAAATACTCCCAGGGCAGGTACAGCACAGGTTAGATACAGCGTAAAGCTCCCTCTACACTGTCCCATCAAACACTCCCAGGGGCAGGCACAGCATGGGTTAGACACAGAGTAAAGCTCCCTCTACACTGTCCCATCAAACACTCCCAGGGGCAGGTACAGTATCGGTTAGATACAGAGTAAAGCTCCCTCCACATTGTCCCATCAAACACTCCCAGGGCAGCTACAGCACGGGTTAGATACAGAGTAAAGCTCCCTCTACACTGTCCCATCAAACACTCCCAGGGCAGGTACAGCATGGGTTAGACACAGAGTAAAGCTCCCTCTACACCGTCCCATCAAACACTCCCAGGGCAGGTACAGTATGGGTTCGATACAGAGTAAAGCTCCCTCCACAATGTCCCATCAAACACTCCCAGGGGCAGGTACAGCATGGGTTAGACACAGAGTAAAGCTCCCTCTACACCGTCCCATTAAACACTCCCAGGGGCAGGTACAGCATGGGTTAGACACAGGGTAAAGCTCCCTCTACACTGTCCCATCAAACACTCCCAGAGGCAGGTACAGCATGGATTAGACACAGGGGAAAGCTCCCTCTACACCGTCCCATTAAACACTCCCAGGGGCAGGTACAGTATGGGTTAGATACAGAGTAAAGCTCCCTCCACACTGTCCCATCAAACACTCCCAGGGCAGGTACAGCATGGGTTAGACACAGAGTAAAGCTCCCTCTACACTGTCCCATTAAACATTCCCAGGGTAGGTACAGCACGGGTTAGATGCAAAGTAAAGCTCCCTCTACACTGTCCCATCAAACACTCCCAGGGCAACTACAGCATGGGTTAGATACAGAGTAAAGCTCCCTCCACACTGTCCCATCAAATACTCCCAGGGCAGGTACAGCACAGGTTAGATACAGAGTAAAGCTCCCTCTACACTGTCCCATCAAACACTCCCAGGGGCAGGCACAGCATGGGTTAGACACAGGGTAAAGCTCCCTCTACTCTGTCCCATCAAAAACTCCCAGGGCAGGTACAGCATGGGTTCGATACAGAGTAAAGCTCCCTCCACACTGTCCCATCAAACACTCCCAGGGCAGGTACAGCACGGGTTAGATACAGAGTAAAGCTCCCTCTACACTGTCCCATCAAACACTCCCAGGGCAGGTACAGCATGGGTTAGACACAGGGTAAAGCTCCCTCTACACTGTCCCATCAAACACTCCCAGGGGCAGGCACAGCATGGGTTAGACACAGGGTAAAGCTCCCTCTACTCTGTCCCATCAAAAACTCCCAGGGCAGGTACAGCACGGGTTAGATACAGAGTAAAGCTCCCTCTACACTGTCCCATCAAACACTCCCAGGGCAGCTACAGCATGGGTTAGAGACAGAGTAAAGCTCCCTCTACACTGTCCCATCAAACATTCCCAGGGTCGGTATAGCACGGGTTAGATACAGAGTAAAGCTCCCTCCACACTGTCCCATCAAACACTCGCAGGGGCAGGTACACCATGGGTTAGACACAGGGTAAAGCTCCCTCTGCACCGTCCCATTAAACACTCCCAGGGGCAGGTACAGCATGGGTTAGACACAGAGTAAAGCTCCCTCCACACTGTCCCATCAAACACTCCCAGGGCAGGTGCAGCATGGGTTAGATACAGAGTAAAGCTCCCTGTACACTGTCCCATCAAACACTCCCAGGGGCATGTACAGCATGGGTTAGACACATGGTAAAGCTCCCTCTACACTGTCCCATCAAACACTCCCAGGGCAGGTACAGCATGGGTTAGACACAGAGTAAAGCTCCCTCCACACTGTCCCATCAAACACTCCCAGGGCAGGTACAGCACGGTTTAGATACAGAGTAAAGCTCCCTCCACACTGTCCCATCAAACACTCCCAGGGCAGGTACAGCACGGTTTAGATACAGAGTAAAGCTCCCTCCACACTGTCCCATCAAACACTCCCAGGGCAGCTACAGCATGGGTTAGAGACAGAGTAAAGCTCCCTCTACACTGTCCCATCAAACATTCCCAGGGTCGGTATAGCACGGGTTAGATACAGAGTAAAGCTCCCTCCACACTGTCCCATCAAACACTCCCAGGGGCAGGTACAGCATGGGTTAGACACAGGGTAAAGCTCCCTCTGCACCGTCCCATTAAACACTCCCAGGGGCAGGTACAGCATGGGTTAGACACAGAGTAAAGCTCCCTCCACACTGTCCCATCAAACACTCCCAGGGCAGGTGCAGCATGGGTTAGATACAGAGTAAAGCTCCCTGTACACTGTCCCATCAAACACTCCCAGGGGCAGGTACAGCATGGGTTAGACACATGGTAAAGCTCCCTCTACACTGTCCCATCAAACACTCCCAGGGCAGGTACAGCATGGGTTAGACACAGAGTAAAGCTCCCTCCACACTGTCCCATCAAACACTCCCAGGGCAGGTACAGCACGGTTTAGATACAGAGTAAAGCTCCCTCCACACTGTCCCATCAAACACTCCCAGAGCAGGTACAGCACGGTTTAGATACAGAGTAAAGCTCCCTCTACACTGTCCCATCAAACACTCCCAGGGCAGGTACAGCACGGGTTAGATACAGAGTAAAGCTCCCTCCACACTGTCCCATCAAACACTCCCAGGGCAGCTACAGCATGGGTTAGACACAGATTAAAGCTCCCTCTACACCGTCCCATTAAACATTCCCAGGGTAGGTACAGCACGGGTTAGATACAGAGTAAAGCTCCCTCTACACTGTCCCATCAAACACTCCCAGGGCAGCTACAGCATGGGTTAGATACAGAGTAAAGCTCCCTCTACACTGTCCCATCAAACACTCCCAGGGCAGGTACAGTATGGGTTAGACACAGAGTAAAGCTCCCTCTACACCGTCCCATCAAACACTCCCAGGGGCAGGTACAGCATGGGTTAGATACAGAGTAAATCTCCCTCCACACTGTCCCATCAAACACTCCCAGGGCAGGTACAGCATGGGTTAGATACAGAGTAAAGCTCCCTGTACACTGTCCCATTAAACATTCCCAGGGTAGGTGCAGCACGGGTTAGATGCAAAGTAAAGCTCCCTCTACACTGTCCCATCAAACACTCCCAGGGCAACTACAGCATGGGTTAGATACAGAGTAAAGCTCCCTCCACACTGTCCCATCAAATACTCCCAGGGCAGGTACAGCACAGGTTAGATACAGAGTAAAGCTCCCTCTACACTGTCCCATCAAACACTCCCAGGGGCAGGCACAGCATGGGTTAGACACAGAGTAAAGCTCCCTCTACACTGTCCCATCAAACACTCCCAGGGGCAGGTACAGTATCGGTTAGATACAGAGTAAAGCTCCCTCCACATTGTCCCATCAAACACTCCCAGGGCAGCTACAGCACGGGTTAGATACAGAGTAAAGCTCCCTCTACACTGTCCCATCAAACACTCCCAGGGCAGGTACAGCATGGGTTAGACACAGAGTAAAGCTCCCTCTACACCGTCCCATCAAACACTCCCAGGGCAGGTACAGTATGGGTTCGATACAGAGTAAAGCTCCCTCTACACCGTCCCATTAAACACTCCCAGGGGCAGGTACAGCATGGGTTAGACACAGGGTAAAGCTCCCTCTGCACTGTCCCATCAAACACTCCCAGAGGCAGGTACAGCATGGATTAGACACAGGGGAAAGCTCCCTCTACACCGTCCCATTAAACACTCCCAGGGGCAGGTACAGTATGGGTTAGATACAGAGTAAAGCTCCCTCCACACTGTCCCATCAAACACTCCCAGGGCAGGTACAGCATGGGTTAGACACAGAGTAAAGCTCCCTCTACACTGTCCCATTAAACATTCCCAGGGTAGGTACAGCACGGGTTAGATGCAAAGTAAAGCTCCCTCTACACTGTCCCATCAAACACTCCCAGGGCAACTACAGCATGGGTTAGATACAGAGTAAAGCTCCCTCCACACTGTCCCATCAAATACTCCCAGGGCAGGTACAGCACAGGTTAGATACAGAGTAAAGCTCCCTCTACACTGTCCCATCAAACACTCCCAGGGGCAGGCACAGCATGGGTTAGACACAGGGTAAAGCTCCCTCTACTCTGTCCCATCAAAAACTCCCAGGGCAGGTACAGCATGGGTTCGATACAGAGTAAAGCTCCCTCCACACTGTCCCATCAAACACTCCCAGGGCAGGTACAGCACGGGTTAGATACAGAGTAAAGCTCCCTCTACACTGTCCCATCAAACACTCCCAGGGCAGGTACAGCATGGGTTTGATACAGAGTAAAGCTCCCTCCACACTGTCCCATCAAACACTCCCAGGGCAGGTACAGCATGGGTTCGATACAGAGTAAAGCTCCCTGCACTGAATGGCCTACTCCTGTTCCTGTGTTCTTAACTTCCAGTCTGAGAAAATCTTTCGTGGTGTCGCAAGAAACAAGGCTGTTACTGCGTTCGTAACAGATTATCTCAAGGTGTCTGATTGATAGTTTCAAGGCCCTCTGAGAATTAGCAGTGCATACATCAGAAAATATTCACGTCCATGTAAAAAGTCTCAAAAATGTAATATCTTACAGCCCCCAGATCTACAAAAATAAATCACGTCCGTGAAGGTGTCCCAAAAATTATTACCACCATCATTTGCGACTGATACAGAATAGGAATAAAGGGGAGCATCTCCACAGATATCAAGTGTAATTGCCTCTCCAGTATTAGCCCCACGACTACTCCTCCCACTTAGTTCCCCCTGTATTGGCGCCCCGCTGGATTACGAAAACAGCAGAATTTTTTTTGCAGTGACGGGAGAGATGCCTTTTACTCATCTGGGGTTTCTGTCGAATATCAGATAATCTCAGAGCTGACGTTAAAATCAGTTGAAGGATAAAAAACGGAAGTGTGCAAGTCCACTTGTCCACATGTTTAGCACTTACCAAAGAGCAGGTGAGGAGGGCAGGGAGTTAACACCACGAGTGACAGTGAAGAATGAGGCCGAGCAATGTGCGGAGACTTGGGATTTCCCCAAAGCCGAAAACCGTTGCCAATTCTCCTTGACACGTTCCAAGAAGTTTCATCACATGACGTCCTACCTCCACACTCCCGCCATTGGTCGCCCGACACGTCCATCATCATGAGGCACCGCCTTCCCCGTGGCCGATTGGAGGGGGCCAACAGACTCTTCGTTACCGGATTGGATCATTCCTGACTGTCGGTCACTCAGCCTCTTCTGCTCATCTCCGCTATCTTTATCATTAATAAACAAAAGTGTTCCTATCGCTTTATTTTAACACACACACACACGGTGTCCAGGAGATTAATCTTTAATTCCTGGAGACTCCAGGACAATCCTGGAGGGTTGGAGACCCCCCCCGAGATGTCAGCCTGTGGTTTAGTCTTCCTTCCCTCCCCCCGCCTCAGGCCCTGCAGTCCGAGGGGGTGCCATCAGCAAGGCACACTGCCAGCTTCACGGGGCACCCCTCCCACCCCGGGTCACAGGAAGGAAGCAATGAGGCAGCAGAGCCAGAGAGACCCTCCCCTCATCTGCCTCGTTTCCATGGTCATGTGGGCCTTGCCCCTGTTGCAGGCACAGACCTCACTCTAGCCACTTCCAAAAGACCCAGAAGAAGGATGGAGGGGAAGGGGAAGGGGAGGAGGAAGGGGAAGGATAGAGGGAAGGGGAGGGGATAAGTGGAGGATGGAGGGAAGGGGTAGAGGCAGAGGGAGGATGGAGGAAAGGGACGGAGCAGGGGGAAGATGGAAGGAAGGGGAGGGAAGGAAGGGGAGAGAGCAGGGGGAAGATGGAAGGAAGGGGAGGGAGCAGGGGAAGGAAGGGGAGAGAGCAGGGGGAAGATGGAAGGAAGGGGAGGGAGCAGGGGAAGGAAGGGGAGAGAGCAGGGGAAAGATGGAAGAAGGGGAGAGGGAAAAGGAGGGAGCAACGGGAAGAAGGAGGGCAGGGGAGGGGGCATGGAGAGAAAAGGAGGGAAGGGAAGGGAGCGAGTGGAGGATGGAGGGAGGGGGTGTAGGCAAGGGGTGTTTGGAGGGAAGGGAGGAACCTGGAGAGGGATGGAGGGAAGAGGAGGGAGCCAGGGGAAGGATGGAGGGAAGGGGAGAGGAGAAGGGGAGGATGGAAGAAGCAGAGGGAGGATGGATGGAAGGATAGGGAGGAGGGAAGGATGGAGGGAAAGGGAGGGAGCGAGTGGAGGATGGAGGGAAGGGGATAGAGCGAGTAGAAGGATGGAGGGAAGAGAAGCGAGAGAATGATGGAGGGAAGTGGAGGGAGCAGAGAGAGGATGGAGGGAAAGGGAGGGACAATGTTGGAGGATGGAGGGAAGGGGAGAGACCAGAGGAGAATGGAGGGAAGGGAGGGAATGTGGAAGACGGAGGGAAGAAGAGGGAATGTGGAGGATGGAGGGAAGGGGAGGGAGCAGGGTGGGAGGATGGAGGGAAGGGGAGGGAGCAGAGAAAGGATGGAGAGAAGGGGAAGCAGAGAGAGGATGGAGGGAAGGAGAGCGAGTGGAGGATGGAAGGATATGAAGGGAGCAGGGGGAGGATGGAGGGAAGGGGAGGGGGCAGGGGGAGGATGGATGGAGGGAAGGGGAGGGAGCAGGGACAGGATGGAGGGAAGGGGAGGGGGCAGGGGAGGATGGAAGGAAGGGGAGGAGGCAGGTGGAGGATGGATGGAGGGAAGGGGAGGGGGCAGGTGGAGGATGGATGGAGGGAAGGGGAGAGGGCAGGGGCAGGATGGAGGGAAGGGGAGGGGGCAGGGGGAGGATGGAGGGAAGGGGAGGGGGCAGGGGAGGAAGGAGTGAAGGGGAGGGGCAGGGGTGGATGGAGGGAAGGGGAGGGGGCAGGGGGAGGATGGAGGGAAGGGGAGGGGGCAGGGGAGGAAGGAGTGAAGGGGAGGGGCAGGGGGAGGATGGAGGGAAGGGGAGAGAACAGGGGGAGGATGGAGGGAAGGGGAGGGGGCAGGGGAGGATGGAGGGAAGGGGAGGGGGCAGGGGGAGGATGGAGGGAAGGGGAGGGGGCAGGGGGAGGATGGAGGGAAGGGGAGAGAACAGGGGGAGGATGGAGGGAAGGGGAGGGGGCAGGGGTGGATGGAGGGAAGGGGAGGGGGCAGGGGGAGGATGGAGGGAAAGGGGAGGGAAGGGGAGGGGGCAGGGGGAGGATGGAGGGAAAGGGAGGGGGCAGGGGGAGGATGGAGGGAAGGTTAGAGAGCGAGTGGAGGATAGAGGGTAGGGGTGGAAGCAGGGGAGAAATGGAGGGAAGGGAACAGTAAGACACATAGGGAGAGAAGAACAGAGACAAAGGGAGACAGAGAGGAACAGAGAGAGAGAGAGAGTCACAGAGAGGAACGTAAGAAATAGGAGCAGGAGTAGGCCATAAGGCCCCTCGAGCCGCTTCGCCATTCAATAAGATCATGGCTGATCTTCGACCTCAACTCCACTTTCCCGCCCGATCCCCATATCCCTCGATTCCCCTAGAGTCCAAAAATCTATCCATCTCAGCCTTGAATATATTCATTGACTGAGCATCCTCTGGGGTAGAGAATTCCAAAGATTCGCAACCCTCTGAGTGAAGAAATTCCTCCTCATCTCAGTCCTAAATGGCCAGCCTCTTATCCTGAGACCATGCCCCCTAGTTCTAGACTCTCCAGCCAGGGGGAAACATCCTCTCAGCATCTACCCTGTCAAGCCCCCTCTTAGAATCTTATATGTTTCAATGAGATCACCTCTCATTCTTCTAAACTCCAGAGAGAAGAGGCCCATTCTACTCAATCTCTCCTTATAGGACAACCCTCTCATCCCAGGAATCAATCTAGTGAACCTTCGTTGCACTGCCTCTAAGGCAAGTAAATCCTTCCTTAGATAAGGAGACCAAAACTGTACACAGTACCCCAGGTGTGGTCTCACCAAAGCCCTGTACAATTGTAGTAAGACCTCCTAACTCTTGTACTCCAACCTCCTTCTAATAAAGGCCAACATACCATTTGCCTTCCTAAATGCTTGCTGTACCTGCATGTTAACTTTCTGTGTTTCTTGTACCAGGACACCCAAATCTCTCTGAACACCAACATTTAATAGTTTCTCACCATTTAAAATATATTCTGTTTTTCTATTCTTCCTACCAAAGTGAATAACCTCACATTTCCCCTCATTATACTCCATCTGCCACCTTCTTGCCCACTCACTTAACCTGTCGATATCCCTTTGCAGACTCTTTGGGGGGGGGGGGAAAAATTGGATAAGGGCCGTTTTTGGGCGCGGGTAGTGTGATGCGATATTACCCCACGCCCAATGATCCCTGCGCAGGCAGGACGTGAGTTTCACCCGGCCCGAGGACTCACCTGCAATCAGTGTTTCATTCCAGGCCTTGCACCTGGAATCAGTGCAATTCGCACTTTTCACCAACAGAGGGAGCCCAATCTCTTAAAGGGAGGATGTTTCTCAGAACTCTCTTAAAGGTATCTGCTGAAAATAACAGTCTACTGGCTGCACGGAGTCTGAACGGAGATCAGACATCGCACACGTAAAATACAGTGCAGGTCCCATCCTTATGTTTACACACTGATGAGTTATGTTAAAACATTGAATAAAGGTTGTGCACTACTAAATCCCACATCCTCCAATCTGCATGCCAGACCTCACCGCTCTGCCGATCTGAATTGGTACCAGGCCTGTGAGAGGGCGTGCACCAAGGTTCTCTGATGATGCACTAGAGGCCTTGGTGCAAGAGGTGGACAGAAGGAGGGATATCCCATATCCGCGGGGGGCAGGGGGGTGGCAAGAGGCCCTCCAGACATATATCCAAAAGGCAGTGGGAGGCAGCGGGGGACGAAGTCAATGCCCAGACGCACAGCATCATGAACATGGATGCAGTGCAGGAAGAAATTCAATGCTTTGACACGAGTGGTCAAGGTGAGTGAGGTCAACTGTCAAGTGGCGTCTCCCACCAACTGCACCAGGCACTACACCCCCATCACCCACATACCAACAAACTCTTTCCATCAGTACTCAACTCTTCCAATCAGATGCTTCCTCTCACCCTTACACATTGCCACTGTTTCAAGCCGCCCACCCACAACTCACAGGCCACACACACTCGCTATTCAACCATGATAGGCACATCACCCAGACATCACACGTCCCACTTTATTGCAGGAGAAGGTGGCGCATATCAAGAGGCAGCAAGTGGCGGTGGCATTTAGCCCCTCGTGCCTGTTCCACCATTCAATGAGATCAGGGTGAACCTGTGCCCTAACTCCATATACCCGCCTTAGCCCCATATCCCATAATACCCTTGGTTCACAGAAATCTATCAATCTCAGATTTAATATTCACAAGTGAGCTAGCATCAACTGCCATCTGCAGAAGAGCGTTCCAAACATCTCCCACCCTTTGCGTGTAGAAGCATTTCCTAACTTCACTCCTGCGTGTCCTGGCTCTAAATGTTGGGCTATGTCCCCGCGTCCCAGTATTCAAGTCTAGGAGAGCTCCAAAAACAGTTACAAATGTCTGGGCAGCCAGAAGCAATAATCCAGCCACGAACCTGTAAATCCTGCATGGTCCCTTTAAATAGCACCGGTGGGGGGTCCTCCAGACACTCTAAGACACGTTCAGACGGTTGGGGTTAAGACTGTGCGTTGAGTTGAGCGTTAAGTGCTAAATTGGTGTCTATCACTTTAAATCAGCGTTGTGCACTGATTGAAGCCATTTTCTCCCTACTTTACATGATTCCAGCGTTTGTTATCTGCGCCTACGCTAACTCCTATATCAAGATGGCGTCCGGCGCACATCACGCTGGAAACGTGCGTGCGCATCCGAGACGCCATCTTGGATGTCAGAGAGGTCATGTAGCACCGAAACAACGGGCGCTACACGGCCCAATTTAACGCCCACTGTGTCCTCCTCACAACTTATCTTCTCACCTAGTTTTGTATCATCAGCAAACTTGGATACACTCGGTCCCTTCATTCAAGCCATTAATAGAGTTTGTAAATAGCTGAGTCCCCAGCACTGATCCTTGCGAGGAACAGAGAGATGCACAGGGAGACAGAGAGGGAGAGGAACAGGGACACAGGGAGACACACAGGGAGAGAGGAACAGAGAGAGACACAGGGAGAGACACAGGGAGAGAGGAACAGGGAGAGATGGACAGGGGGAGAGGAACAGAGAGAGAGAGACACAGGGAGAGACACAGGGAGAGACACAGAGACAGATACAGGGAGAGAGGGACAGAGAGAGGCACAGGGAGATACACAGGGAGAGAGGGACAGGGAGAGAGAGACGCAGGGAGAGACACAGGGAGAGACACAGAGACAGATATAGGGAGACACAGGGAGAGGCATAGGGAGAGAGGGACAGAGAGAGGAACAGGGAAAGAGACACAGGGAGATACACAGAGACAGATACAGGGAGACACAGGGAGAGAGGGACAGAGAGAGGCACAGGGAGAGAGACACAGGGAGAGAGGAACAGGGAGAGAGGGCCAGGGAGAGAGGAACAGAGAGAGAGACACACAGGGAGAGACACAGGGAGAGACACAGAGACAGATACAGGGAGACACAGGGAGAGGCATAGGGAGAGAGGGACAGAGAGAGGAACAGGGAGAGAGACACAGGGAGATACACAGAGACAGATACAGGGAGACACAGGGAGAGAGGGACAGAGAGAGGCACAGGGAGAGAGACACAGGGAGAGAGGAACAGGGAGAGATGGACAGGGGCAGACATGGGAAGAGAGGAACAGGGAGAGACACAGGGAGAGAGAAACAGGGAGAGAGGAACAGAGAGAGAGAGACACAGGGAGAGACACAGGGAGAGACACAGAGACAGATACAGGGAGAGGCACAGGGAGAGAGGGACAGAGAGAGGCACAGGGAGATACACAGGGAGAGAGGGACAGGGAGAGAGAGACGCAGGGAGAGACACAGGGAGAGAGGGACAGAGAGAGGAACAGGGAGATACACAGAGACAGATACAGGGAGACACAGGGAGAGAGGGACAGAGAGAGGCACAGGGAGAGAGACACAGGGAGAGAGGAACAGGGAGAGAGGGCCAGGGAGAGAGGAACAGAGAGAGAGAGACGCAGGGAGAGACACAGAGACAGATACAGGGAGACACAGGGAGAGGCATAGGGAGAGAGGGACAGAGAGAGGAACAGGGAGAGAGACACAGGGAGATACACAGAGACAGATACAGGGAGACACAGGGAGAGAGGGACAGAGAGAGGCACAGGGAGAGAGACACAGGGAGAGAGGAACAGGGAGAGAGGGCCAGGGAGAGAGGAACAGGGAGAGAGAGACGCAGGGAGAGACACAGAGACAGATACAGGGAGATACAGGGAGAGGTGTAGGGAGAGAGGGACAGAGAGAGGAACAGGGAGAGAGACACAGGGAGAGAGGAACAGGGAGAGATGGACAGGGGCAGACATGGGAAGAGAGGAACAGGGAGAGACACAGGGAGAGAGGAACAGGGAGAGAGGAACAGAGAGAGAGACACACAGGGAGAGACACAGGGAGAGACACAGAGACAGATACAGGGAGAGGCACAGGGAGAGAGGGACAGAGAGAGGCACAGGGAGATACACAGGAAGAGAGGGACAGGGAGAGAGAGATGCAGGGAGAGACACAGGGAGAGAGGGACAGAGAGAGGCACAGGGAGAGAGACACAGGGAGAGAGGAACAGGGAGAGAGGGCCAGGGAGAGAGGAACAGAGAGAGAGAGACGCAGGGAGAGACACAGAGACAGATACAGGGAGACACAGGGAGAGGCATAGGGAGAGAGGGACAGAGAGAGGAACAGGGAGAGAGACACAGGGAGATACACAGAGACAGATACAGGGAGACACAGGGAGAGAGGGACAGAGAGAGGCACAGGGAGAGAGACACAGGGAGAGAGGAACGGGAGAGATGGACAGGGGGAGACATGGGAAGAGAGGAACAGGGAGAGACACAGGGAGAGAGGAACAGGGAGAGAGGAACAGAGAGAGAGAGACACTGGGAGAGACACAGGGAGAGACACAGAGACAGATACAGGGAGAGGCACAGCGAGAGAGGGACAGAGAGAGGGACAGAGAGAGGCACAGGGAGAGAGGGACAGGGAGAGAGGGACAGGGGAACAAGGAGAGAGGGACAGGGAGAGAGGGACAGGGAGAGAGGGACAGGGGGAGACACAGGGAGAGAGGGACAGGGAGAGAGGAACAGAGAGAGGAACAGAGAGAGGGACAGGGAGAGAGGGACAGGGAGAGAGGGACAGGGAGAGAGGGACAGGGAGATACACAGAGACAGATACAGGGAGACACAGGGAGAGAGGGACAGAGAGAGGCTCAGGGAGAGAGGAACAGGGAGAGAGGGCCAGGGAGAGAGGAACAGAGAGAGAGAGACTCAGGGAGAGACACAGAGACAGATACAGGGAGACACAGGGAGAGGCATAGGGAGAGAGGGACAGAGAGAGGAACAGGGAGAGAGACACAGGGAGATACACAGAGACAGATACAGGGAGACACAGGGAGAGAGGGACAGAGAGAGGCACAGGGAGAGAGACACAGGGAGAGAGGAACAGGGAGAGAGGGCCAGGGAGAGAGGAACAGAGAGAGAGAGACGCAGGGAGAGACACAGAGACAGATACAGGGAGACACAGGGATAGGCATAGGGGGAGAGGGACAGAGAGAGGAACAGGGAGAGAGACACAGGGAGATACACAGAGACAGATACAGGGAGACACAGGGAGAGAGGGACAGAGAGAGGCACAGGGAGAGAGACACAGGGAGAGAGGAACAGGGAGAGATGGACAGGGGGAGACATGGGAAGAGAGGTACAGGGAGAGACACAGGGAGAGAGGAAC
Source organism: Heptranchias perlo (assembly GCF_035084215.1). NCBI lineage: Eukaryota > Metazoa > Chordata > Chondrichthyes > Hexanchiformes > Hexanchidae > Heptranchias > Heptranchias perlo. The sequence goes on along the minus strand of NC_090359.1, from coordinate 24,339,347 downwards.
AGGGAGAGAGGAACAGAGAGAGAGACACACAGGGAGAGACACAGGGAGAGACACAGAGACAGATATAGGAGAGGCACAGGGAGAGAGGGACAGAGAGAGGCACAGGGAGATACACAGGGAGAGAGGGACAGGGAGAGAGAGACGCAGGGAGAGACACAGGGAGAGACACAGAGACAGATATAGGAGAGGCACAGGGAGAGAGGGACAGAGAGAGGCACAGGGAGATACACAGGGAGAAAGGGACAGGGAGAGAGAGACGCAGGGAGAGACACAGGGAGAGACACAGAGACAGATATAGGGAGACACAGGGAGAGGCATAGGGAGAGAGGGACAGAGAGAGGAACAGGGAGAGAGACACAGGCAGATACACAGAGACACATACAGGGAGACACAGGGAGAGAGGGACAGGGAGAGAGGAACAGAGAGAGGAACAGAGAGAGGGACAGGGAGAGAGGGACAGGGAGAGAGGGACAGGGAGATACACAGAGACAGATACAGGGAGACACAGGGAGAGAGGGACAGAGAGAGGCTCAGGGAGAGAGGAACAGGGAGAGAGGGCCAGGGAGAGAGGAACAGGGAGAGAGGGCCAGGGAGAGAGAGACTCAGGGAGAGACACAGAGACAGATACAGGGACACACAGGGAGAGGCATCGGGAGAGAGGGACAGAGAGAGGAACAGGGAGAGAGACACAGGGAGATACACAGAGACAGATACAGGGAGACGCACAGCGAGAGAGGGACAGAGAGAGGGACAGAGAGAGGCACAGGGAGAGAGGGACAGGGAGAGAGGGACAGGGGAACAAGGAGAGAGGGACAGGGAGAGAGGGACAGGGAGAGAGGGACAGGGGGAGACACAGGGAGAGAGGGACAGGGAGAGAGGAACAGAGAGAGGAACAGAGAGAGGGACAGGGAGAGAGGGACAGGGAGAGAGGGACAGGGAGAGAGGGACAGGGAGATACACAGAGACAGATACAGGGAGACACAGGGAGAGAGGGACAGAGAGAGGCTCAGGGAGAGAGGAACAGGGAGAGAGGGCCAGGGAGAGAGGAACAGAGAGAGAGAGACTCAGGGAGAGACACAGAGACAGATACAGGGAGACACAGGGAGAGGCATAGGGAGAGAGGGACAGAGAGAGGAACAGGGAGAGAGACACAGGGAGATACACAGAGACAGATACAGGGAGACACAGGGAGAGAGGGACAGAGAGAGGCACAGGGAGAGAGACACAGGGAGAGAGGAACAGGGAGAGAGGGCCAGGGAGAGAGGAACAGAGAGAGAGAGACGCAGGGAGAGACACAGAGACAGATACAGGGAGACACAGGGATAGGCATAGGGGGAGAGGGACAGAGAGAGGAACAGGGAGAGAGACACAGGGAGATACACAGAGACAGATACAGGGAGACACAGGGAGAGAGGGACAGAGAGAGGCACAGGGAGAGAGACACAGGGAGAGAGGAACAGGGAGAGATGGACAGGGGGAGACATGGGAAGAGAGGTACAGGGAGAGACACAGGGAGAGAGGAACAGGGAGAGAGGAACAGAGAGAGAGACACACAGGGAGAGACACAGGGAGAGACACAGAGACAGATATAGGAGAGGCACAGGGAGAGAGGGACAGAGAGAGGCACAGGGAGATACACAGGGAGAGAGGGACAGGGAGAGAGAGACGCAGGGAGAGACACAGGGAGAGACACAGAGACAGATATAGGAGAGGCACAGGGAGAGAGGGACAGAGAGAGGCACAGGGAGATACACAGGGAGAAAGGGACAGGGAGAGAGAGACGCAGGGAGAGACACAGGGAGAGACACAGAGACAGATATAGGGAGACACAGGGAGAGGCATAGGGAGAGAGGGACAGAGAGAGGAACAGGGAGAGAGACAGAGGCAGATTGACAGAGACACATACAGGGAGACACAGGGAGAGAGGGACAGGGAGAGAGGAACAGAGAGAGGAACAGAGAGAGGGACAGGGAGAGAGGGACAGGGAGAGAGGGACAGGGAGATACACAGAGACAGATACAGGGAGACACAGGGAGAGAGGGACAGAGAGAGGCTCAGGGAGAGAGGAACAGGGAGAGAGGGCCAGGGAGAGAGGAACAGGGAGAGAGGGCCAGGGAGAGAGAGACTCAGGGAGAGACACAGAGACAGATACAGGGAGACACAGGGAGAGGCATCGGGAGAGAGGGACAGAGAGAGGAACAGGGAGAGAGACACAGGGAGATACACAGAGACAGATACAGGGAGACACAGGGAGAGAGGGACAGAGAGAGGCACAGGGAGAGAGACACAGGGAGAGAGGAACAGGGAGAGAGGGCCAGGGAGAGAGGAACAGGGAGAGAGGAACAGAGAGAGAGAGACACAGGGAGAGACACAGAGACAGATACAGGAGAGGCACAGGGAGAGAGGGACAGAGAGAGGCACAGGGAGATACACAAGGAGAGAGGGACAGGGAGAGAGAGACAGGGGGAAACACAGGGGGAGAGGGACAGAGAGAGAGGGACAGGGAGCGACACAGGGAGAGAGGGACAGGGAGAGAGGAACAGAGAGAGAGAGAGAGACACAGGGAGAGAGGGATAGGGAGAGAGGAACAGAGAGAGAGAGAGACACAGGGAGAGACACCGAGCCAGATACAGGGAGAAACACAGGGAGAGTGGGACAGGGAGAGAGGGACAGGGAGATACACAGGGAGAGAGGAACAGGGAGAGAGGGACATGGGGAGACATGGGAAGAGAGGAACAGGGAGAGACACAGGGAGAGAGGAACAGGGAGAGAGGAACAGAGAGAGAGACACACAGGGAGAGACACAGGGAGAGACACAGAGACAGATACAGGGAGAGGCACAGGGAGAGAGGGACAGAGAGAGGCACAGGGAGATACACAGGGAGAGAGGGACAGGGAGAGAGAGACGCAGGGAGAGACACAGGGAGAGAGGGACAGAGAGAGGAACAGGGAGATACACAGAGACAGATACAGGGAGACACAGGGAGAGAGGGACAGAGAGAGGCACAGGGAGAGAGACACAGGGAGAGAGGAACAGGGAGAGAGGGCCAGGGAGAGAGGAACAGAGAGAGAGAGACGCAGGGAGAGACACAGAGACAGATACAGGGAGACACAGGGAGAGGCATAGGGAGAGAGGGACAGAGAGAGGAACAGGGAGAGAGACACAGGGAGATACACAGAGACAGATACAGGGAGACACAGGGAGAGAGGGACAGAGAGAGGCACAGGGAGAGAGACACAGGGAGAGAGGAACAGGGAGAGAGGGCCAGGGAGAGAGGAACAGGGAGAGAGAGACGCAGGGAGAGACACAGAGACAGATACAGGGAGATACAGGGAGAGGTGTAGGGAGAGAGGGACAGAGAGAGGAACAGGGAGAGAGACACAGGGAGAGAGGAACAGGGAGAGATGGACAGGGGCAGACATGGGAAGAGAGGAACAGGGAGAGACACAGGGAGAGAGGAACAGGGAGAGAGGAACAGAGAGAGAGACACACAGGGAGAGACACAGGGAGAGACACAGAGACAGATACAGGGAGAGGCACAGGGAGAGAGGGACAGAGAGAGGCACAGGGAGATACACAGGAAGAGAGGGACAGTGAGAGAGAGATGCAGGGAGAGACACAGGGAGAGAGGGACAGAGAGAGGCACAGGGAGAGAGACACAGGGAGAGAGGAACAGGGAGAGAGGGCCAGGGAGAGAGGAACAGAGAGAGAGAGACGCAGGGAGAGACACAGAGACAGATACAGGGAGACACAGGGAGAGGCATAGGGAGAGAGGGACAGAGAGAGGAACAGGGAGAGAGACACAGGGAGATACACAGAGACAGATACAGGGAGACACAGGGAGAGAGGGACAGAGAGAGGCACAGGGAGAGAGACACAGGGAGAGAGGAACGGGAGAGATGGACAGGGGGAGACATGGGAAGAGAGGAACAGGGAGAGACACAGGGAGAGAGGAACAGGGAGAGAGGAACAGAGAGAGAGAGACACTGGGAGAGACACAGGGAGAGACACAGAGACAGATACAGGGAGAGGCACAGCGAGAGAGGGACAGAGAGAGGGACAGAGAGAGGCACAGGGAGAGAGGGACAGGGAGAGAGGGACAGGGGAACAAGGAGAGAGGGACAGGGAGAGAGGGACAGGGGGAGACACAGGGAGAGAGGGACAGGGAGAGAGGAACAGAGAGAGGAACAGAGAGAGGGACAGGGAGAGAGGGACAGGGAGAGAGGGACAGGGAGAGAGGGACAGGGAGATACACAGAGACAGATACAGGGAGACACAGGGAGAGAGGGACAGAGAGAGGCTCAGGGAGAGAGGAACAGGGAGAGAGGGCCAGGGAGAGAGGAACAGAGAGAGAGAGACTCAGGGAGAGACACAGAGACAGATACAGGGAGACACAGGGAGAGGCATAGGGAGAGAGGGACAGAGAGAGGAACAGGGAGAGAGACACAGGGAGATACACAGAGACAGATACAGGGAGACACAGGGAGAGAGGGACAGAGAGAGGCACAGGGAGAGAGACACAGGGAGAGAGGAACAGGGAGAGAGGGCCAGGGAGAGAGGAACAGAGAGAGAGAGACGCAGGGAGAGACACAGAGACAGATACAGGGAGACACAGGGATAGGCATAGGGGGAGAGGGACAGAGAGAGGAACAGGGAGAGAGACACAGGGAGATACACAGAGACAGATACAGGGAGACACAGGGAGAGAGGGACAGAGAGAGGCACAGGGAGAGAGACACAGGGAGAGAGGAACAGGGAGAGATGGACAGGGGGAGACATGGGAAGAGAGGTACAGGGAGAGACACAGGGAGAGAGGAACAGGGAGAGAGGAACAGAGAGAGAGACACACAGGGAGAGACACAGGGAGAGACACAGAGACAGATATAGGAGAGGCACAGGGAGAGAGGGACAGAGAGAGGCACAGGGAGATACACAGGGAGAGAGGGACAGGGAGAGAGAGACGCAGGGAGAGACACAGGGAGAGACACAGAGACAGATATAGGAGAGGCACAGGGAGAGTGGGACAGAGAGAGGCACAGGGAGATACACAGGGAGAAAGGGACAGGGAGAGAGAGACGCAGGGAGAGACACAGGGAGAGACACAGAGACAGATATAGGGAGACACAGGGAGAGGCATAGGGAGAGAGGGACAGAGAGAGGAACAGGGAGAGAGACACAGGCAGATACACAGAGACACATACAGGGAGACACAGGGAGAGAGGGACAGGGAGAGAGGAACAGAGAGAGGAACAGAGAGAGGGACAGGGAGAGAGGGACAGGGAGAGAGGGACAGGGAGATACACAGAGACAGATACAGGGAGACACAGGGAGAGAGGGACAGAGAGAGGCTCAGGGAGAGAGGAACAGGGAGAGAGGGCCAGGGAGAGAGGAACAGGGAGAGAGGGCCAGGGAGAGAGAGACTCAGGGAGAGACACAGAGACAGATACAGGGAGACACAGGGAGAGGCATCGGGAGAGAGGGACAGAGAGAGGAACAGGGAGAGAGACACAGGGAGATACACAGAGACAGATACAGGGAGACACAGGGAGAGAGGGACAGAGAGAGGCACAGGGAGAGAGACACAGGGAGAGAGGAACAGGGAGAGAGGAACAGGGAGAGAGGGCCAGGGAGAGAGGAACAGAGTGAGAGAGACGCAGGGAGAGACACAGAGACAGATACAGGGAGACACAGGGAGAGGCATAGGGGGAGAAGGACAGAGAGAGGCACAGGGAGAGAGACACAGGGAGAGAGGAACAGGGAGAGAGGGCCAGGGAGAGAGGAACAGAGAGAGAGAGACGCAGGGAGAGACACAGAGACAGATACAGGGAGACACAGGGAGAGGCATCGGGGGAGAGGGACAGAGAGAGGCACAGGGAGAGAGACACAGGGAGAGAGGAACGGGAGAGATGGACAGGGGGAGACATGGGAAGAGAGGAACAGGGAGAGACACAGGGAGAGAGGAACAGGGAGAGAGGAACAGAGAGAGAGACACACAGGGAGAGACACAGGGAGAGACACAGAGACAGATACAGGAGAGGCACAGGGAGAGAGGGACAGAGAGAGGCACAGGGAGATACACAGGGAGAGAGGGACAGGGAGAGAGAGACGCAGGGAGAGACACAGGGAGAGACACAGAGACAGATATAGGGAGACACAGGGAGAGGCATCGGGAGAGAGGGACAGAGAGAGGAACAGGGAGAGAGACACAGGGAGATACACAGAGACAGATACAGGGAGACACAGGGAGAGAGGGACAGGGAGAGAGGAACAGAGAGAGGAACAGAGAGAGGGACAGGGAGAGAGGGACAGGGAGAGAGGGACAGGGAGATACACAGAGACAGATACAGGGAGACACAGGGAGAGAGGGACAGAGAGAGGCTCAGGGAAAGAGGAACAGGGAGAGAGGGCCAGGGAGAGAGGAACAGAGAGAGAGAGACTCAGGGAGAGACACAGAGACAGATACAGGGAGACACAGGGAGAGGCATAGGGAGAGAGGGACAGAGAGAGGAACAGGGAGAGAGACACAAGGAGATACACAGAGACAGATACAGGGAGACACAGGGAGAGAGGGACAGAGAGAGGCACAGGGAGAGAGACACAGGGAGAGAGGAACAGGGAGAGAGGGCCAGGGAGAGAGGAACAGAGAGAGAGAGACGCAGGGAGAGACACAGAGACAAATACAGGGAGACACAGGGAGAGGCATAGGGGGAGAGGGACAGAGAGAGGAACAGGGAGAGAGACACAGGGAGATACACAGAGACAGATACAGGGAGACACAGGGAGAGAGGGACAGAGAGAGGCACAGGGAGAGAGACACAGGGAGAGAGGAACAGGGAGAGATGGACAGGGGGAGACATGGGAAGAGAGGAACAGGGAGAGACACAGGGAGAGAGGAACAGGGAGAGAGGAACAGAGAGAGAGAGACACAGGGAGAGACACAGAGACAGATACAGGAGAGGCACAGGGAGAGAGGGACAGAGAGAGGCACAGGGAGATACACAAGGAGAGAGGGACAGGGAGAGAGAGACAGGGGGAGACACAGGGGGAGAGGGACAGGGAGAGAGGGACAGGGAGCGACACAGGGAGAGAGGGACAGGGAGAGAGGAACAGAGAGAGAGAGACACTGGGAGAGACACAGGGAGAGACACAGAGACAGATACAGGGAGAGGCACAGCGAGAGAGGGACAGAGAGAGGGACAGAGAGAGGCACAGGGAGAGAGGGACAGGGAGAGAGGGACAGGGGAACAAGGAGAGAGGGACAGGGAGAGAGGGACAGGGGGAGACACAGGGAGAGAGGGACAGGGAGAGAGGAACAGAGAGAGGAACAGAGAGAGGGACAGGGAGAGAGGGACAGGGAGAGAGGGACAGGGAGAGAGGGACAGGGAGATACACAGAGACAGATACAGGGAGACACAGGGAGAGAGGGACAGAGAGAGGCTCAGGGAGAGAGGAACAGGGAGAGAGGGCCAGGGAGAGAGGAACAGAGAGAGAGAGACTCAGGGAGAGACACAGAGACAGATACAGGGAGACACAGGGAGAGGCATAGGGAGAGAGGGACAGAGAGAGGAACAGGGAGAGAGACACAGGGAGATACACAGAGACAGATACAGGGAGACACAGGGAGAGAGGGACAGAGAGAGGCACAGGGAGAGAGACACAGGGAGAGAGGAACAGGGAGAGAGGGCCAGGGAGAGAGGAACAGAGAGAGAGAGACGCAGGGAGAGACACAGAGACAGATACAGGGAGACACAGGGATAGGCATAGGGGGAGAGGGACAGAGAGAGGAACAGGGAGAGAGACACAGGGAGATACACAGAGACAGATACAGGGAGACACAGGGAGAGAGGGACAGAGAGAGGCACAGGGAGAGAGACACAGGGAGAGAGGAACAGGGAGAGATGGACAGGGGGAGACATGGGAAGAGAGGTACAGGGAGAGACACAGGGAGAGAGGAACAGGGAGAGAGGAACAGAGAGAGAGACACACAGGGAGAGACACAGGGAGAGACACAGAGACAGATATAGGAGAGGCACAGGGAGAGAGGGACAGAGAGAGGCACAGGGAGATACACAGGGAGAGAGGGACAGGGAGAGAGAGACGCAGGGAGAGACACAGGGAGAGACACAGAGACAGATATAGGAGAGGCACAGGGAGAGTGGGACAGAGAGAGGCACAGGGAGATACACAGGGAGAAAGGGACAGGGAGAGAGAGACGCAGGGAGAGACACAGGGAGAGACACAGAGACAGATATAGGGAGACACAGGGAGAGGCATAGGGAGAGAGGGACAGAGAGAGGAACAGGGAGAGAGACACAGGCAGATACACAGAGACACATACAGGGAGACACAGGGAGAGAGGGACAGGGAGAGAGGAACAGAGAGAGGAACAGAGAGAGGGACAGGGAGAGAGGGACAGGGAGAGAGGGACAGGGAGATACACAGAGACAGATACAGGGAGACACAGGGAGAGAGGGACAGAGAGAGGCTCAGGGAGAGAGGAACAGGGAGAGAGGGCCAGGGAGAGAGGAACAGGGAGAGAGGGCCAGGGAGAGAGAGACTCAGGGAGAGACACAGAGACAGATACAGGGAGACACAGGGAGAGGCATCGGGAGAGAGGGACAGAGAGAGGAACAGGGAGAGAGACACAGGGAGATACACAGAGACAGATACAGGGAGACACAGGGAGAGAGGGACAGAGAGAGGCACAGGGAGAGAGACACAGGGAGAGAGGAACAGGGAGAGAGGAACAGGGAGAGAGGGCCAGGGAGAGAGGAACAGAGTGAGAGAGACGCAGGGAGAGACACAGAGACAGATACAGGGAGACACAGGGAGAGGCATAGGGGGAGAAGGACAGAGAGAGGCACAGGGAGAGAGACACAGGGAGAGAGGAACAGGGAGAGAGGGCCAGGGAGAGAGGAACAGAGAGAGAGAGACGCAGGGAGAGACACAGAGACAGATACAGGGAGACACAGGGAGAGGCATCGGGGGAGAGGGACAGAGAGAGGCACAGGGAGAGAGACACAGGGAGAGAGGAACGGGAGAGATGGACAGGGGGAGACATGGGAAGAGAGGAACAGGGAGAGACACAGGGAGAGAGGAACAGGGAGAGAGGAACAGAGAGAGAGACACACAGGGAGAGACACAGGGAGAGACACAGAGACAGATACAGGAGAGGCACAGGGAGAGAGGGACAGAGAGAGGCACAGGGAGATACACAGGGAGAGAGGGACAGGGAGAGAGAGACGCAGGGAGAGACACAGGGAGAGACACAGAGACAGATATAGGGAGACACAGGGAGAGGCATCGGGAGAGAGGGACAGAGAGAGGAACAGGGAGAGAGACACAGGGAGATACACAGAGACAGATACAGGGAGACACAGGGAGAGAGGGACAGGGAGAGAGGAACAGAGAGAGGAACAGAGAGAGGGACAGGGAGAGAGGGACAGGGAGAGAGGGACAGGGAGATACACAGAGACAGATACAGGGAGACACAGGGAGAGAGGGACAGAGAGAGGCTCAGGGAAAGAGGAACAGGGAGAGAGGGCCAGGGAGAGAGGAACAGAGAGAGAGAGACTCAGGGAGAGACACAGAGACAGATACAGGGAGACACAGGGAGAGGCATAGGGAGAGAGGGACAGAGAGAGGAACAGGGAGAGAGACACAAGGAGATACACAGAGACAGATACAGGGAGACACAGGGAGAGAGGGACAGAGAGAGGCACAGGGAGAGAGACACAGGGAGAGAGGAACAGGGAGAGAGGGCCAGGGAGAGAGGAACAGAGAGAGAGAGACGCAGGGAGAGACACAGAGACAAATACAGGGAGACACAGGGAGAGGCATAGGGGGAGAGGGACAGAGAGAGGAACAGGGAGAGAGACACAGGGAGATACACAGAGACAGATACAGGGAGACACAGGGAGAGAGGGACAGAGAGAGGCACAGGGAGAGAGACACAGAGAGAGAGGAACAGGGAGAGATGGACAGGGGGAGACATGGGAAGAGAGGAACAGGGAGAGACACAGGGAGAGAGGAACAGGGAGAGAGGAACAGAGAGAGAGAGACACAGGGAGAGACACAGAGACAGATACAGGAGAGGCACAGGGAGAGAGGGACAGAGAGAGGCACAGGGAGATACACAAGGAGAGAGGGACAGGGAGAGAGAGACAGGGGGAGACACAGGGGGAGAGGGACAGGGAGAGAGGGACAGGGAGCGACACAGGGAGAGAGGGACAGGGAGAGAGGAACAGAGAGAGAGAGACACAGGGAGAGAGGGATAGGGAGAGAGGAACAGAGAGAGAGAGAGACACAGGGAGAGACACCGAGCCAGATACAGGGAGAGGCACAGGGAGAGAGGAACAGGGAGAGAGGGACATGGGGAGACATGGGAAGAGAGGAACAGGGAGAGACACAGGGAGAGAGGAACAGGGAGAGAGGAACAGAGAGAGAGACACACAGGAAGAGACACAGAGACAGATACAGGGAGAGGCACAGGGAGAGAGGGACAGAGAGAGGGACATAGAGAGGCACAGGGAGAAACACAGGGAGAGTGGGACAGGGAGAGAGGGACAGGGAGATACACAGGGAGAGAGGGACAGGGAGAGAGAGACGCAGGGAGAGACACAGGGAGAGACACAGAGACAGATATAGGAGAGGCACAGGGAGAGAGGGACAGAGAGAGGCACAGGGAGATACACAGGGAGAAAGGGACAGGGAGAGAGAGACGCAGGGAGAGACACAGGGAGAGACACAGAGACAGATATAGGGAGACACAGGGAGAGGCATAGGGAGAGAGGGACAGAGAGAGGAACAGGGAGAGAGACACAGGCAGATACACAGAGACACATACAGGGAGACACAGGGAGAGAGGGACAGGGAGAGAGGAACAGAGAGAGGAACAGAGAGAGGGACAGGGAGAGAGGGACAGGGAGATACACAGAGACAGATACAGGGAGACACAGGGAGAGAGGGACAGAGAGAGGCTCAGGGAGAGAGGAACAGGGAGAGAGGGCCAGGGAGAGAGGAACAGGGAGAGAGGGCCAGGGAGAGAGAGACTCAGGGAGAGACACAGAGACAGATACAGGGAGACACAGGGAGAGGCATCGGGAGAGAGGGACAGAGAGAGGAACAGGGAGAGAGACACAGGGAGATACACAGAGACAGATACAGGGAGACACAGGGAGAGAGGGACAGAGAGAGGCACAGGGAGAGAGACACAGGGAGAGAGGAACAGGGAGAGAGGAACAGGGAGAGAGGGCCAGGGAGAGAGGAACAGAGTGAGAGAGACGCAGGGAGAGACACAGAGACAGATACAGGGAGACACAGGGAGAGGCATAGGGGGAGAAGGACAGAGAGAGGCACAGGGAGAGAGACACAGGGAGAGAGGAACAGGGAGAGAGGGCCAGGGAGAGAGGAACAGAGAGAGAGAGACGCAGGGAGAGACACAGAGACAGATACAGGGAGACACAGGGAGAGGCATCGGGGGAGAGGGACAGAGAGAGGCACAGGGAGAGAGACACAGGGAGAGATGGACAGGGGGAGACATGGGAAGAGAGGAACAGGGAGAGACACAGGGAGAGAGGAACAGGGAGAGAGGAACAGAGAGAGAGAGACACAGGGAGAGACACAGGGAGAGACACAGAGACAGATACAGGAGAGGCACAGGGAGAGAGGGACAGAGAGAGGCACAGGGAGATACACAGGGAGAGAGGGACAGGGAGAGAGAGACGCAGGGAGAGACACAGGGAGAGACACAGAGACAGATATAGGGAGACACAGGGAGAGGCATCGGGAGAGAGGGACAGAGAGAGGAACAGGGAGAGAGACACAAGGAGATACACAGAGACAGATACAGGGAGACACAGGGAGAGAGGGACAGAGAGAGGCACAGGGAGAGAGACACAGGGAGAGAGGAACAGGGAGAGAGGGCCAGGGAGAGAGGAACAGAGAGAGAGAGACGCAGGGAGAGACACAGAGACAAATACAGGGAGACACAGGGAGAGGCATAGGGGGAGAGGGACAGAGAGAGGAACAGGGAGAGAGACACAGGGAGATACACAGAGACAGATACAGGGAGACACAGGGAGAGAGGGACAGAGAGAGGCACAGGGAGAGAGACACAGGGAGAGAGGAACAGGGAGAGATGGACAGGGGGAGACATGGGAAGAGAGGAACAGGGAGAGACACAGGGAGAGAGGAACAGGGAGAGAGGAACAGAGAGAGAGAGACACAGGGAGAGACACAGAGACAGATACAGGAGAGGCACAGGGAGAGAGGGACAGAGAGAGGCACAGGGAGATACACAAGGAGAGAGGGACAGGGAGAGAGAGACAGGGGGAGACACAGGGGGAGAGGGACAGGGAGAGAGGGACAGGGAGCGACACAGGGAGAGAGGGACAGGGAGAGAGGAACAGAGAGAGAGAGACACAGGGAGAGAGGGATAGGGAGAGAGGAACAGAGAGAGAGAGAGACACAGGGAGAGACACCGAGCCAGATACAGGGAGAGGCACAGGGAGAGAGGGACAGAGAGAGGGACATAGAGAGGCACAGGGAGAAACACAGGGAGAGTGGGACAGGGAGAGAGGGACAGGGAGATACACAGGGAGAGAGGAACAGGGAGAGAGGGACATGGGGAGACATGGGAAGAGAGGAACAGAGAGAGACACAGGGAGAGAGGAACAGGGAGAGAGGAACAGAGAGAGAGACACACAGGGAGAGACACAGGAAGAGACACAGAGACAGATACAGGGAGAGGCACAGGGAGAGAGGGACAGAGAGAGGGACATAGAGAGGCACAGGGAGAAACACAGGGAGAGTGGGACAGGGAGAGAGGGACAGGGAGATACACAGGGAGAGAGGGACAGGGAGAGAGAGACGCAGGGAGAGACACAGGGAGAGACACAGAGACAGATATAGGAGAGGCACAGGGAGAGAGGGACAGAGAGAGGCACAGGGAGATACACAGGGAGAAAGGGACAGGGAGAGAGAGACGCAGGGAGAGACACAGGGAGAGACACAGAGACAGATATAGGGAGACACAGGGAGAGGCATAGGGAGAGAGGGACAGAGAGAGGAACAGGGAGAGAGACACAGGCAGATACACAGAGACACATACAGGGAGACACAGGGAGAGAGGGACAGGGAGAGAGGAACAGAGAGAGGAACAGAGAGAGGGACAGGGAGAGAGGGACAGGGAGAGAGGGACAGGGAGATACACAGAGACAGATACAGGGAGACACAGGGAGAGAGGGACAGAGAGAGGCTCAGGGAGAGAGGAACAGGGAGAGAGGGCCAGGGAGAGAGGAACAGGGAGAGAGGGCCAGGGAGAGAGAGACTCAGGGAGAGACACAGAGACAGATACAGGGAGACACAGGGAGAGGCATCGGGAGAGAGGGACAGAGAGAGGAACAGGGAGAGAGACACAGGGAGATACACAGAGACAGATACAGGGAGACACAGGGAGAGAGGGACAGGGAGAGAGGAACAGGGAGAGAGGGCCAGGGAGAGAGGAACAGAGTGAGAGAGACGCAGGGAGAGACACAGAGACAGATACAGGGAGACACAGGGAGAGGCATAGGGGGAGAAGGACAGAGAGAGGCACAGGGAGAGAGACACAGGGAGAGAGGAACAGGGAGAGAGGGCCAGGGAGAGAGGAACAGAGAGAGAGAGACGCAGGGAGAGACACAGAGACAGATACAGGGAGACACAGGGAGAGGCATCGGGGGAGAGGGACAGAGAGAGGCACAGGGAGAGAGACACAGGGAGAGATGGACAGGGGGAGACATGGGAAGAGAGGAACAGGGAGAGACACAGGGAGAGAGGAACAGGGAGAGAGGAACAGAGAGAGAGAGACACAGGGAGAGACACAGGGAGAGACACAGAGACAGATACAGGAGAGGCACAGGGAGAGAGGGACAGAGAGAGGCACAGGGAGATACACAGGGAGAGAGGGACAGGGAGAGAGAGACGCAGGGAGAGACACAGGGAGAGACACAGAGACAGATATAGGGAGACACAGGGAGAGGCATCGGGAGAGAGGGACAGAGAGAGGAACAGGGAGAGAGACACAGGGAGATACACAGAGACAGATAGAGGGAGACACAGGGAGAGAGGGACAGGGAGAGAGGAACAGAGAGAGGAACAGAGAGAGGGACAGGGAGAGAGGGACAGGGAGAGAGGGACAGGGAGATACACAGAGACAGATACAGGGAGACACAGGGAGAGAGGGACAGAGAGAGGCACAGGGAGAGAGACACAGGGAGAGAGGAACAGGGAGAGAGGGCCAGGGAGAGAGGAACAGAGAGAGAGAGACGCAGGGAGAGACACAGAGACAAATACAGGGAGACACAGGGAGAGGCATAGGGGGAGAGGGACAGAGAGAGGAACAGGGAGAGAGACACAGGGAGATACACAGAGACAGATACAGGGAGACACAGGGAAAGAGGGACAGAGAGAGGCACAGGGAGAGAGACACAGGGAGAGAGGAACAGGGAGAGATGGACAGGGGGAGACATGGGAAGAGAGGAACAGGGAGAGACACAGGGAGAGAGGAACAGGGAGAGAGGAACAGAGAGAGAGAGACACAGGGAGAGACACAGAGACAGATACAGGAGAGGCACAGGGAGAGAGGGACAGAGAGAGGCACAGGGAGATACACAAGGAGAGAGGGACAGGGAGAGAGAGACAGGGGGAAACACAGGGGGAGAGGGACAGAGAGAGAGGGACAGGGAGCGACACAGGGAGAGAGGGACAGGGAGAGAGGAACAGAGAGAGAGAGAGACACAGGGAGAGAGGGATAGGGAGAGAGGAACAGAGAGAGAGAGAGACACAGGGAGAGACACCGAGCCAGATACAGGGAGAGGCACAGGGAGAGAGGGACAGAGAGAGGGACATAGAGAGGCACAGGGAGAAACACAGGGAGAGTGGGACAGGGAGAGAGGGACAGGGAGATACACAGGGAGAGAGGAACAGGGAGAGAGGGACATGGGGAGACATGGGAAGAGAGGAACAGGGAGAGACACAGGGAGAGAGGAACAGGGAGAGAGGAACAGAGAGAGAGACACACAGGGAGAGACACAGGGAGAGACACAGAGACAGATACAGGGAGAGGCACAGGGAGAGAGGGACAGAGAGAGGCACAGGGAGATACACAGGGAGAGAGGGACAGGGAGAGAGAGATGCAGGGAGAGACACAGGGAGAGAGGGACAGAGAGAGGCACAGGGAGAGAGACACAGGGAGAGAGGAACAGGGAGAGAGGGCCAGGGAGAGAGGAACAGAGAGAGAGAGACGCAGGGAGAGACACAGAGACAGATACAGGGAGACACAGGGAGAGGCATAGGGAGAGAGGGACAGAGAGAGGAACAGGGAGAGAGACACAGGGAGATACACAGAGACAGATACAGGGAGACACAGGGAGAGAGGGACAGAGAGAGGCACAGGGAGAGAGACACAGGGAGAGAGGAACAGGGAGAGAGGGCCAGGGAGAGAGGAACAGAGAGAGAGAGACGCAGGGAGAGACACAGAGACAGATACAGGGAGACACAGGGAGAGGCATAGGGAGAGAGGGACAGAGAGAGGAACAGGGAGAGAGACACAGGGAGATACACAGAGACAGATACAGGGAGACACAGGGAGAGGCATAGGGAGAGAGGGACAGAGAGAGGAACAGGGAGAGAGACACAGGGAGATACACAGAGACAGATACAGGGAGACACAGGGAGAGGCATAGGGAGAGAGGGACAGAGAGAGGAACAGGGAGAGAGACACAGGGAGAGAGGAACAGGGAGAGATGGACAGGGGCAGACATGGGAAGAGAGGAACAGGGAGAGACACAGGGAGAGAGGAACAGGGAGAGAGGAACAGAGAGAGAGACACACAGGGAGAGACACAGGGAGAGACACAGAGACAGATACAGGGAGACACAGGGAGAGGCATAGGGAGAGAGGGACAGAGAGAGGAACAGGGAGAGAGACACAGGGAGAGAGGAACAGGGAGAGATGGACAGGGGCAGACATGGGAAGAGAGGAACAGGGAGAGACACAGGGAGAGAGGAACAGGGAGAGAGGAACAGAGAGAGACACACACAGGGAGAGACACAGGGAGAGACACAGAGACAGATACAGGGAGAGGCACAGCGAGAGAGGGACAGAGAGAGGCACAGGGAGATACACAGGGAGAGAGGGACAGGGAGAGAGAGATGCAGGGAGAGACACAGGGAGAGAGGGACAGAGAGAGAGAGACGCAGGGAGAGACACAGAGACAGATACAGGGAGACACAGGGTGAGGCATAGGGAGAGAGGGACAGAGAGAGGAACAGGGAGAGAGACACAGGGAGATACACAGAGACAGATACAGGGAGACACAGGGAGAGAGGGACAGAGAGAGGCACAGGGAGAGAGACACAGGGAGAGAGGAACGGGAGAGATGGACAGGGGGAGACAAGGGAAGAGAGGAACAGGGAGAGACACAGGGAGAGAGGAACAGGGAGAGAGGAACAGAGAGAGAGAGACACAGGGAGAGACACAGAGACAGATACAGGGAGAGGCACAGGGAGAGAGGGACGGAGAGAGGGACAGAGAGAGAGACACAGGGAGATACACAGGGAGAGAGGGACAGGGAGAGAGGGACAGGGAGAGACACAGGGAGAGAGGAACAGGGAGAGAGGGACTGGGAGGGAGGGACAGGGAGAGAGGGACAGGGGGAGGGACAGGGGGAGGGACAGGGAGAGAGGAACAGGGAGAGAATGACAGGCAGAGAGGGACAGGGAGAGAGGAACACGGAGAGAGGGACAGGGAGAGAGGGACAGGGGGAGACACAGGGAGAGAGGGACAGGGAGAGAGGGACAGGGGGAGGGACAGGGAGAGACACAGGGAGAGAGGAACAGGTAGAGAGGGATAGGGAGAGAGGAACAGAGAGTGAGACACAGGGAGGGACACAGAGACAGATACAGGGAGAGGCACAGGGAGAGAGGGACGGAGAGAGGGACTGAGAGAGGCACAGGGAGATACACAGGGAGAGAGGAACAGGGAGATACACAGGGAGAGAGGAACAGGTAGAGAGGGACAGGGGGAGACACTGGGAGAGAGGGACAGGGAGAGAGGGACAGGGGGAGGGACAGGGAGAGACACAGGGAGAGAGGAACAGGGAGAGAGGGACAGGGAGAGAGGGACAGGGAGAGAGGAACACGGAGAGAGGGACAGGGGGAGACACAGGGAGAGAGGGACAGGGAGAGAGGAACAGAGAGAGGAACAGAGAGAGGGACAGGGAGAGAGAAACAGAGAGAGGGACAGGGAGAGAGGGACAGGGGGACACACAGGGAGAGAGGGACAGGGAGAGAGGGACAGGGGGAGACACAGGGAGAGAGGGACAGGGAGAGAGGAACAGAGAGAGAGACACACAGGGAGAGAGGGATAGGGAGAGAGGAACAGAGAGAGAGAGAGACACAGGGAGAGACACCGAGCCAGATACAGGGAGAGGCACAGGGAGAGAGGGACAGAGAGAGGGACATAGAGAGGCACAGGGAGAAACACAGGGAGAGTGGGACAGGGAGAGAGGGATAGGGAGATACACAGGGAGAGAGGAACAGGGAGATAGGGACATGGGGAGACATGGGAAGAGAGGAACAGGGAGAGACACAGGGAGAGAGGAACAGGGAGAGACGAACAGAGAGAGAGACACGGGGAGAGACACAGGGAGAGACACAGAGACAGATACAGGAGAGGCACAGGGAGAGAGGGACAGAGAGAGGGACAGAGAGAGGCACAGGGAGATACACAGGGAGAGTGGGACAGGGACAGAGTGACAGGGAGATACACAGGGAGAGAGGGACAGGGAGAGAGGGACAGGGAGATACACAGGGAGAGTGGGACAGGGACAGAGTGACAGGGAGATACACAGGGAGAGAGGGACAGGGAGAGAGGGACAGGGAGTGACACAGGGACAGAGGGACAGGGAGAGAGGGACAGAGAGAGGAACAGAGAGAGGGACAGGGAGAGAGGGACAGTGAGAGAGGGACAGGGAGAGAGGGACAGAGAGAGAGGGACAGGGGGAGACACAGGGAGAGAGGGACAGGGAGAGAGGAACAGGGAGAGAGGGACAGGGAGAGAGGGACAGGGAGAGAGGAACAGAGAGAGGGACAGGGAGAGAGGGACAGGGGGAGGGACAGGGAGCGACACAGGGAGAGAGGGACAGGGAGAGAGGAACAGAGAGAGGGACAGGGAGAGAGGGACAGGGAGAGAGGGACAGGGAGAGAGGGACAGGGAGAGGGGGACAGGGAGAGAGGAACAGAGAGAGGGACAGGGAGAGAGACACAGGGAGATACACAGAGACAGATACAGGGAGACACAGGGAGAGAGGGACAGAGAGAGGCACAGGGAGAGAGACACAGGGAGAGAGGAACAGGGAGAGATGGACAGGGGGAGACATGGGAAGAGAGGAACAGGGAGAGACACAGGGAGAGAGGAACAGGGAGAGAGGAACAGAGAGAGAGAGACACAGGGAGAGACACAGAGACAGATACAGGAGAGGCACAGGGAGAGAGGGACAGAGAGAGGCACATGGAGATACACAGAGACAGATACAGGGAGACACAGGGAGAGAGGGACAGAGAGAGGCACAGGGAGAGAGACACAGGGAGAGAGGAACAGGGAGAGATGGACAGGGGGAGACATGGGAAGAGAGGAACAGGGAGAGACACAGGGAGAGAGGAACAGGGAGAGAGGAACAGAGAGAGAGAGACACAGGGAGAGACACAGAGACAGATACAGGAGAGGCACAGGGAGAGAGGGACAGAGAGAGGCACAGGGAGATACACAAGGAGAGAGGGACAGGGAGAGAGAGACAGGGGGAAACACAGGGGGAGAGGGACAGAGAGAGAGGGACAGGGAGCGACACAGGGAGAGAGGGACAGGGAGAGAGGAACAGAGAGAGAGAGAGACACAGGGAGAGAGGGATAGGGAGAGAGGAACAGAGAGAGAGAGAGACACAGGGAGAGACACCGAGCCAGATACAGGGAGAGGCACAGGGAGAGAGGGACAGAGAGAGGGACATAGAGAGGCACAGGGAGAAACACAGGGAGAGTGGGACAGGGAGAGAGGGACAGGGAGATACACAGGGAGAGAGGAACAGGGAGAGAGGGACATGGGGAGACATGGGAAGAGAGGAACAGGGAGAGACACAGGGAGAGAGGAACAGGGAGAGAGGAACAGAGAGAGAGACACACAGGGAGAGACACAGGGAGAGACACAGAGACAGATACAGGGAGAGGCACAGGGAGAGAGGGACAGAGAGAGGCACAGGGAGATACACAGGGAGAGAGGGACAGGGAGAGAGAGATGCAGGGAGAGACACAGGGAGAGAGGGACAGAGAGAGGCACAGGGAGAGAGACACAGGGAGAGAGGAACAGGGAGAGAGGGCCAGGGAGAGAGGAACAGAGAGAGAGAGACGCAGGGAGAGACACAGAGACAGATACAGGGAGACACAGGGAGAGGCATAGGGAGAGAGGGACAGAGAGAGGAACAGGGAGAGAGACACAGGGAGATACACAGAGACAGATACAGGGAGACACAGGGAGAGAGGGACAGAGAGAGGCACAGGGAGAGAGACACAGGGAGAGAGGAACAGGGAGAGAGGGCCAGGGAGAGAGGAACAGAGAGAGAGAGACGCAGGGAGAGACACAGAGACAGATACAGGGAGACACAGGGAGAGGCATAGGGAGAGAGGGACAGAGAGAGGAACAGGGAGAGAGACACAGGGAGATACACAGAGACAGATACAGGGAGACACAGGGAGAGGCATAGGGAGAGAGGGACAGAGAGAGGAACAGGGAGAGAGACACAGGGAGATACACAGAGACAGATACAGGGAGACACAGGGAGAGGCATAGGGAGAGAGGGACAGAGAGAGGAACAGGGAGAGAGACACAGGGAGAGAGGAACAGGGAGAGATGGACAGGGGCAGACATGGGAAGAGAGGAACAGGGAGAGACACAGGGAGAGAGGAACAGGGAGAGAGGAACAGAGAGAGAGACACACAGGGAGAGACACAGGGAGAGACACAGAGACAGATACAGGGAGACACAGGGAGAGGCATAGGGAGAGAGGGACAGAGAGAGGAACAGGGAGAGAGACACAGGGAGAGAGGAACAGGGAGAGATGGACAGGGGCAGACATGGGAAGAGAGGAACAGGGAGAGACACAGGGAGAGAGGAACAGGGAGAGAGGAACAGAGAGAGACACACACAGGGAGAGACACAGGGAGAGACACAGAGACAGATACAGGGAGAGGCACAGCGAGAGAGGGACAGAGAGAGGCACAGGGAGATACACAGGGAGAGAGGGACAGGGAGAGAGAGATGCAGGGAGAGACACAGGGAGAGAGGGACAGAGAGAGAGAGACGCAGGGAGAGACACAGAGACAGATACAGGGAGACACAGGGTGAGGCATAGGGAGAGAGGGACAGAGAGAGGAACAGGGAGAGAGACACAGGGAGATACACAGAGACAGATACAGGGAGACACAGGGAGAGAGGGACAGAGAGAGGCACAGGGAGAGAGACACAGGGAGAGAGGAACGGGAGAGATGGACAGGGGGAGACAAGGGAAGAGAGGAACAGGGAGAGACACAGGGAGAGAGGAACAGGGAGAGAGGAACAGAGAGAGAGAGACACAGGGAGAGACACAGAGACAGATACAGGGAGAGGCACAGGGAGAGAGGGACGGAGAGAGGGACAGAGAGAGAGACACAGGGAGATACACAGGGAGAGAGGGACAGGGAGAGAGGGACAGGGAGAGACACAGGGAGAGAGGAACAGGGAGAGAGGGACTGGGAGGGAGGGACAGGGAGAGAGGGACAGGGGGAGGGACAGGGGGAGGGACAGGGAGAGAGGAACAGGGAGAGAATGACAGGCAGAGAGGGACAGGGAGAGAGGAACACGGAGAGAGGGACAGGGAGAGAGGGACAGGGGGAGACACAGGGAGAGAGGGACAGGGAGAGAGGGACAGGGGGAGGGACAGGGAGAGACACAGGGAGAGAGGAACAGGTAGAGAGGGATAGGGAGAGAGGAACAGAGAGTGAGACACAGGGAGGGACACAGAGACAGATACAGGGAGAGGCACAGGGAGAGAGGGACGGAGAGAGGGACTGAGAGAGGCACAGGGAGATACACAGGGAGAGAGGGACAGGGAGATACACAGGGAGAGAGGAACAGGTAGAGAGGGACAGGGGGAGACACTGGGAGAGAGGGACAGGGAGAGAGGGACAGGGGGAGGGACAGGGAGAGACACAGGGAGAGAGGAACAGGGAGAGAGGGACAGGGAGAGAGGGACAGGGAGAGAGGAACACGGAGAGAGGGACAGGGGGAGACACAGGGAGAGAGGGACAGGGAGAGAGGAACAGAGAGAGGAACAGAGAGAGGGACAGGGAGAGAGAAACAGAGAGAGGGACAGGGAGAGAGGGACAGGGGGACACACAGGGAGAGAGGGACAGGGAGAGAGGGACAGGGGGAGACACAGGGAGAGAGGGACAGGGAGAGAGGAACAGAGAGAGAGACACACAGGGAGAGAGGGATAGGGAGAGAGGAACAGAGAGAGAGAGAGACACAGGGAGAGACACCGAGCCAGATACAGGGAGAGGCACAGGGAGAGAGGGACAGAGAGAGGGACATAGAGAGGCACAGGGAGAAACACAGGGAGAGTGGGACAGGGAGAGAGGGATAGGGAGATACACAGGGAGAGAGGAACAGGGAGATAGGGACATGGGGAGACATGGGAAGAGAGGAACAGGGAGAGACACAGGGAGAGAGGAACAGGGAGAGACGAACAGAGAGAGAGACACGGGGAGAGACACAGGGAGAGACACAGAGACAGATACAGGAGAGGCACAGGGAGAGAGGGACAGAGAGAGGGACAGAGAGAGGCACAGGGAGATACACAGGGAGAGTGGGACAGGGACAGAGTGACAGGGAGATACACAGGGAGAGAGGGACAGGGAGAGAGGGACAGGGAGATACACAGGGAGAGTGGGACAGGGACAGAGTGACAGGGAGATACACAGGGAGAGAGGGACAGGGAGAGAGGGACAGGGAGTGACACAGGGACAGAGGGACAGGGAGAGAGGGACAGAGAGAGGAACAGAGAGAGGGACAGGGAGAGAGGGACAGTGAGAGAGGGACAGGGAGAGAGGGACAGAGAGAGAGGGACAGGGGGAGACACAGGGAGAGAGGGA
Source organism: Heptranchias perlo (assembly GCF_035084215.1). Taxonomy (NCBI): domain Eukaryota; kingdom Metazoa; phylum Chordata; class Chondrichthyes; order Hexanchiformes; family Hexanchidae; genus Heptranchias; species Heptranchias perlo. Next base: position 24,317,126 of record NC_090359.1, on the reverse strand, counting down.
CAGGGAGAGAGGAACAGGGAGAGAGGGACAGGGAGAGAGGGACAGGGAGAGAGGAACAGAGAGAGGGACAGGGAGAGAGGGACAGGGGGAGGGACAGGGAGCGACACAGGGAGAGAGGGACAGGGAGAGAGGAACAGAGAGAGGGACAGGGAGAGAGGGACAGGGAGAGAGGGACAGGGAGAGAGGGACAGGGAGAGGGGGACAGGGAGAGAGGAACAGAGAGAGGGACAGGGAGAGAGGGACAGGGAGAGAGGGACAGGGAGCGACACAGGGAGAGAGGGACAGGGAGAGAGGGACAGAGAGAGGGACAGGGAGAGAGGGACAGGGAGAGAGGGACAGGGAGCGACACAGGGAGAGAGGGACAGGGGGAGAGGGACAGGGAGAGAGGGACAGGGAGCGACACAGGGAGAGAGGGACAGGGGGAGAGGGACAGGGAGAGAGGGACAGGGAGACCTGGGCAGCATGATTCAAGTGGTGGGAATGAGTGAGAAGGAGCTGACTGTCTCATTCTCAGCGGCAGCTGGGGGTGAGGAGCAGAGCTCAGGACCTGTGCCTGGCTATACGGCAGACTCTGCCTCCCCCTCAATCAGCCTCAGCTCCCCTGGAGTCAGGGAGAGGTGAGATCGGCCAGAGGGCCTGCTCCTGCTCGCTATCCAGTGACGTCCTGCTGCCGATATCGGGCTGAGGACAGGATCAGGCTCCCCCTACCACAGTCGAATAGCCTGCCGACACGGGCTCGGACATGAAGAGAATGAGTGTGCGAAACTGGCAGCCTATGGGGCCACATCAAGGTCGCAAGCCGGTCGGTGATGCATGTGGCAGACTAGGTTAAATAAAGAGCGTAGTGGAGTACAGCACTATCTGCCTATCAGTGAGGGACTGCCTGGGAGATTGGCCAACCATCCACAAGAGGCCGTCTGTTCCGTCTCCTTTGTCCCTCGCTGTGAGGACTGAGAGATGCACTGTCCTCCCTCCCACACACACACACACAAGAGCCACGGCCTTGAGCAGTTCAACTGGGAGAAGGATGCAGCTGATGTCAGGAGTGGGCCTCATGCTACGATGTCATCACTATCTGTTCACAGCTGCTACAACTCAATGGGCCTTCTGTAACGAGCAGGATCAATTCTTGCAACATATCCTTCCCTCCCCTCTCTCGCTCCGTATTTCTCTCTCTCTCTCTATCTCCCTCTCCCTGTCTCTCTCTCTCTATCTCCCCTCTCTCAATATCTCCCTCTCCCTGTCTCTCTCTCTCTATCTCCCCTCTCTCTCTCTCTTTATTTCTCTCTCTCAATCTCCCTCTCCCTGTCTCTCTCTCTCTATCTCCCCTCTCTCTCTATCTCTATCTCCCTCTCCCTGTCTCTCTCTCTCTCTATCTCCCCTCTCTCTCGCTCCGTATTTCTCTCTCTGTCAATCTCTCTCTCCCTGTCTCTCCATCTCTATCTCCCCTCTCTCTCTCTCTCTATCTCTATCTCCCTCTCCCTGTCTCTCTCTCTATCTCCCCTCTCTCTCGCTCTGTATTTCTCTCTCTGTCAATCTCCCTCTCCCTGTCTCTCTATCTCTATCTCCCCTTTCTCTCCATATTTCTCTCTCTGTCAATCTCCCTCTCCCTGTCTCTCTATCTCTATCTCCCCTCTCTCGCTCTGTATTTCTCTCTCTGTCAATCTCCCTCTCCCTGTCTCTCTCTCTCTCTATTCCCCCTCTCTCTCGCTCTGTATTTCTCTCTGTCAATCTCCCTCTCCCTGTCTCTTTCTCTCTATCTCCCCTCTCTCTCGCTCTGTATTTCTCTCACTGTCAATCTCCCTCTCCCTGTCTCTCTCTCTCCATCTCCCCTCTCTCTCTCTCTGTATTTCTCTCTCTCAATCTCCCTCTCCCTCTCTCTCTCTCTATATCCCCTCTCTCTCTGTATTTCTCTCCCTCAGTCTCTGACTCTCTCTCTCTCTATCTCCCCTCCCTCTCTCCCTTCTTTCTCACCCCCCTCTCTGCATTTCTCGCTCTCCTTTCTCTGTATTTCTCTCTCTCTCACCACCTCTCTTGCCACTCGGTGTTTCCCTCTCTCTCCTTCTCTATCTCCCCTTCTTTCTTTCTCATCCCCCTTTCTGTAGTTCTCTCTCTCCCACCTTCTCTCTCTCCCCTATGTATTTCTCTCTTTGTCTCCTTCTCTCTCCCTTTCTCTCTCCCTCTGCATTTCTTTCTCTTTTTTCCCCTCTCTATATTTCTCTATCTCTGTATCTCCCTCCATCTCCCCTTTCTCTTCTCATCTATCAATGTCCCTTGGTCTCTGTATTTCTCACTCTCTCCCTCTCTCTCCATTTTGCCCTCTACCTCGCTATCTCTATCCCTCACTATTTCTCTTTCTTTCCCTCCATATATAGCTCTAATTCTCTCACTGTCTCTATTTTCTCTCCTTCTCTCTATCTCAGTCTCTGTCTCCCTGTCTATCTCTATCTTTCCCTTTATCAATCACTTTCTCTCTCTTTCTCTCTATCTCTCCTTCCCTCTCATTCTCTCCATTTCCCTTCTTCTCTCTACCTCTCCCTCCTGTCTGTATCTCAATCTATCTATCTCTCTATCTCCCTCTATCTCCACCTGTCTGTCTCTATCTCTATCTATCTATCTATCTCTCTCCCTATCTCCCTCTATCTCCACCTGTCTGTCTCTATCTCTCTCTATCTATCTATCTCTCTCCCTATCTCCCTCTATCTCCACCTGTCTGTCTCTCTATCTCTCTCTATCTATCTATCTATCTCTCTCCCTATCTCCCTCTATCTCCACCTGTCTGTCTCTCTATCTCTCTCTATCTATCTATCTCTCTCCCTATCTCCCTCTATCTCCACCTGTCTGTCTCTCTATCTCTATCTATCTATCTATCTCTCTCCCTTTCTCCCTCTATCTCCACCTGTCTGTCTCTCTATCTCTATCTATCTATCTATCTCTCTCCCTTTCTCCCTCTATCTCCACCTGTCTGTCTCTCTATCTCTATCTATCTATCTCTCTCCCTATCTCCCTCTATCTCCACCTGTCTGTCTCTATCTATCTATCTATCTCTCTCCCTATCTCCCTCTATCTCCACCTGTCTGTCTCTCTATCTCTATCTATCTATCTATCTCTCTCCCTTTCTCCCTCTATCTCCACCTGTCTGTCTCTCTATCTCTATCTATCTCCCTTTCTCCCTCTATCTCTTCCCTGTCTGTTTCTGTCTCTCTCTATCTATCTCTCTCCCTATCTCCCTCTATCTCCACCTGTCTATCTCTATCTCTCTCTCTCTATCTATCTCTCTCCCTCTCTCCCTCTATCTCCACCTGTCTGTCTCTATCTCTCTCTATCTATCTATCTCTCTCCCTTTCTCCCTCTATCTCTTCCCTGTCTGTTTCTGTCTCTCTCTATCTATCTCTCTCCCTCTCTCCCTCTATCTCCACCTGTCTGTCTCTATCTCTATCTATCTATCTCTCTCCCTCTCTTCCTCTATCTCCACCTGTCTGTCTCTATCTCTCTCTGTCTATCTATCTCTCTCCCTATCTCCCTCTATCTCCACCAGTCTGTCTCTCTATCTCTCTCTATCTATCTATCTCTCTCCCTATCTCTTCCCTGTCTGTTTCTGTCTCTCTCCACTTCCCTGCCTATATCTCTCTTTTTCTCCCTGAAGAAGATTGCGACAAAACACAAGACGACGTAAATAAACTTGCAGAATGGGCGTATAAATTAATTTCAATATGGGTAAGTGTGAGGTGGTGCATTTTGGTAGGAAAAATAAGGAGGTCACATTCTCCATGGAAAATAAGAGTCCAAATGAGGTAGAGGAGCAGAGGGGATCTAGGGGTACAGATTCACAAATCATTAAAAGTAGCAACGCAGGTTAACAAGGCCATAAAAAGTGCAAACAAAGCACTGAGGTTCATGTCCAGAGGAATAGAATTGAAAAGCAGAGAAGTTATGTTAAACTTGTATCGAACCTTGGTTAGACCACACTTGGAGTACTGTGCACAGTTCTGGTCTCCATATTATAAAAAGGATATACAGGCATTGGAGAAGGTGCAAAAAAGATTCACATGGTTGATACCAGAACTGGGAGGTTATCATTATCAAGAAGGATTGAACAGGCTGGGGCTTTTTACACCAGAAAAGAGAAGGCTGAGGGGTGACCTGATAGAGGTCTTTTAAATTATGAAAGGGTTTGATAGGGTAGACGTAGAGAAAATGTTTCCACTTGTGGGGGGAGACCAAAACTAGAGGCCCATAAATATAAGATAGTCAGTAATAAATCCAATAGGGAATTCAGAAGAAACTTCTGAGTAATTTGAGGCGAATAGCACAGATGCATTTAAGGGGAAGCTGGATAAACACATGAGGGAGAAAGGAATAGAAGGATTTGCTGATAGGGTGAGATGAAGTAGGGAGGGAGGAGGCTCGTGTGGAGCATAATCACCGGCACAGACCAGTTGGGCCGATTGGCCTGTTTCTGTGCTGTAAATTCTATGTAATTCTCTCTCTCTCTCCCACTGTCTGTCTGTCTCTTTCTCTCTGTCTATGTGTCTCTCTCTGCCTCTCTCATTATTTCCCTTTCACTATATCTCCTTCCATCTCTATTTCTCTTTCTGTCTCTTTTCTCCACCTCTCCCTCTCTGTCTGTCTGTCTCTCCCTCTCTGACTGACTCCGTCTTTGCCTTTATCTCTTTCCCTGCCGATATCTCTTTTCCTCTCTCTGTCTCTCTCTATTTCCCTTTCTGCCTCTATCTTTCTCTCTTTCTATCTATCTCCATCTCTCTCCACCTCCTTCTCTCTGTCTCTCTCACTCCAACTCTCTCTGTCTACCTCTTTCTCACTGTCTCTCTTTATCTGTGTGTGTTTCTCTCTCTCTCCATCTCTCTCTTGCTGTCTCTCACTATCTCTCTTTCTGTCTGTCTCTCTCTCTCTCTCTCATCGACTGCAGACTCATTAACCCTGGAGTCCTGGACTTTACACAACAATAAACGCACAACGTAGAGACGCAACTGTCACGGACAAAATAAACAAAACAAAACCAAACAAAGGGACTGAGAGAGGAAACTAAATGACGTTAGTGCCTGACCTTCTGTTTCTGAGTGGGAGGCAGTGACAGTGTGTGTGGGACATGTGGACCCTGCCTGAAAGCGGAGTCCGGCACAGAGCAGGTCAGTGTGTGGACCGTGCGTAATGGGTATTGATAAAATATATATAAATAAGATGTAACTTGTGCATATATTAGTTGCAGCTTAAATACTTTCAAAGTAGGACGGGGTAATTGGAGCAGTCTTGTGAATTTAGTCAAGGACTATAACTGGAAATTAAAACATTTATAAGTTTGTACCAAAAATATTGGAAAGTTTCGCTTCTAACGCGGGAAGGAAAAGTTTTTCTTTGTTTCATTTTGAACAGAAGATGGGTTTGATGTGGTTCAAATCTGGAGGGGAGAAGGAGGTGTCTCCGAGCGAGGGGACGGGGCAGTTTCAGGGGCTGGGGGTCCCCATGCCGGCCAGTTTGGACCTCCTGCTGGATCTGCCCCGGGCACCGAGGGAGGTGCGGATCCGACACACCTGGAGCAGCTGGGACTGTTCGCCCAACGTATGTCCGGCGGAGGAGGAGGAGGAGGAGGAGGAGGAGGAGGATGAGGGTGAAGACGGCGGGTTGACCGCGTGCCGGCGCCCGGCGGCCGACAGCACCGACTGCATGCGGGGCAAGGTGGGATACAGGCGGGGGCTGCACGTCTGGAGGGTGGGCTGGCCCTCCGGTCAACGGGGCAGCCACGCTTCGGTGGGGGTGGGTACGGCCGGCGCACGCCTCCAATCCGCCGGTTACCGGGTGCTGCTGGGCGGAGAGGACGGTGAATCGTGGGGCTGGGAGCTGGGAGGCAACAGGCTACACCACGCCGGACGCCCCGGACGGCGCTACCCCGGGAACCGCGGCGGGCCGCTGACCGTGCCCGAGAGTTTCCTGGCCGTGCTGGATTCCGACGAGGGGACCCTGAGTTTCCTGGTGGACGGAGAATTCCTGGGAGTCGCTTTCGCCGGTCTGAAGGGGAAGACCCTGTACCCCATGGTGAGCTGTGTCTGGGGAAACACCAACATCTCCCTCACCTACATCAATGGACTGGATAGTAAGTGGACAAGTACAGAAACACCCTGCTGCAATCTGGCACTTAGAGAGTACTGGGCACAGTTCTGGTCTCCATACCACAAGAAGGATATAGAGGCACTGGAGAAGGTGCAAAAAAAGATTTACAAGGATGATACCAGAACTGAAAGGTTAGAATTATCAGGAAAGACTGAACAGGCTGGGGCTCTTTCCTCTAGAAAAAGGTCGTTAAGATTATGAAAGAGGAGATGTAGAGAAGTTGTTTCCACTTGTGGGGGGAGACCAGAACTAGGGGGCCATAAATATAAGATCGTCATTAATAAATCCAATAGGGAATTCAGGAGAAACTTCTTTACCCAGAGAGTGCTGAGAATGTGGAACTCGCTCCCACAAGGAGTAGTCGAGGTCAATAGCAGAGATGCATTTAAGGGGAAACTAGATAAACACATGAGGGAGAAAGCAATAGAAGGTTATGCTGACAGGATTAGATGAAATGGGTTGGGAGGAGGCTCGTGTGGAGCATAAACACCGGCATAGAGCAGTTGGGCCGAATGGCCTGTTTCTGTGCTGTACATTCCATGTAAGAAACAACAAGTAAAAGCCCATGGGATCCCAGGGAAAGTGGCAAGTTGGATCCAAAATTGGCTCAGTGGCAGGAAGCAAAGGGTAATGGTCGACGGGTATTTTTGTGACTGGAAGGCTGTCTCCAGTGGGGTTCTGCAGGGCTCAGTAATCGGTCCTTTGCTTTTTGTGGTATACATCAATGATTTAGACTTAAATGTAGGGGGAATGATTAAGAAGTTTGCAGATGATACAAAAATTGGCCGTGTGGTTGATAGTGAGGAGGAAAGCTGTAGACTGCAGGAAGATATCAATGGACTGGTCAGGTGGGCAGAAAAGTGGCAAATGGAATTCAATCCGGAGAAGTGTGAGGTAATGCATTTGGGGAGGGCAAACAAGGCAAGGGAGTACACAATAAATGGGAGGATACTGAGAGGTGTAGAGGGAGAGAGAGACCTTGGAGTGCATGTCCACAGATCCCTGAAGGTAGCAGGACAGGTAGATAAGGTGGTTAAAAAGGCATACGGGATACTTTCCTTTATTAGCCAAGGCATAGAATATAAGAGCAGGGAGGTTATGCTAGAACTGTATAAAACATTAGTTAGGCTACAGCTTGAGTACTGCATACAGTTCTGGTCACTACATTACAGGAAAGATGTGATTGCACTAGAGAGGGTACAGAGGAGATTTACGAGGATGTTGCCAGGACTGGAGAATTTTAGCTATGAGGAAGGATTGGATCGGCCGGGGTTGTTTTCTTTGGAACAGAGGAGGCTGAGGGGTGATTTAATTGTGGTGTATAAAATTATGAGGGGCCCAGATAGAGTGGATAGGAAGGACCTATTTCCCTTATCAGAGAGGTCAATAACCAGGGGGCATAGATTTAAAGTAATTGGTAGAAGGATTAGAGGGGAGTTGAGGAGAAATGTTTTCACCCAGAGAGTGGTGGGGGTCTGGAACTCACTGCCTGAGAGGGTGGTAGAGGCAGAAACCCTCAACTCATTTAAAAAGTCCCTGGATGTGCACCTGAAGTGCCGTAACCTACAGGGCTGCGGACCAAGAGCTGGAAAGTGGGATTAGGCTGGATGGCTCTTTCTCGGCCGCTCAGACTCGATGGGCCGAATGGCCTCCTTCTGTGCCGTAAATTTCTATGATTCTATGAACGACAACAACGACAACAAAAAAAATTCCCTCGGGGATATTCCACTGATGTTGCAGCATTCCATCAGGAGAATCCCCAATGGAGTTTCTAGCAGGCAGACTGGTCCTTTCATTCAAAATTTTCTGCCCCCCACCCCACCCCGACCGCTGAGAAATAGTGCAGGGGTCAAAATTTGTTGACAGACTAACCAGGAGGTTCTTTTAATTTAAAACAAATGATGCCCACCCCCCGACAAAAGATTTATCCGAATCTCCCATAAATTTTGCCTCTTTGTTTCCGTTCCCTGTCAATGAACAGGAGGAGGCCATTCAGCCCCTCGGACCTGTTCTTCCATTCAATCAGATCATGGCTGATCTGCACCTCAACTCCATTTACCCGCCTTTGCTCCCTACCCCTCGATACCCTCACCCAACAAAAACCTATCAATCTCAGTCTTGAAATCTCCAATTGCCCCCAGCCTTTTGGGGGGGAGAGAGTTACAGATTTCTATGTGAAATTTCTATTTGTGTGAAAAAGTATTTCCTGATATCACTCCTGAATGGCCTAGCTCTAAATTTAAGATGATATCATCTCATTCTTGATCCTACCCTGCGGAGGAAATAGTTTCTCCGGACTTGTTAAAGGCAAATCATGTTTGATTAACTTGATTGAGTTCTTTGATGAATAACGGAGAGGATTGATGAGGGTAGTGTGGTTGATGTTGTGTATATGGACTTTCAAAATGTGTTTGATAAGGTATCACATAATAGACTTGTTAGCAAAATTGAAGCTCATTGGATTGAAGGGTCAGTGGCAGCGTGGATAGGAAATTGGGTAAGGGACAGAAAGCAGAGAGTAGTGGTGAACGGTTGTTTTTCAGGCGTGCAGTGGTGTTCCCCGGGGTCGTTGTTGGGACCACTGCTCTTTTTGATTATATTACTGACTTGGACTTGGATATACAGAGCATAATTTCAAAGTTTTGCAGATGACATGAAACTCAGAAATGTAGTAAACAATGAGGAGGATAGTAACGGACTTAACGAGGACATCGACAGCCACATGGCAGATGAAACTCAACGCAGAGAAGTGTGAAGTGATTCATTTTGGCAGGAAGAATGAGGAGAGGCAAAATAAATTAAATGGTAACATTTTAAGGGGAACGGAGAGACCTGGGGGTGCAGGTACACAAGTCTTTGAAGGTGGCAGGACAAGTTGAGAAAGATGCATAGAGGCATAGAGTACAAAAGCAAGGACTCTGTAACCTTTATAAAACACTGGTTAGGCCCATGCTGGAGTATTGTGTCTAATTCTGGGCACCACATTTTACGAAGGATGTCAAGGCCTTACAGAGGGTGCAGAGGAGATTTACGAGAATGGTACCAGGGATGAGGGACTTCAACTACGTGGAGAGACTGGAGAAGCTGTTCTCCTTAGAGCAGAGAAGGTTAAGGAGAGATTTAATAGAGGTGTTCAAAATCATGAAGGGGTTTTGACAGAGTGAATAAGGAGAAACTGTTTCCAGTGGCAGAAGGGTCGGTAACCAGAGGACGCAGATTGAAGGTAATTGGCAAAAGAACCAGAGGCGACATGAGGAAAAACACTTTTTTACGCAGCGAGTTGTTACAATCTGGAATGCGCTGCCTGAAAGGGCGGTGGAAGCAGATTCAATAGTGATTTTCAAAAAGGAATTGCATAAATATTTGAAGGAAAAAAGAATGCAGGGCTACGGGGAAAGAGCGGGGGGAATGGGACTAATTGGATAGCTCTTTCAAAGAGCCGGCACAGGCTCGCCAGGCCGAATGGCCTCCTTCTATGCTGTACCGTTCTATGATTCTATCTACCCTATCGAATCCTGTGAAGCACCTTGATCAGATCACCCCTCAATCTGCTGTACTGAAGGGAATACAAGCCAGGTTTGTACAACCTGCCCTTATAATTGAACCCTCTAAGCCCTGGTATCATTCTGGTGAACCTGCGCTGTGCTCCCTCGAAGGCCGATTTATCCTTTGAGAGGTGCGGTGCCCAGAACTGAACGCAGTGCTCCTGTAGCGGGCAGACCAAGCCTCTGTGCGTCCCGCGGTGGCAATCTGGCGGCGATGGTACTGGGCGTAATCGGGACGATGTCTTTGCGCGTCACGTGGAATGTACATCAAAGCCTTTCTACGCCCAGGGCGGCGGATCGGGCTCTTCCGCGACGCCCCCCGTGATCGAATAGCCCTCACGGCGCCGAGCCTGGCGCCCGAGCGAGTTTCCGGAGGCAAGCGGGAGGAGGAGGAGGAGGAGCGGGGGATGGGGGAGGAGGGCGGGAGGGGGAAAGAGGAGAGGAGGGAAAGCGGGAACGGCGCCAAGCCCGCAAGTCGGAATGATCTCTTGCTTAGGGACCGTCTCTCGTGTCCGCAGGGCAGCCGCTGACGCTCGCCGATCTCTGCCGCCGACGGATCCGCCTGGCGCTGGGGAAAGATCGAATCGCGGAGGCCGAGGCGTTACCGTTGCCCCGCGCCATCAAGACATACTTACAGCGCCCCTGAGAGACGGAGGCGGAGAGAGAGACCATTGGATTTGCAAAAACACCAGCTGAACTCCAAGCTCATTATTTATACGTATTGTGAATTAAAAATTGGTTTGATTGTCTCCTGTTTGGACTTTGCTGCATTCTTTTTCAACTTGACCTCCCTATGCTGAGGAATTTATTGTTAATACTCCACACGCCCCCCCTGCCTCGCCCCCCCCCCAAGTGCCCCCCCTCTTCAAGCCTCTTGATTTTGATGGGGGCGCCATCTCCATGGTAACCGCAAGACCTCTGCCTTCCCTCCCTCCCTGCCAACTCTGGCGGAATTCCCAGCTTTTTTAAGCATCCGAACATTTTAACCTTGCTGATCATCTGTAACAGAGGGTGGCATTTGGACGTCCAGATGTGCGACTTTTAATATTTTACCAGTGTTTTGTTAAGTCAGGCGAGCAATGCACTGTTTCCCCTTAAGGCCACAAATTGGAATCGCTGTTAAGTAAACACAGGGCTAAGATCAATAAAGAGTTGAATTGTTTTGTGGGCGATCTCTGGTGTCGAAGATTGTTTTGCACCCGTATAAAAGGAGGTCATTTTAATCCAACCAGTTTCCCACCGGGCGGACGGCATAGGTTAAAATTATATCCCGAGTGTGAGGTCTTTGCATTTCAGATATGCTCGGCCTCGATTTTAACTCTGCCTGCCTGGCGGAAACCGGCCAGTGGTGGAGTGGGGGGGTTGCGGGCGGTTAAGATCGAGGAGGTGGGGGTCCTAAATCCTTCTGAGCAACTGCGTTTTTAAATTGCAGTCGGCAGGGACAACCAACCCAAGCCAGCGGAGTCCTCTTTAAATATGCAGACTGGGCTCCGACTACGTCATCAGGCTTGATCTATTCTAACCCACAGCCTGAGAGAAGGAGCAGTGACAGATTCCACCCTCTCCCCGCTCCTGCAACCCAGCCTCCAGGGCAAACCTCCCAAAAACTGGATCGAGGACCAGAAGAGGCCCAGGAAGGTAAATTTTAAGTTTTAAGTCAATAAGGCTGTTAATAAGGGATTCTGAGCTTTATAAATAGATGCATGGAGCACAAAAGCAAGGGAGTTATGCTAAACCTTTATAAATCACTGGTTAGACCCCAGCTGGAGTATTGTGTCCAATTCTGGGCACCGCACTTTAGGAAGGATGTCAAGGCCTCGGAGAGGGTGCAGAGGAGATTTACTAGAATGGTACCAGGGATGAGGGACTTCAGTTACGTGGAGAGACTGGAGAAGCTGGGGTTGTTCTCCTTAAAGCAGAGAAGGTTAAGGGGAGATTTAATAGAGGTGTTCGAAACTATCAGGGGCTTTGATAGAGTAGATAGGGAGAAACTATTAACAATCTGGAATGCTCTGCCTGAAAGGGCGGTGGAAGCAGATTCAATCTTTGCTTTCAAAGGGAATTGGATAAATATTTGAAAAGGCAAAATTTGCAGGGCCATGCGGAAAGAGCAGGGGGGAGTGGGACTAATTGGATAGTTCTCTCAAAGAGCCGGCACAGGCACGAGGGGCCGAATGGCCTCCCTTCCGCGCCGTATAATTCTATGATCCTACGATTCCCTGTAGGCCAAGAGGGGGTTCAGGAGACCGTGGGCCTCCCCTTACCCTGAGCCCCCCCCCCAGCCCCCCAACTTTAGCAATCCCCTCTGGACCCCTCCCCGTCCTTCCCACCACCTCCCACATCTCACCTGACCGCTGGGGACAGTTCCCGCGGGACCCCAGCGACGGCCCGCTTGGCGCCCGAATTCCCCACCCCACCCCCCGGCCAGGTTCGGGGTGGGGGGCGGGTGTGAAGACCCTGCCGGTCCTCTAACTCTGCTGGAGGTTCGGACTCGCAGATGAGGGGCCGTTCCCTATTTTGGTCAGGGTGGGTGTCCCAGCTGAGACTGAGCCTCCATCACCTGACGATTGCATTGTCCAGCGAGCATTACTCGATCGTGATCAGGAGTGGCTACCCTGGTCGATGTTCCCTCTCTATCTACCTCTCTACTTCATCATTTATCAATCGATCCCTATCTCTTCCCTCTAACTCTCTCTCTCTCCCTCTCTCTCGATCCCCGATTTTAACCTGGGCCAAGAGGTGAGCCTGGGGCCTAGCGGAATCTCTCTGACTCGCTGGCGAGAGGCCCAGGCCATTTTAACTCCAGGCCCGGCTCCCGACTGCACCCGGTGGGAATGTACGTGAGGTAGGTGGGTGGGAGCCGGGTGAGCAGGGCAGGAGCCCGGGGGGGAAACGGTCCCTGGCAGTCAGGTAAGGGAATCGGGGATGCAGTCTGAGGTGGTGGGGGGAGGCCGCCTACTGGGCCTGCTATTTGGTGCCTGGCAACCAGGGGAGGGGCCCAAACGCCCAACTGCGCATTAAACTGGTGTTGAATTGTCATTGGTTTGTCTGTGGTGAGGACCTTAAAACGCCTCCTGAAACCTAGCAGTAAAACTCACAGCCAGCGAGAGTGCAGTACCAAGCCAGAGGGCGGGACCCGGCCTCTGTATCAACCCCCCCACTCCTTCATGTGCGGAGGGGGTGGGGTTGGAAATATCAACCAGAGTTCCCAATGCTGGAAAGTGCAGGTGGATGGGAGTCGGGAGGGGATGGGACTATGTGGGGTAAGGGATGGGAAGAGATGGAGTTGGGGGGGAGCGATGAGGAGCATGGTGGTGGGGGTGGGGGGAGAGAGGGAGAGGAGATGGGACGGGGAAGGGGCGTTGGGGGGGGGGGAAAGGACGCTGGGGCCTGCGATTCTCTCCCCACGGTGGAATAGCTGGTTGCCACTGATTGCCCCTCCACGCACTAAGAGGGAGCGAGGTGCGAGGAGCAGGGCTGGCACCTGTCGGCCCGCAGGAGAGAGAGAGAGAGAGGGGGGGTGGAGTGCGATGTTTAACCCGACGACTGACATCAGGCGAACTGCTGCAGTGAAGGAGTTGTATCAATTTTTAAAAATGTAAATTCCCTCTCGGAATCAGGGGTGATCGAATGTGTTTCGGGATAAAGGGGGTCGAAGGATTTGGGGAGAAGTTAAGCAGTCGGCATTAATCTGAGCAAATCCCTCAGGTACCCCCCTCCCAATCTGATAAACGCCCCTCACTTGGTCCCAGTGCATCCCTATAGCCTCAGCCTGCCAGACTGAGACTATCAGTGGCATCTTTCTGGTTACCAAGGAATCAGCAGCCAGCACACTGCAAGGTTAAAATTGCGCAATGCCAAGCAGTTAACCTCACGCACGTCACCCATCGCCTGTGTGCTAATCCATTAATCCAATCAGACGAGGGGTCTCGCAGCACGAGAGGCTGTCTGCAATTCTTGAGAGAAGCATTCAGTGACTGGCCCATCACACTGTGAGTATAGTATGTTCCAGCATCTGTACAAAGACAGATTTTATTGCAGCAGCAACATCGAGGAGGTTCACCTTGTCTTTGCTATTTGTCGCCTGTTCTTTCAGAGCAAGGAAGCAGAAATTAGAGACGGCGGCAGAAATGATCGTGGCGGAGGAGAGGGGGAGAGAGAGAGTGCGGAGAGGAAGGGGGGAGGAAAATGAAGAGGCAGAGAGAGAGAGAGAGATGATGGAGAAATACAAAGAGAGAGACGGAGAGAGACGGAGAGGGGGAATGGAAGACGGAGAGGAAGAGACAGAGGGAGAGGGACAAAGATGGAGATGGAAAGAAAGAGAGGGAGGGAGAGAAAGAAAGAGAGGGCGAGCGGGGAGAGAGGGGCCGAGAGAGAGAGAAAGAGGCAAGAAAGATAAAGGGAGGGCGGAAGAGAAAGAGGAGAAGTAAAGATGGAGAGGGAAAGGGGAGAGAGGAGCAGCAGGCTGCTGAGAGAGGCACTGCCTGTGGAAACGGAACAGGCAGATAAATAATCATTCGAATCAGTCCAGAAAGCACAGTGAGTCGACAGCGGGCCTGTGGTCAGCTCAATAGGCTGGTTAATGTTTCAGCTGCAGATCTGGCAGTGCTGTCCTTCAGATGAGACAATAAACTGAGGCCCCGTCTGCCCTCTCAGGTGGACAGGAAAGATCCCACGGCCACTATTGGAAGACGAGCAGGGTGGGGGGTGGTAGTTCTCCCCTGTGTCCCGGCCAACATTTATCCCTCAACTAAAAAAAAAAAGCCGGGTTCATTTTATTGCTATTTGTGGGATCTTTGCTGTGTGCAAATTGGCTTCAGCACAGCGTCCGTCACTGCACCTTAAAGTAATTCATTGTACGTGAAGCACTCGGTGGCACGGAGAATATTCCCCACGGGAGGGGGACACGGAACGCACATTTTTCCAGAATGTTGCAGGCCAATTTTGGGATGAAATAGAGGGGGGAAGGGTGGAAAGGACAAAAAGGAGGAGGAGGCATTGTTAGCCCAGCATGATGTCATGATAAGGCGCGCCCGTAGCAGGCTGGTGTTCTCACAAACATGACACTGCCGTTTGCGAAGCTTAGGAGTCCAATGAGTCAGCGGACTCGGGAATCAGCTGCTCCGCGATTCCCGCTGACTTGTGCACCTGGGTGTTGGGTGAGGGCAGCTGCAATGCCCTCCACAGTCAAATAGCCTGCCGATTCTTGCTGTCAAAGCTCATAACATACAAATGCCCTTTTTGTGTTTGGGGTGAGGTGCAGGAAGGTCCCTTGGTGAGGGGGGAGGAGGCAGTTCTTCACTGCTGTCGGGCTATTCCACTGTGAAGGCAACGCCGCTACGTCCAACTGACACAGGGAATTCTCACCGGATAGGGATCAGGTGCAGCAATCCTGGTTGACTTTCCCCTTTCTAACGCAGGGGCACTGGTGCCACCACTGGCAAACCCAGCCCTGATCAGGGATCCATCACACAACCTCCTGGTCTGAATGGCTCAGTAGTAACTCGAAGTGGAGGGGGAGACACATCAGTGTGGGCTCTCTGCTCTGTTCCTGACCTGACCTTTGCACCCTCCATAAACTCGAGCTCATCTGAAACACAGCAGCCCCGTATCCTAACTCGCACCAGGTCCCGTTCTCCCATCACCCCCCTGTGCTCGCTGACCGACATTGGCTCCCGGTGCAGTAACGCCTCGATTTAAAAATTCTCATCCTTGTTTTCAAATCCCTCCACGGGCTCTCGCCACCTCCCCTATCTCCGTAACCTCCTCCAGCCCTCCAACCCTCCGAGATCTCTGCGCTCCTCCAATTCCGACCTCTTGCGCATCCCCGATTTCCATCGCTCCACCATTGGCGGCCGTGCCTTCAGCTGCCTGGGCCCTAAGCTCTGGAATTCCCTCCCTAAACCTCTCCGCCTCTCTCTCCTCCTTTAAGACGCTCCTTAAAACCTACCTCTTTGACCGAGCTTTTGGTCGCCTGTCCCAATATCTCCTTATGTTACTCGGTGTCAAATTTTGTTTGATAATCGCTCCTGGGACGTTTTACTACGTTAAAGGCGCTATATAAATGCAGGTTGTTGTTATACCGAGTCTCCCGCCTTGTATCCCTGCTGATCAGACCCTCGAGTAGTTTTTTATGGTGGGAGTTTAATCCTATACTCCTTCCCGCTGATTCACACTGATTGCAGCATCTCAAACCTCTGATGCCTGATCACCTTCATTTCCTGACTTTGCAACTCTGCATATTTCTTGCCCTGTTCCAATGTGTCTCACAGCCTCTTCTGTCCAGGATAGACCCCATCTGGAGCACTGTGTTCGATTCTGGGTACCGCACCTCAGGAAGCATATATCGGCCTTGGAGTGGGTGCAGTGCAGATTCACCAGAATGATACTGGGGCTAAAAGGGTTAACTTACGAGGGCAGGTTGCATAGACCAGGTTGGTGATCCCTTGAGTATAGAAGATTAAGGGGTTGATCTAATTGAGGTGTTTAAGGTGGTTAAAGGTTTGGATAGGGTCGATAGAGAGAAACTATTTCCTCTGGTGGGGAGAGTCCAGAACAAGGGGGCATGACCTTCAAATTAGAGCCAGGCCGTTCAGGGGTGATGTCAGGAAGCACTTCGTCACACAAAGGGGAGTGGAAATCTGGAACTCTCTCCCCCGAAAAGCTGTTGAGGCTGGGGGTCAATTGAAAATTTCAAAACTGAGATTGAGAGATTTTTGTTCGGTGAGGGTATTAAGGGAAATTAAACCAAGGCGGGTAAATGGAGTTAAGTTACAGATCAGCCATGATCTCATTGAATGGCGGAACAGGCTTGAGGGGCTGAATGGCCTCCTCCTGTTCATATGTTGTCATGTTCCAATGTAGATCTCCCTCCACTCCTCAATCCCTCCACACTGTCCCATCAAACACTCCCAGGGCAGGTACAGCACGGGTTAGATACAGAGTAAAGCTCCCTCTACACTGTCCCATCAAACACTCCCAGGGCGGGTACAGCACGGGTTAGATACAGAGTAAAGCTCCCTCTACACTGTCCCATCAAACACTCCCAGGGCAGGTACAGCACGGGTTAGATACAGAGTAAAGCTCCCTCTACACTGTCCCATCAAACACTCCCAGGGCGGGTACAGCACGGGTTAGATACAGAGTAAAGCTCCCTCTACACTGTCCCATCAAACACTCCCAGGGCAGGTACAGCACGGGTTAGATACAGAGTAAAGCTCCCTCTACACTGTCCCATCAAACACTCCCAGGGCGGGTACAGCACGGGTTAGATACAGAGTAAAGCTCCCTCTACACTGTCCCATCAAACACTCCCAGGGCGGGTACAGCACGGGTTAGATACAGAGTAAAGCTCCCTCTACACTGTCCCATCAAACACTCCCAGGGCGGGTACAGCACGGGTTAGATACAGAGTAAAGCTCCCTCTACACTGTCCCATCAAACACTCCCAGGGCAGGTACAGGGTTAGATACAGAGTAAAGCTCCCTCTACACTGTCCCATCAAACACTCCCAGGGCAGGTACAGCACGGGTTAGACACAGAGTAAAGCTCCCTCTACACTGTCCCATCAAACATTCCCAGGGCAGGTACAGCACGGGTTAGATACAGAGTAAAGCTCCCTCTACACTGTCCCATCAAACACTCCCAGGGCAGGTACAGCACGGATTAGATACAGAGTAATGTTCCCCCTATTTAAAAAAACCCATCATAGTCGCCATTGTCCCCGGGTAAAAACCCAACTGGTTCACTCATGCCCTTCAGGGAAGGGAACCCGCCACCCAACATCGTCTGGCCTACACGTGACTCCAGTCCCATCACTTACCCATTCTGGGTTTACACGTGACTCCAGATCCAAACTCCATGTCGACTACGACCTTGTCTGTTCTGGAGTGTGGCTCCAATCCTATCCCTACCCCACCTGGCCTACACGTCACTCCAGTCCCACCCCTACCTGCTCTGGACCTACACGTGACTCCAGTCCCATCAGAACCATGTCTGGGCCTACACATGACTCCAGTCCCACCCCAAACCGTTCTGGGCCTACACGTGACTCCAGTCCCATCAGAACCATGTCTGGGCCTACACGTGACTCCAGTCCCACCTCTAACTGGTTTGGGCCTACATGTGACTCCAGTCCCCACCTCTACCCAGTCTGGGCCTACATGTGACTCCAGTCCCCACCTCTACCCAGTCTGGGCCTACATGTGACTCCAGTCCCCACCTCTACCCAGTCTGGGCCTACATGTGACTCCAGTCCCACCTCTACCCAGTCTGGGCCTACATGTGACTCCAGTCCCCATCTCTACCCAGTCTGGGCCTACATGTGACTCCAGTCCCCACCTCTACCCAGTCTGGGCCTACATGTGACTCCAGTCCCCATCTCTACCCAGTCTGGGCCTACATGTGACTCCAGTCCCCATCTCTACCCAGTCTGGGCCTACATGTGACTCCAGTCCCCACCTCTACCCAGTCTGGGCCTACATGTGACTCCAGTCCCCATCTCTCCCCAGTCTGGGCCTACATGTGACTCCAGTCCCCACCTCTACCCAGTCTGGGCCTACATGTGACTCCAGTCCCCACCTCTACCCAGTCTGGGCCTACATGTGACTCCAGTCCCCACCTCTACCCAGTCTGGGCCTACATGTGACTCCAGTCCCCATCTCTCCCCAGTCTGGGCCTACATGTGACTCCAGTCCCCACCTCTACCCAGTCTGGGCCTACATGTGACTCCAGTCCCCACCTCTACCCAGTCTGGTCCTACATGTGACTCCAGTCCCACCCCTACCCACTCTGGGCCTACACCAGGGTTCCCAACCCTCCCGGAATGACCGGCAGTTTCCCAGATTTGAGGGTCTCCTCCCCCGGGCGCTGCCTCCAGCAGCCCAGGAAATCCATGATTTAAACTTCTTGCCACCTGCGCTCCGTGATGTCATTGGCTGCCATTAGCAAAGCCTTTGGCTCAGTGACGTCACCCACAGAGAGTCACGACCTCGTGGAGTCCAATCGGGAATCGGAGGTGTAGTCATTTGGAGGGGGGGGGGTGGGGGGCTCAGCAATCGGGGGGCTCTGAAATAGAGGGAGCTCTGAAATAGGGGGGGGCTCTGAAATAGTGGGGGGACTCTGAAATAGGGGGGGCTCATAATGGGGGGGACTCTGAAATAGGGGGCACTGAAATAGGGGGGGCTCTGAAATAGGGGGGACTCTGAAATAGGGGGGGACTCTGAAATAGGGGGGGCTCGTAATGGGGGGGACTCTGAAATAGGGGGCACTGAAATAGGGGGGGCTCTGAAATAGGGGGGACTCTGAAATAGGGGGGGACTCTGAAATAGGGGGGGCTCGTAATGGGGGGGACTCTGAAATAGGGGGCACTGAAATAGGGGGGGCTCTGAAATAGGGGGCACTGAAATAGGGGGGGACTCTGAAATAGGGGGGGGCACTGAAATAGGGAGGACTCTGAAATAGGGGGGCTCTGAAATAGGGGGGGACTCTCAAATAGGGGGCACTGAAATAGGGGGGGCTCTGAAATAGGGGGGGACTCTCAAATAGGGGACACTGAAATAGGGAGGACTCTCAAATAGGGGGGAACTCTGAAATAGGGGGGGCTCTGAAATAGGGGGGACTGAAATAGGGGGGCTTCTGAAATCGGGGGGAGCCGGGAGCAGCCGCAGCAGTAACGTGGTGAGTGGGAGCAGCAGTGAGAGGGGAGGAGCAGCCAGTAAAGGGGACCTCACTGTGGGTAACTGGGGAACGATTATTTCCACTGGTGGACGAATGGGGACCTGGAGAAACGGAAACCAAGGAGTCTCACTGGAGGAAACAAGGGGGAAGGGAGGAGGAACGTCCTTGAACTGAGGGCTATTGGACCGTGGGGTGCTTCACCACATGTAGCTATTGAGGTAGAGGCTAAAACTTCAATTCAAAGGCAATGGGATATTTGAGGCCAAAAAGACCTCCTCCTGGTCTGTAATTTCTATCATTCTATGAAAACTCTTCTTTATTGAGTCCGAGCTCAGGGAGTGGTTTAGAAATGTTGGCCCTGAGCTGAGTTTAGGACGATGTGCCCTGTGAGAAGTGCCCCAAACACTGAGCCCATTGTCCTTTGTGCGATCGCTGGGTTTGGTTCAGGTCAGTCTGTACCGGACGGTCTGTGATGTGTGAAATCCAAGTACAGATCGGCTCTGACTGAGGCTCCCAGTTTAGAGCTGTCACCTTCACACATGGAGTCCAAGGAGATAGGGGGAGAGATGGGGCTTATTAAAAGTGGCATTGACTGGGGACTCTGACCGCACCTTGTGCAGTGCAGGGGGATTGTGCCTATTGTTTCAGAGTAAATATCAGCTGGTTATAGGATTACTACTAGTTACAGATGGACATCGGGGCACACACACACTCTCACACACACACACACACTCTCACACACACACACACACACACACACACTCTCTCACACACACACACACACACACACACACTCTCACACACACTCTCACACACACACTCTCACACACACACACACACACTCTCACACACACACACACACACACACACTCTCTCACACACACACACACACACACACACTCTCACACACACTCTCACACACACACTCTCACACACACACACACTCACACACACACACACACACACTCTCACACACACACACATTCATATACACTTTTACTCATATCACTCAAGAAGCTCGACACCATCCAGGACAAAGCAGCCCACTTGATTGGCACCCCATCCACCTAAACATTCACTCCCTTCACCACTGGCGCACAGTGGCTGCAGTGTGTACCATCCACAGGATGCACTGCAGCAACTCGCCAAGGCTTCTTCGACAGCACCTCCCAAACCCGCGACCTCTACCACCTAGAAGGACAAGAGCAGCAGGCACATGGGAACAACACCACCTGCACGTTCCCCTCCAAGTCACACACCATCCCGACTTGGAAATATATCGGCCGTTCCTTCATCGTAGCTGGGTCAAAATCCTGGAACTCCCTTCCTAACAGCACTGCGGGAGAACCTTCACCACACGGACTGCAGTGGTTCAAGAAGGCGGCTCACCACCACCTTCTCAAGGGTAATTAGGGATGGGCAATAAATGCCGGCCTCGCCAGCGATGCCCACATCCCATGAACGAATAAAAAAAAATTCACATACACGCACATAAACACACACTCACACACACACACACAAGCACACACACTTTCACATACACACACACGCATTCACATACACACAAGCACATGCATATATACACTCACACATTCATATACATGTGCGTGTGTGTATCTTGATAATACAAGAGGGAACCAGGCTGAATATAGATAGTACAGATAGGAAGTGAAAAAGGAAATAAGATGTGCAAAGAGAGAGTATGAGAATAGACTGGCGGCCAACATAAAAGGGAATCCAAAAGTCTTCTACAGGCATGTAAACAGTAAACGGGTAGTAAGAGGAGAGGTGGGGATGATTAGGGACCAAAGAGGAGATCTACTCATGGAGGCAGAGGGCATGGCTGAGGTACTAAATGAGTACTTTGCATCTGTCTTTACCGAGGAAGAAGAGGCTGCCAAAATCACAGTAAAAGGGGAGGTGGTTGAGATACTGGATGGGGTGAAAATTGATAAAGAGTAGGTACTAGAAAGGCTAGCTAAGCTTAAAGTAGATAAGTCACCAGGTCCGGATGGGATGCATCCTAGGTTGCTGAGGGAAGTAAGGGTGGAAATTGCAGAGGTCCTGGCCATAATCTTCCAAACATCCGTAGATACGGGGGTGGTGCCAGAGGAACCGGTGAATTGCAATTGTTACACCCTTGTTCAAAAAAGGGTGTACGGATAAACCCAGCAACTACAGGCCAGTCAGTTTAACCTCGGTGGTGGGGAAGCTTTTAGAAACGATAATCCGGGACAGAATTAATAGTCACTTGGACAAGTGTGGATTGATCAGGGAAAGCCAGCACGGATTTATTGAAGGCAAATTGTGTTTAACTAACTTGATTGAGTTTTTTGATGAGGTAACAGAGAGTGGTGATGAGGGTAAAGCAGTTGATGGTGTTGATAAAGTGCCACATAATAGGCTTGTCAGCAAAATTGAAGCCCATGGAATAAAAGGGGCAATGACAGCATGGATACAGAATTGGTTAAGTGACAGGAAACAGGGAGTCGTGGTGAACGGTTGTTTTTCGGACTGGAGGGAGGTGTACAGTGGTGTTCCCCAGGGGTCGGTACTAGGACCATTGCTTTTGTTGATATATATTAATGACTTGGACTTGGGTGTACAGGGCACAATTTCAAAATTTGCAGATGACACAAAACTTGGAAGTTTAGTAAACAGTGAGGAGGATAGTGATAGACTTCAAGAGGATATAGACAGGCTGGTGGAATGGGCGGACACGTGGCAGATGAAATTTAAGGCAGAGAAGTGCGAAGTGATACATTTTGGCAGCAAGGAGAGGCAATATAAACTAAATAGTACAATTCTAAAGGGGGTGCAGAAACAGAGTTTATGGGGGTATATGCGCACAAATCTTGAATGGTGGCAGAACAGGTTGAGAAACTGGTTAAAAAAGCATATGGGATCCTGGGCTTTATAAATAGAGGAATAGAATACAAAAGCAAGGAAGTTATGATGAACCTTTATAAAACACTGGTTCGACCACAGCTGGAGTATTGTGTCCAATTCTGGGCACCGCACTTTAGGAAGGATGTCAAGGCCTTGGAGAGGGTGCAGAGGAGATTTACTAGAATGGTTCCAGGGATGAGGGACTTCAGTTCTGCGGAGAGACTGGAGAAGCTGGGGTTGTTCTCCTTAGAGCAGAGAAGGTTGAGAGGAGATTTGACAGAGGTGTTCAAAATCATGACGGGTTTCGAGAAAGTAAATAAAGAGAAACTGTTCCCATTGGCGGAAGGGTCAAGAACGAAAGGACACAGATTTGAGGTGATTGGCAAAAGAACCAAAGGTGACACGAGGAAAAACATTTTTACGCAGCGAGCGGTTATGATCTGGAATGCACTGCCTGAAAGGGCGGTGGAGGAAGATCCAATCGTGGCTTTCAAAAAGGATAAATACTTGAAGGGAAAAAGTTTGCAGGGCTAGGGGGAAAGAGCGGGGGGAATGGGACTAACTGGATTGCTCTTAGAAAGAGCCGGCATGGACTCGATGGGCCAAATGGCCTCCTTCTGTGCTGTGACCATTCCATGATTCTGCACATATGCAAACACACACACGTACAAACACACACACACACACACACACAAAAGTGCTCAGCCCGTGCTCTAGATGGCTCTGTACTTTTTTATGCACTTTGGCAGGAAAAATCAGAGAGCAAGTTATTATCTTAATGGCGAGAAACTGGAAAGTACTGCAGTACAAAGGGATCTGGGGGTCCTGGTGCAAGAAAATCAAAAAGTTAGTATGCAGGTGCAGCAGGTGATCAAGAAGGCCAACGGAATGTTGGCTTTTATTGCTGGGGGGATAGAATATAAAAACAGGGAGGTATTGCTGCAGTTATATAAGGTATTGGTGAGACCGCACCTGCAATACTGCATACAGTTTTGGTCTCCATACTTAAGAAAAGACATACTTGCTCTCGAGGCAGTACAAAGAAGGTTCACTCGGTTAATCCCGGGGATGAGGGGGTGGACATATGAGGAGAGGTTGAGTAGATTGGGACTCTACTCATTGGAGTTCAGAAGAATGAGAGGCGATCTTATTGAAACATATAAGATTGTGGAGCGGCTTGATCGGGTGGATGCGGTAAGGATGTTCCCAAGGATGGGTGAAACTAGAACTAGGGGGCATAATCTTAGAATAAGGGGCTGCTCTTTCAAAACTGAGATGAGGAGAAACTTCTTCACTCAGAGGGTAGTAGGTCTGTGGAATTTGCTGCTCCAGGAAGCTGTGGAAGCTACATCATTAAATAAATTTAAAACAGAAATAGACAGTTTCCTAGAAGTAAAGGGAATTAGGGGTTACGGGGAGCGGGCAGGAAATTGGACATGAATTTAGATTTGAGGTTAGGATCAGATCAGCCATGATCTTATTGAATGGCAAAGCAGGCTCGAGGGGCCGATTGGCCTACTCCTGCTCCTATTTCTTATGTTCTTATGTACTGGATTCAATGTCTACCAGGTGCAGCTGGTCCAAATGGCAATGGTTGAATCAAGTTCATGTTCCTTGTGTTTTTCCGACAGGTCCGTTGCTGAAGTTGGAACTATGGCTGTCGGGAGGGTCTTGTTGCTTGTGCTACTGATGATAGTCACTCTCACCTCGGCAAAGAGTAAGTGTTTCCATCAGATTTACACACTCCTTCGTCTGCGATCGCCTTCCTGAAGGTAGGGTTCCCAACCCTCCAGGATTGGCCTGAAGTCTCCAGAAATTGAAGCTTGATATCTGGTGCGAACAACACAGGGAGAGAAAAAGCATTGGGTCATTCAATGGGGGAAAAAAATGTTTTTCATTTTCTTTGCGCGCAAATTATAAAAATATTTGGAGATGGGGATAAAAGGCTGTTTGACTGACAGTCACGAGTCATCCAATTGGGTAATTGAAGGGTCTTTTCGCCTTCCAATTGGCTGTGGGTAGGCAGGACGCCAGGAGGAAGGATGTTTCGGGCAACCAACAGCGGGAGTCTCGGGGCAGTCGGAGGCAGGAGGTCACGTGATGAAACCTCCTGGAATACGGCCAACCAGAGTTGGCAACCCCTGCCTGAAGGTGCCAGCTGAACGACTGCCGAGCAGGCGCCAGCCTAGAGAGGGGGTGACTGCCAACGTGAACCCCAAAATAGCTGAAACAGGCCCAAATCAAATTGCCGAGACACTCTTAAAAAGGCCGAGATAAACCCCAAAAGAGCTTCCACACTGATGGCCCCCCCATTGCTATCTCTCCCACCACCTCTCTTGACCCCGCTGTGTTGTCAGACTGCTCGCCCGATATCCACTCACAATTTCCTCCTGTTAAATATTGGGAAGGCCGGATCCGTCGACTTCAGCCCCCGGCCATTAACTCCGTTCCCTTGCCACCGCTGCAGTCGGGAGGTGCCGTCTTTCGGATGAGACGTTAAACCGAGGCCCCCATCTGCCCTCTCAGGTGGACGTAAAAGATCCCACGGCCACTATTTCGAAGAAGAGCAGGGGGAGTTCTCCCCGGTGTCCTGGGCCGATATTTATCCCTCAACAAACATCACTAAGACGGATTATCTGGTCATTTATCTCATTGCTGTTTGTGGGATCTTGCTGTGCGTAAATTGGTTGCCACGTTTCCTACATCACAACAGTAACTACACTTCAAAAGTACTTCATTGGCTGTAAAGCGTTTTAGGACGTCCTGAGGTTGTGAAAGTCTTTCCTTTTTTACTTTTTCTTTTACTTTTCTATCCATCTCATGGAGCAACGTGTGTGAGCTCTCAGTAACCCTGAGTGTGAGTGTGTGAGAGCTGAGTGTGTGAGCTCTCAATAACCCTGAGTGTGAGTGTGTGAGAGCTGAGTGTGTGAGCTCTCAGTAACCCTGAGTGTGAGTGTGTGAGAGCTGAGTGTGTGAGCTCTCAGTAACCCTGAGTGTGAGTGTGTGAGAGCTGAGTGTGTGAGCTCTCAGTAACCCTGAGTGTGAGTGTGTGAGAGCTGAGTGTGTGAGCTCTCAGTAACCCTGAGTGTGAGTGTGTGAGAGCTAAGTGTGTGAGCTCTCAGTAACCCTGAGTGTGAGTGTGTGAGAGATGAGTGTGTGAGCTCTCAGTAACCCTCAGTACGAGTGTGTGAGAGCTGAGTGTGTGTACTCTCAGTAACCCTGAGTGTGAGTGTGTGAGAGCTCAGTGTGTGAGCTCTCAGTAACCCTGAGTACGAGTGTGAGTGAGCTGAGTGTGCGAGCTCTCAGTAACCCTGAGTGTGAGAGTGTGACCTCTCTGTAACCATGAGTGTGAGAGTGTGGGAGCTGAGTGTGTGAGCACTCAGTAATCCTGAGTGTGAGTGTTTGTGAGGTGAGTGTGTGAGCTCTCAGTAACCCTGAGTGTGAGTGTGTGTGAGCTGAGTGTGTAAGCTCTCAGTAACCCTGAGTGTGAGATGTTGTGAGCACTCAGTAACCCTGAGTGTGAGCGTGTGTGAGCTGAGTGTGTGAGCTCCCAGTAACCCTGAATGTGAGCTAAGTGTGTGAACTCTAAATAACCCTGAGTGTGAGTGTGAGGCAGCTGAGTGTGCGAGCGCTCAGTAACCCTGTATGTGTGTGCGTGAGCTGAGTGCGTGAGCTCTCAGTAACCCTGAGTGTGAGAATGTGTGAGCTCTCAGTAACCCAGAGTGTGAGTGTGAGTGAGCTGAGGGTGTGAGCTCTCAGTAACCCCGAGTGTGAGAATGTGTGAGCTCCCAGTAATCCTGAGTGTGAGTGTGTGGGAGCTGAGTGTGTGAGCACTCAGTAACCCTGAGTGTGAGTGTTTGTGAGCTGAGTGTGTGAGGACGCAGTAACCCTGAGTGTGAGTGTGTGGGAGATGAGTGTGTGAGCACTCAGTAACCCCGAGTATGAGTGTGTGTGAGCTGAGTGTGAGAGCTCTCAGTAACCCTGAGTGTGAGTGTGTGTGAGCTGAGTGTGTGAGGACACAGTAACCCTGAGTGTGAGTGTGTGTGAGCTGAGTGTGTGAGCACTCAGTAACCCTGAGTGTGAGTGTGTGTGAGCTGAGTGTGTGAGCTCTCAGTAACCCTGAGTATGAGTGTTTGTGAGCTGAGTGTGTCAGCTCACAGTAACCATGAGTGTGAGTGTTTGTGAGCTGAGTGTGTGAGCTCTCAGTAACCCTGAGTGTGAGTGTTTGTGAGCTGAGTGTGTGAGCTCTCAGTAACCCTGAGTGTGAGTGTGCGTGAGCTGAGTGTGTGAGCTCTCAGTAACACTGAGTATGAGTGTTTGTGAGCTGAGTGTGTCAGCTCACAGTAACCATGAGTGTGAGTGTTTGTGAGCTGAGTGTGTGAGCTCTCAGTAACCCTGAGTGTGAGTGTTTGTGAGCTGAGTGTGTGAGCTCTCAGTAACCCTGAGTGCGATTGTGTTGGAGCTGAGTGTGTGAGCTCTCAGTAACCCTGAGTGTGTGTGTGTGAGCTGAGTGTGTGAGCTCTCAGTAACCCTGAGTGTGAGTGTGTGTGAGCTGAGAGTGTGTGCTCCCAGTAACCCTGAATGTGAGCTGAGTGTGTGAGCTCTCAGTAACCCTGAGTGTGAGTGTGTGTGAGCTGAGAGTGTGAGCTCTCAGTAACCCTGAGTGTGAGTGTGTGTGAGCTGAGTGTATGTGCTCTCAGTCACCCTGAGTGTGAGTGAGCTGAGTGTGTGAGCTCTCAGTAACCCTGAGTGTGAGTGTTTGTGAGCTGAGTGTGTGAGCGCACAGTAACCCTGAGTGTGTGTGTGTGAGCTGAGTGTGTGAGCTCTCAGTAACCCTGAGTGTGAGTGTTTGTGAGCTGAGTGTGTGAGCTCTCAGTGACCCTGAATAGGAGTGTGAGTGAGCTGAGTGTGTGAGCTCTCAGTAACCCTGAGTGTGAGTGTGAGTGAGCTGAGTGTGCGAGCTCTCAGTAACCCTGAGTGTGAGTGTTTGTGAGCTGAGTGTGTGAGCGCACAGTAACCCTGAGTGTGAGTGTGTGTGAGCTGAGTGTGTAAGCTCTCAGTAACCCTGAGTGTGAGATGTTGTGAGCACTCAGTAACCCTGAGTGTGAGCGTGTGTGAGCTGAGTGTGTGAGCTCCCAGTAACCCTGAATGTGAGCTAAGTGTGTGAACTCTAAATAACCCTGAGTGTGAGTGTGAGGCAGCTGAGTGTGCGAGCGCTCAGTAACCCTGTATGTGTGTGCGTGAGCTGAGTGCGTGAGCTCTCAGTAACCCTGAGTGTGAGAATGTGTGAGCTCTCAGTAACCCAGAGTGTGAGTGTGAGTGAGCTGAGGGTGTGAGCTCTCAGTAACCCCGAGTGTGAGAATGTGTGAGCTCCCAGTAATCCTGAGTGTGAGTGTGTGGGAGCTGAGTGTGTGAGCACTCAGTAACCCTGAGTGTGAGTGTTTGTGAGCTGAGTGTGTGAGGACGCAGTAACCCTGAGTGTGAGTGTGTGGGAGATGAGTGTGTGAGCACTCAGTAACCCTGAGTATGAGTGTGTGTGAGCTGAGTGTGAGAGCTCTCAGTAACCCTGAGTGTGAGTGTGTGTGAGCTGAGTGTGTGAGGACACAGTAACCCTGAGTGTGAGTGTGTGTGAGCTGAGTGTGTGAGCACTCAGTAACCCTGAGTGTGAGTGTGTGTGAGCTGAGTGTGTGAGCTCTCAGTAACCCTGAGTATGAGTGTTTGTGAGCTGAGTGTGTCAGCTCACAGTAACCATGAGTGTGAGTGTTTGTGAGCTGAGTGTGTAAGCTCTCAGTAACCCTGAGTGTGAGTGTTTGTGAGCTGAGTGTGTGAGCTCTCAGTAACCCTGAGTGTGAGTGTGCGTGAGCTGAGTGTGTGAGCTCTCAGTAACCCTGAGTATGAGTGTTTGTGAGCTGAGTGTGTCAGCTCACAGTAACCATGAGTGTGAGTGTTTGTGAGCTGAGTGTGTGAGCTCTCAGTAACCCTGAGTGTGAGTGTTTGTGAGCTGAGTGTGTGAGCTCTCAGTAACCCTGAGTGCGATTGTGTTGGAGCTGAGTGTGTGAGCTCTCAGTAACCCTGAGTGTGTGTGTGTGAGCTGAGTGTGTGAGCTCTCAGTAACCCTGAGTGTGAGTGTGTGTGAGCTGAGAGTGTGTGCTCCCAGTAACCCTGAATGTGAGCTGAGTGTGTGAGCTCTCAGTAACCCTGAGTGTGAGTGTGTGTGAGCTGAGAGTGTGAGCTCTCAGTAACCCTGAGTGTGAGTGTGTGTGAGCTGAGTGTATGTGCTCTCAGTCA
This sequence comes from Heptranchias perlo, assembly GCF_035084215.1. Classification (NCBI taxonomy): domain Eukaryota; kingdom Metazoa; phylum Chordata; class Chondrichthyes; order Hexanchiformes; family Hexanchidae; genus Heptranchias; species Heptranchias perlo. The sequence goes on along the minus strand of NC_090359.1, from coordinate 24,288,597 downwards.
CCCTGAGTGTGAGTGAGCTGAGTGTGTGAGCTCTCAGTAACCCTGAGTGTGAGTGTTTGTGAGCTGAGTGTGTGAGCGCACAGTAACCCTGAGTGTGTGTGTGTGAGCTGAGTGTGTGAGCTCTCAGTAACCCTGAGTGTGAGTGTTTGTGAGCTGAGTGTGTGAGCTCTCAGTGACCCTGAATAGGAGTGTGAGTGAGCTGAGTGTGTGAGCTCTCAGTAACCCCGAGTGTGAGTGTGAGTGAGCTGAGTGTGCGAGATCTCAGTAACCCTGAGTGTGAGAGTGTGACCTCTCTGTAACCATGAGTGTGAGAGTGTGGGAGCTGAGTGTGTGAGCACTCAGTAATCCTGAGTGTGAGTGTTTGTGAGCTGAGTGTGTGAGCGCACAGTAACCCTGAGTGTGAGTGTGTGTGAGCTGAGTGTGTAAGCTCTCAGTAACCCTGAGTGTGAGATGTTGTGAGCACTCAGTAACCCTGAGTGTGAGCGTGTGTGAGCTGAGTGTGTGAGCTCCCAGTAACCCTGAATGTGAGCTAAGTGTGTGAACTCTAAATAACCCTGAGTGTGAGTGTGAGGCAGCTGAGTGTGCGAGCGCTCAGTAACCCTGTATGTGTGTGCGTGAGCTGAGTGCGTGAGCTCTCAGTAACCCTGAGTGTGAGAATGTGTGAGCTCTCAGTAACCCAGAGTGTGAGTGTGAGTGAGCTGAGGGTGTGAGCTCTCAGTAACCCCGAGTGTGAGAGTGTGTGAGCTCCCAGTAATCCTGAGTGTGAGTGTGTGGGAGCTGAGTGTGTGAGCACTCAGTAACCCTGAGTGTGAGTGTTTGTGAGCTGAGTGTGTGAGGACGCAGTAACCCTGAGTGTGAGTGTGTGGGAGATGAGTGTGTGAGCACTCAGTAACCCTGAGTATGAGTGTGTGTGAGCTGAGTGTGAGAGCTCTCAGTAACCCTGAGTGTGAGTGTGTGTGAGCTGAGTGTGTGAGGACGCAGTAACCCTGAGTGTGAGTGTGTGTGAGCTGAGTGTGTGAGCACTCAGTAACCCTGAGTGTGAGTGTGTGTGAGCTGAGTGTGTGAGCTCTCAGTAACCCTGAGTATGAGTGTTTGTGAGCTGAGTGTGTCAGCTCACAGTAACCATGAGTGTGAGTGTTTGTGAGCTGAGTGTGTGAGCTCTCAGTAACCCTGAGTGTGAGTGTTTGTGAGCTGAGTGTGTGAGCTCTCAGTAGCCCTGAGTGCGATTGTGTGGGAGCTGAGTGTGTGAGCTCTCAGTAACCCTGAGTGTGAGTGTGTGTGAGCTGAGTGTGTGAGCTCTCAGTAACCCTGAGTATGAGTGTTTGTGAGCTGAGTGTGTCAGCTCACAGTAACCATAAGTGTGAGTGTTTGTGAGCTGAGTGTGTGAGCTCTCAGTAACCCTGAGTGTGAGTGTTTGTGAGCTGAGTGTGTGAGCTCTCAGTAACCCTGAGTGCGATTGTGTGGGAGCTGAGTGTGTGAGCTCTCAGTAACCCTGAGTGTGTGTGTGTGAGCTGAGTGTGTGAGCTCTCAGTAACCCTGAGTGTGAGTGTGTGTGAGCTGAGAGTGTGTGCTCCCAGTAACCCTGAGTGTGAGAGTGTGACCTCTCTGCAACCATGAGTGTGAGAGTGTGGGAGCTGAGTGTGTGAGCACTCAGTAATCCTGAGTGTGAGTGTTTGTGAGGTGAGTGTGTGAGCTCTCAGTAACCCTGAGTGTGAGTGTGTGTGAGCTGAGTGTGTAAGCTCTCAGTAACCCTGAGTGTGAGATGTTGTGAGCACTCAGTAACCCTGAGTGTGAGCGTGTGTGAGCTGAGTGTGTGAGCTCCCAGTAACCCTGAATGTGAGCTAAGTGTGTGAACTCTAAATAACCCTGAGTGTGAGTGTGAGGCAGCTGAGTGTGCGAGCGCTCAGTAACCCTGTATGTGTGTGCGTGAGCTGAGTGCGTGAGCTCTCAGTAACCCTGAGTGTGAGAATGTGTGAGCTCTCAGTAACCCAGAGTGTGAGTGTGAGTGAGCTGAGGGTGTGAGCTCTCAGTAACCCCGAGTGTGAGAGTGTGTGAGCTCCCAGTAATCCTGAGTGTGAGTGTGTGGGAGCTGAGTGTGTGAGCACTCAGTAACCCTGAGTGTGAGTGTTTGTGAGCTGAGTGTGTGAGGACGCAGTAACCCTGAGTGTGAGTGTGTGGGAGATGAGTGTGTGAGCACTCAGTAACCCTGAGTATGAGTGTGTGTGAGCTGAGTGTGAGAGCTCTCAGTAACCCTGAGTGTGAGTGTGTGTGAGCTGAGTGTGTGAGGACACAGTAACCCTGAGTGTGAGTGTGTGTGAGCTGAGTGTGTGAGCACTCAGTAACCCTGAGTGTGAGTGTGTGTGAGCTGAGTGTGTGAGCTCTCAGTAACCCTGAGTATGAGTGTTTGTGAGCTGAGTGTGTCAGCTCACAGTAACCATGAGTGTGAGTGTTTGTGAGCTGAGTGTGTGAGCTCTCAGTAACCCTGAGTGTGAGTGTTTGTGAGCTGAGTGTGTGAGCTCTCAGTAACCCTGAGTGCGATTGTGTGGGAGCTGAGTGTGTGAGCTCTCAGTAACCCTGAGTGTGTGTGTGTGAGCTGAGTGTGTGAGCTCTCAGTAACCCTGAGTGTGAGTGTGTGTGAGCTGAGAGTGTGTGCTCCCAGTAACCCTGAATGTGAGCTGAGTGTGTGAGCTCTCAGTAACCCTGAGTGTGAGTGTGTGTGAGCTGAGAGTGTGAGCTCTCAGTAACCCTGAGTGTGAGTGTGTGTGAGCTGAGTGTATGTGCTCTCAGTCACCCTGAGTGTGAGTGAGCTGAGTGTGTGAGCTCTCAGTAACCCTGAGTTAGAGTGTTTGTGAGCTGAGTGTGTGAGCGCACAGTAACCCTGAGTGTGTGTGTGTGAGCTGAGTGTGTGAGCTCTCAGTAACCCTGAGTGTGAGTGTTTGTGAGCTGAGTGTGTGAGCTCTCAGTAACCCTGAGTGCGATTGTGTTGGAGCTGAGTGTGTGAGCTCTCAGTAACCCTGAGTGTGTGTGTGTGAGCTGAGTGTGTGAGCTCTCAGTAACCCTGAGTGTGAGTGTGTGTGAGCTGAGAGTGTGTGCTCCCAGTAACCCTGAATGTGAGCTGAGTGTGTGAGCTCTCAGTAACCCTGAGTGTGAGTGTGTGTGAGCTGAGAGTGTGAGCTCTCAGTAACCCTGAGTGTGAGTGTGTGTGAGCTGAGTGTATGTGCTCTCAGTCACCCTGAGTGTGAGTGAGCTGAGTGTGTGAGCTCTCAGTAACCCTGAGTGTGAGTGTTTGTGAGCTGAGTGTGTGAGCGCACAGTAACCCTGAGTGTGTGTGTGTGAGCTGAGTGTGTGAGCTCTCAGTAACCCTGAGTGTGAGTGTTTGTGAGCTGAGTGTGTGAGCTCTCAGTGACCCTGAATAGGAGTGTGAGTGAGCTGAGTGTGTGAGCTCTCAGTAACCCCGAGTGTGAGTGTGAGTGAGCTGAGTGTGCGAGATCTCAGTAACCCTGAGTGTGAGAGTGTGACCTCTCTGTAACCATGAGTGTGAGAGTGTGGGAGCTGAGTGTGTGAGCACTCAGTAATCCTGAGTGTGAGTGTTTGTGAGCTGAGTGTGTGAGCGCACAGTAACCCTGAGTGTGAGTGTGTGTGAGCTGAGTGTGTAAGCTCTCAGTAACCCTGAGTGTGAGATGTTGTGAGCACTCAGTAACCCTGAGTGTGAGCGTGTGTGAGCTGAGTGTGTGAGCTCCCAGTAACCCTGAATGTGAGCTAAGTGTGTGAACTCTAAATAACCCTGAGTGTGAGTGTGAGGCAGCTGAGTGTGCGAGCGCTCAGTAACCCTGTATGTGTGTGCGTGAGCTGAGTGCGTGAGCTCTCAGTAACCCTGAGTGTGAGAATGTGTGAGCTCTCAGTAACCCAGAGTGTGAGTGTGAGTGAGCTGAGGGTGTGAGCTCTCAGTAACCCCGAGTGTGAGAGTGTGTGAGCTCCCAGTAATCCTGAGTGTGAGTGTGTGGGAGCTGAGTGTGTGAGCACTCAGTAACCCTGAGTGTGAGTGTTTGTGAGCTGAGTGTGTGAGGACGCAGTAACCCTGAGTGTGAGTGTGTGGGAGATGAGTGTGTGAGCACTCAGTAACCCTGAGTATGAGTGTGTGTGAGCTGAGTGTGAGAGCTCTCAGTAACCCTGAGTGTGAGTGTGTGTGAGCTGAGTGTGTGAGGACGCAGTAACCCTGAGTGTGAGTGTGTGTGAGCTGAGTGTGTGAGCACTCAGTAACCCTGAGTGTGAGTGTGTGTGAGCTGAGTGTGTGAGCTCTCAGTAACCCTGAGTATGAGTGTTTGTGAGCTGAGTGTGTCAGCTCACAGTAACCATGAGTGTGAGTGTTTGTGAGCTGAGTGTGTGAGCTCTCAGTAACCCTGAGTGTGAGTGTTTGTGAGCTGAGTGTGTGAGCTCTCAGTAGCCCTGAGTGCGATTGTGTGGGAGCTGAGTGTGTGAGCTCTCAGTAACCCTGAGTGTGAGTGTGTGTGAGCTGAGTGTGTGAGCTCTCAGTAACCCTGAGTATGAGTGTTTGTGAGCTGAGTGTGTCAGCTCACAGTAACCATAAGTGTGAGTGTTTGTGAGCTGAGTGTGTGAGCTCTCAGTAACCCTGAGTGTGAGTGTTTGTGAGCTGAGTGTGTGAGCTCTCAGTAACCCTGAGTGCGATTGTGTGGGAGCTGAGTGTGTGAGCTCTCAGTAACCCTGAGTGTGTGTGTGTGAGCTGAGTGTGTGAGCTCTCAGTAACCCTGAGTGTGAGTGTGTGTGAGCTGAGAGTGTGTGCTCCCAGTAACCCTGAGTGTGAGAGTGTGACCTCTCTGCAACCATGAGTGTGAGAGTGTGGGAGCTGAGTGTGTGAGCACTCAGTAATCCTGAGTGTGAGTGTTTGTGAGGTGAGTGTGTGAGCTCTCAGTAACCCTGAGTGTGAGTGTGTGTGAGCTGAGTGTGTAAGCTCTCAGTAACCCTGAGTGTGAGATGTTGTGAGCACTCAGTAACCCTGAGTGTGAGCGTGTGTGAGCTGAGTGTGTGAGCTCCCAGTAACCCTGAATGTGAGCTAAGTGTGTGAACTCTAAATAACCCTGAGTGTGAGTGTGAGGCAGCTGAGTGTGCGAGCGCTCAGTAACCCTGTATGTGTGTGCGTGAGCTGAGTGCGTGAGCTCTCAGTAACCCTGAGTGTGAGAATGTGTGAGCTCTCAGTAACCCAGAGTGTGAGTGTGAGTGAGCTGAGGGTGTGAGCTCTCAGTAACCCCGAGTGTGAGAGTGTGTGAGCTCCCAGTAATCCTGAGTGTGAGTGTGTGGGAGCTGAGTGTGTGAGCACTCAGTAACCCTGAGTGTGAGTGTTTGTGAGCTGAGTGTGTGAGGACGCAGTAACCCTGAGTGTGAGTGTGTGGGAGATGAGTGTGTGAGCACTCAGTAACCCTGAGTATGAGTGTGTGTGAGCTGAGTGTGAGAGCTCTCAGTAACCCTGAGTGTGAGTGTGTGTGAGCTGAGTGTGTGAGGACACAGTAACCCTGAGTGTGAGTGTGTGTGAGCTGAGTGTGTGAGCACTCAGTAACCCTGAGTGTGAGTGTGTGTGAGCTGAGTGTGTGAGCTCTCAGTAACCCTGAGTATGAGTGTTTGTGAGCTGAGTGTGTCAGCTCACAGTAACCATGAGTGTGAGTGTTTGTGAGCTGAGTGTGTGAGCTCTCAGTAACCCTGAGTGTGAGTGTTTGTGAGCTGAGTGTGTGAGCTCTCAGTAACCCTGAGTGCGATTGTGTGGGAGCTGAGTGTGTGAGCTCTCAGTAACCCTGAGTGTGTGTGTGTGAGCTGAGTGTGTGAGCTCTCAGTAACCCTGAGTGTGAGTGTGTGTGAGCTGAGAGTGTGTGCTCCCAGTAACCCTGAATGTGAGCTGAGTGTGTGAGCTCTCAGTAACCCTGAGTGTGAGTGTGTGTGAGCTGAGAGTGTGAGCTCTCAGTAACCCTGAGTGTGAGTGTGTGTGAGCTGAGTGTATGTGCTCTCAGTCACCCTGAGTGTGAGTGAGCTGAGTGTGTGAGCTCTCAGTAACCCTGAGTTAGAGTGTTTGTGAGCTGAGTGTGTGAGCGCACAGTAACCCTGAGTGTGTGTGTGTGAGCTGAGTGTGTGAGCTCTCAGTAACCCTGAGTGTGAGTGTTTGTGAGCTGAGTGTGTGAGCTCTCAGTGACCCTGAATAGGAGTGTGAGTGAGCTGAGTGTGTGAGCTCTCAGTAACCCTGAGTGTGAGTGTGAGTGAGCTGAGTGTGCGAGCTCTCAGTAACCCTGAGTGTGAGAGTGTGACCTCTCTGTAACCATGAGTGTGAGAGTGTGGGAGCTGAGTGTGTGAGCACTCAGTAATCCTGAGTGTGAGTGTTTGTGAGCTGAGTGTGTGAGCGCACAGTAACCCTGAGTGTGAGTGTGTGTGAGCTGAGTGTGTAAGCTCTCAGTAACCCTGAGTGTGAGATGTTGTGAGCACTCAGTAACCCTGAGTGTGAGCGTGTGTGAGCTGAGTGTGTGAGCTCCCAGTAACCCTGAATGTGAGCTAAGTGTGTGAACTCTAAATAACCCTGAGTGTGAGTGTGAGGCAGCTGAGTGTGCGAGCGCTCAGTAACCCTGTATGTGTGTGCGTGAGCTGAGTGCGTGAGCTCTCAGTAACCCTGAGTGTGAGAATGTGTGAGCTCTCAGTAACCCAGAGTGTGAGTGTGAGTGAGCTGAGGGTGTGAGCTCTCAGTAACCCCGAGTGTGAGAGTGTGTGAGCTCCCAGTAATCCTGAGTGTGAGTGTGTGGGAGCTGAGTGTGTGAGCACTCAGTAACCCTGAGTGTGAGTGTTTGTGAGCTGAGTGTGTGAGGACGCAGTAACCCTGAGTGTGAGTGTGTGGGAGATGAGTGTGTGAGCACTCAGTAACCCTGAGTATGAGTGTGTGTGAGCTGAGTGTGAGAGCTCTCAGTAACCCTGAGTGTGAGTGTGTGTGAGCTGAGTGTGTGAGGACGCAGTAACCCTGAGTGTGAGTGTGTGTGAGCTGAGTGTGTGAGCACTCAGTAACCCTGAGTGTGAGTGTGTGTGAGCTGAGTGTGTGAGCTCTCAGTAACCCTGAGTATGAGTGTTTGTGAGCTGAGTGTGTCAGCTCACAGTAACCATGAGTGTGAGTGTTTGTGAGCTGAGTGTGTGAGCTCTCAGTAACCCTGAGTGTGAGTGTTTGTGAGCTGAGTGTGTGAGCTCTCAGTAACCCTGAGTGCGATTGTGTGGGAGCTGAGTGTGTGAGCTCTCAGTAACCCTGAGTGTGTGTGTGTGAGCTGAGTGTGTGAGCTCTCAGTAACCCTGAGTGTGAGTGTGTGTGAGCTGAGAGTGTGTGCTCCCAGTAACCCTGAATGTGAGCTGAGTGTGTGAGCTCTCAGTAACCCTGAGTGTGAGTGTGTGTGAGCTGAGAGTGTGAGCTCTCAGTAACCCTGAGTGTGAGTGTGTGTGAGCTGAGTGTATGTGCTCTCAGTCACCCTGAGTGTGAGTGAGCTGAGTGTGTGAGCTCTCAGTAACCCTGAGTTAGAGTGTTTGTGAGCTGAGTGTGTGAGCGCACAGTAACCCTGAGTGTGTGTGTGTGAGCTGAGTGTGTGAGCTCTCAGTAACCCTGAGTGTGAGTGTTTGTGAGCTGAGTGTGTGAGCTCTCAGTGACCCTGAATAGGAGTGTGAGTGAGCTGAGTGTGTGAGCTCTCAGTAACCCTGAGTGTGAGTGTGAGTGAGCTGAGTGTGCGAGCTCTCAGTAACCCTGAGTGTGAGAGTGTGACCTCTCTGTAACCATGAGTGTGAGAGTGTGGGAGCTGAGTGTGTGAGCACTCAGTAATCCTGAGTGTGAGTGTTTGTGAGCTGAGTGTGTGAGCGCACAGTAACCCTGAGTGTGAGTGTGTGTGAGCTGAGTGTGTAAGCTCTCAGTAACCCTGAGTGTGAGATGTTGTGAGCACTCAGTAACCCTGAGTGTGAGCGTGTGTGAGCTGAGTGTGTGAGCTCCCAGTAACCCTGAATGTGAGCTAAGTGTGTGAACTCTAAATAACCCTGAGTGTGAGTGTGAGGCAGCTGAGTGTGCGAGCGCTCAGTAACCCTGTATGTGTGTGCGTGAGCTGAGTGCGTGAGCTCTCAGTAACCCTGAGTGTGAGAATGTGTGAGCTCTCAGTAACCCAGAGTGTGAGTGTGAGTGAGCTGAGGGTGTGAGCTCTCAGTAACCCCGAGTGTGAGAGTGTGTGAGCTCCCAGTAATCCTGAGTGTGAGTGTGTGGGAGCTGAGTGTGTGAGCACTCAGTAACCCTGAGTGTGAGTGTTTGTGAGCTGAGTGTGTGAGGACGCAGTAACCCTGAGTGTGAGTGTGTGGGAGATGAGTGTGTGAGCACTCAGTAACCCTGAGTATGAGTGTGTGTGAGCTGAGTGTGAGAGCTCTCAGTAACCCTGAGTGTGAGTGTGTGTGAGCTGAGTGTGTGAGGACGCAGTAACCCTGAGTGTGAGTGTGTGTGAGCTGAGTGTGTGAGCACTCAGTAACCCTGAGTGTGAGTGTGTGTGAGCTGAGTGTGTGAGCTCTCAGTAACCCTGAGTATGAGTGTTTGTGAGCTGAGTGTGTCAGCTCACAGTAACCATGAGTGTGAGTGTTTGTGAGCTGAGTGTGTGAGCTCTCAGTAACCCTGAGTGTGAGTGTTTGTGAGCTGAGTGTGTGAGCTCTCAGTAGCCCTGAGTGCGATTGTGTGGGAGCTGAGTGTGTGAGCTCTCAGTAACCCTGAGTGTGAGTGTGTGTGAGCTGAGTGTGTGAGCTCTCAGTAACCCTGAGTATGAGTGTTTGTGAGCTGAGTGTGTCAGCTCACAGTAACCATAAGTGTGAGTGTTTGTGAGCTGAGTGTGTGAGCTCTCAGTAACCCTGAGTGTGAGTGTTTGTGAGCTGAGTGTGTGAGCTCTCAGTAACCCTGAGTGCGATTGTGTGGGAGCTGAGTGTGTGAGCTCTCAGTAACCCTGAGTGTGTGTGTGTGAGCTGAGTGTGTGAGCTCTCAGTAACCCTGAGTGTGAGTGTGTGTGAGCTGAGAGTGTGTGCTCCCAGTAACCCTGAGTGTGAGAGTGTGACCTCTCTGTAACCATGAGTGTGAGAGTGTGGGAGCTGAGTGTGTGAGCACTCAGTAATCCTGAGTGTGAGTGTTTGTGAGGTGAGTGTGTGAGCTCTCAGTAACCCTGAGTGTGAGTGTGTGTGAGCTGAGTGTGTAAGCTCTCAGTAACCCTGAGTGTGAGATGTTGTGAGCACTCAGTAACCCTGAGTGTGAGCGTGTGTGAGCTGAGTGTGTGAGCTCCCAGTAACCCTGAATGTGAGCTAAGTGTGTGAACTCTAAATAACCCTGAGTGTGAGTGTGAGGCAGCTGAGTGTGCGAGCGCTCAGTAACCCTGTATGTGTGTGCGTGAGCTGAGTGCGTGAGCTCTCAGTAACCCTGAGTGTGAGAATGTGTGAGCTCTCAGTAACCCAGAGTGTGAGTGTGAGTGAGCTGAGGGTGTGAGCTCTCAGTAACCCCGAGTGTGAGAGTGTGTGAGCTCCCAGTAATCCTGAGTGTGAGTGTGTGGGAGCTGAGTGTGTGAGCACTCAGTAACCCTGAGTGTGAGTGTTTGTGAGCTGAGTGTGTGAGGACGCAATAACCCTGAGTGTGAGTGTGTGGGAGATGAGTGTGTGAGCACTCAGTAACCCTGAGTATGAGTGTGTGTGAGCTGAGTGTGAGAGCTCTCAGTAACCCTGAGTGTGAGTGTGTGTGAGCTGAGTGTGTGAGGACACAGTAACCCTGAGTGTGAGTGTGTGTGAGCTGAGTGTGTGAGCACTCAGTAACCCTGAGTGTGAGTGTGTGTGAGCTGAGTGTGTGAGCTCTCAGTAACCCTGAGTATGAGTGTTTGTGAGCTGAGTGTGTCAGCTCACAGTAACCATGAGTGTGAGTGTTTGTGAGCTGAGTGTGTGAGCTCTCAGTAACCCTGAGTGTGAGTGTTTGTGAGCTGAGTGTGTGAGCTCTCAGTAACCCTGAGTGTGAGTGTGCGTGAGCTGAGTGTGTGAGCTCTCAGTAACCCTGAGTATGAGTGTTTGTGAGCTGAGTGTGTCAGCTCACAGTAACCATGAGTGTGAGTGTTTGTGAGCTGAGTGTGTGAGCTCTCAGTAACCCTGAGTGTGAGTGTTTGTGAGCTGAGTGTGTGAGCTCTCAGTAACCCTGAGTGCGATTGTGTGGGAGCTGAGTGTGTGAGCTCTCAGTAACCCTGAGTGTGTGTGTGTGAGCTGAGTGTGTGAGCTCTCAGTAACCCTGAGTGTGAGTGTGTGTGAGCTGAGAGTGTGTGCTCCCAGTAACCCTGAATGTGAGCTGAGTGTGTGAGCTCTCAGTAACCCTGAGTGTGAGTGTGTGTGAGCTGAGAGTGTGAGCTCTCAGTAACCCTGAGTGTGAGTGTGTGTGAGCTGAGTGTATGTGCTCTCAGTCACCCTGAGTGTGAGTGAGCTGAGTGTGTGAGCTCTCAGTAACCCTGAGTGTGAGTGTTTGTGAGCTGAGTGTGTGAGCTCTCAGTGACCCTGAATAGGAGTGTGAGTGAGCTGAGTGTGTGAGCTCTCAGTAACCCTGAGTGTGAGTGTGAGTGAGCTGAGTGTGCGAGCTCTCAGTAACCCTGAGTGTGAGAGTGTGACCTCTCTGTAACCATGAGTGTGAGAGTGTGGGAGCTGAGTGTGTGAGCACTCAGTAATCCTGAGTGTGAGTGTTTGTGAGCTGAGTGTGTGAGCGCACAGTAACCCTGAGTGTGAGTGTGTGTGAGCTGAGTGTGTAAGCTCTCAGTAACCCTGAGTGTGAGATGTTGTGAGCACTCAGTAACCCTGAGTGTGAGCGTGTGTGAGCTGAGTGTGTGAGCTCCCAGTAACCCTGAATGTGAGCTAAGTGTGTGAACTCTAAATAACCCTGAGTGTGAGTGTGAGGCAGCTGAGTGTGCGAGCGCTCAGTAACACTGTATGTGTGTGCGTGAGCTGAGTGCGTGAGCTCTTAGTAACCCTGAGTGTGAGAATGTGTGAGCTCTCAGTAACCCAGAGTGTGAGTGTGAGTGAGCTGAGGGTGTGAGCTCTCAGTAACCCCGAGTGTGAGAGCGTGTGAGCTCCCAGTAATCCTGAGTGTGAGTGTGTGGGAGCTGAGTGTGTGAGCACTCAGTAACCCTGAGTGTGAGTGTTTGTGAGCTGAGTGTGTGAGGACGCAGTAACCCTGAGTGTGAGTGTGTGGGAGATGAGTGTGTGAGCACTCAGTAACCCTGAGTATGAGTGTGTGTGTGAGCTGAGTGTGAGAGCTCTCAGTAACCCTGAGTGTGAGTGTGTGTGAGCTGAGTGTGTGAGGACACAGTAACCCTGAGTGTGAGTGTGTGTGAGCTGAGTGTGTGAGCACTCAGTAACCCTGAGTGTGAGTGTGTGTGAGCTGAGTGTGTGAGCACTCAGTAACCCTGAGTGTGAGTGTGTGTGAGCTGAGTGTGTGAGCTCTCAGTAACCCTGAGTATGAGTGTTTGTGAGCTGAGTGTGTCAGCTCACAGTAACCATGAGTGTGAGTGTTTGTGAGCTGAGTGTGTGAGCTCTCAGTAACCCTGAGTGTGAGTGTTTGTGAGCTGAGTGTGTGAGCTCTCAGTAACCCTGAGTGTGAGTGTGCGTGAGCTGAGTGTGTGAGCTCTCAGTAACCCTGAGTATGAGTGTTTGTGAGCTGAGTGTGTCAGCTCACAGTAACCATGAGTGTGAGTGTTTGTGAGCTGAGTGTGTGAGCTCTCAGTAACCCTGAGTGTGAGTGTTTGTGAGCTGAGTGTGTGAGCTCTCAGTAACCCTGAGTGCGATTGTGTGGGAGCTGAGTGTGTGAGCTCTCAGTAACCCTGAGTGTGTGTGTGTGAGCTGAGTGTGTGAGCTCTCAGTAACCCTGAGTGTGAGTGTGTGTGAGCTGAGAGTGTGTGCTCCCAGTAACCCTGAATGTGAGCTGAGTGTGTGAGCTCTCAGTAACCCTGAGTGTGAGTGTGTGTGAGCTGAGAGTGTGAGCTCTCAGTAACCCTGAGTGTGAGTGTGTGTGAGCTGAGTGTATGTGCTCTCAGTCACCCTGAGTGTGAGTGAGCTGAGTGTGTGAGCTCTCAGTAACCCTGAGTGTGAGTGTTTGTGAGCTGAGTGTGTGAGCGCACAGTAACCCTGAGTGTGTGTGTGTGAGCTGAGTGTGTGAGCTCTCAGTAACCCTGAGTGTGAGTGTTTGTGAGCTGAGTGTGTGAGCTCTCAGTGACCCTGAATAGGAGTGTGAGTGAGCTGAGTGTGTGAGCTCTCAGTAACCCTGAGTGTGAGTGTGAGTGAGCTGAGTGTGCGAGCTCTCAGTAACCCTGAGTGTGAGAGTGTGACCTCTCTGTAACCATGAGTGTGAGAGTGTGGGAGCTGAGTGTGTGAGCACTCAGTAATCCTGAGTGTGAGTGTTTGTGAGGTGAGTGTGTGAGCTCTCAGTCACCCTGAGTGTGAGTGTGTGTGAGCTGAGTGTGTAAGCTCTCAGTAACCCTGAGTGTGAGATGTTGTGAGCACTCAGTAACCCTGAGTGTGAGCGTGTGTGAGCTGAGTGTGTGAGCTCCCAGTAACCCTGAATGTGAGCTAAGTGTGTGAACTCTAAATAACCCTGAGTGTGAGTGTGAGGCAGCTGAGTGTGCGAGCGCTCAGTAACCCTGTATGTGTGTGCGTGAGCTGAGTGCGTGAGCTCTCAGTAACCCTGAGTGTGAGAATGTGTGAGCTCTCAGTAACCCAGAGTGTGAGTGTGAGTGAGCTGAGGGTGTGAGCTCTCAGTAACCCCGAGTGTGAGAGTGTGTGAGCTCCCAGTAATCCTGAGTGTGAGTGTGTGGGAGCTGAGTGTGTGAGCACTCAGTAACCCTGAGTGTGAGTGTTTGTGAGCTGAGTGTGTGAGGACGCAGTAACCCTGAGTGTGAGTGTGTGGGAGATGAGTGTGTGAGCACTCAGTAACCCTGAGTATGAGTGTGTGTGAGCTGAGTGTGAGAGCTCTCAGTAACCCTGAGTGTGAGTGTGTGTGAGCTGAGTGTGTGAGGACGCAGTAACCCTGAGTGTGAGTGTGTGTGAGCTGAGTGTGTGAGCACTCAGTAACCCTGAGTGTGAGTGTGTGTGAGCTGAGTGTGTGAGCTCTCAGTAACCCTGAGTATGAGTGTTTGTGAGCTGAGTGTGTCAGCTCACAGTAACCATGAGTGTGAGTGTTTGTGAGCTGAGTGTGTGAGCTCTCAGTAACCCTGAGTGTGAGTGTTTGTGAGCTGAGTGTGTGAGCTCTCAGTAACCCTGAGTGCGATTGTGTGGGAGCTGAGTGTGTGAGCTCTCAGTAACCCTGAGTGTGAGTGTGTGTGAGCTGAGTGTGTGAGCTCTCAGTAACCCTGAGTATGAGTGTTTGTGAGCTGAGTGTGTCAGCTCACAGTAACCATAAGTGTGAGTGTTTGTGAGCTGAGTGTGTGAGCTCTCAGTCACCCTGAGTGTGAGTGTTTGTGAGCTGAGTGTGTGAGCTCTCAGTAACCCTGAGTGCGATTGTGTGGGAGCTGAGTGTGTGAGCTCTCAGTCACCCTGAGTGTGTGTGTGTGAGCTGAGTGTGTGAGCTCTCAGTAACCCTGAGTGTGAGTGTGTGTGAGCTGAGAGTGTGTGCTCCCAGTAACCCTGAATGTGAGCTGAGTGTGTGAGCTCTCAGTAACCCTGAGTGTGAGTGTGTGTGAGCTGAGAGTGTGAGCTCTCAGTAACCCCGAGTGTGAGTGTGTGTGAGCTGAGTGTATGTGCTCTCAGTCACCCTGAGTGTGAGTGAGCTGAGTGTGTGAGCTCTCAGTAACCCTGAGTGTGAGTGTTTGTGAGCTGAGTGTGTGAGCGCACAGTAACCCTGAGTGTGTGTTTGTGAGCTGAGTGTGTGAGCTCTCAGTAACCCTGAGTGTGAGTGTGAGTGAGCTGAGTGTGCGAGCTCTCAGTAACCCTGAGTGTGAGAGTGTGACCTCTCTGTAACCATGAGTGTGAGAGTGTGGGAGCTGAGTGTGTGAGCTCTCAGTAACCCTGAGTGTGAGTGTGTGTGAGCTGAGTGTGCGAGCTCTCAGTAACCCTGAGTGTGGGAGTGTGTGACCTCTCAGTAACCATGAGTGTGAGTGTGTGGGAGCCGCGTGTGTGAGCTCCCAGTAACCCTGAATGTGAGCTGTGTGTGTGAGCTCTCAGTAACCCAGATTGTGAGTGTGTGAGAGCTGAGTGTGTGAGCTCTCAGTAGCCCTGAGTGTGAGTATGTGAGCTCTCAGTAGCCCTGAGTGTGAGTGTGTGAGCTCTCAGTATCCCTGAGTGTTAGTGTGAGTGAGCTGAGTGTGTGAGCTCTCAGTAACCCAGATTGTGAGTGTGTATGAGCTGAGTGTGTGAGCTCTCAGTAGCCCTGAGTGTGAGTATGTGAGCTCTCAGTAGCCCTGAGTGTGAGTGTGTGAGCTCTCAGTATCCCTGAGTGTGAGTGTGAGTGAGCTGAGTGTGTGAGCTCCCAGTAACCCTGAATGTGAGCTGAGTGTGTGAGCTCTCAGTAACCCTGAGTGTGAGTGTGTGTGAGCTGAGTGTGTGCGCTCTCAGTAACCCTGAGTGTGAGTGTTTGTGAGCTGAGTGTGTGAGCTCTCAGTAACTCTGATTGTGAGCGTGTGTGAGCTGAGTGTGTGAGCTCTCAGTAACCCTAAGTGTGAAAGTGTGTGAGCTCTCAGTAACCCTGAATAGGAGTGTGAGTGAGCTGAGTGTGTGAGCTAACAATAACCCTGAGTGTGAGTGTGAGTGAGCTGAGTGTGCGAGCTCTCAGTAACCCTGATTGTGAGAGTGTGTGACCTCTCAGCAACCATGAGTGTGAGTGTGTGTGAGCTGAGTGTGTGTGCTCTCAGTAACCCTGAGTGTGAGTGTGTGAGCTCTCAGTAACCCTGAGTGTGAGTGTGAGTGAGCTGAGTGTGTGTGCTCTCAGTAACCCTGAGTGTGAGTGTGAGTGAGCTGAGTGTGTGGGCTCTCAGTAACTCAAAGTGTGAGTGTGTGTGAGCTGAGAGTGTGAGCTCCCAGTAACCCTGAATGTGAGCTGAGTGTGTGAGCTCTCAGTAACCCTGAGTGTGAGTGTGTGTGAGCTGAGAGTGTGTGCTCCCAGTAACCCTGAGTGTGAGTGTGTGAGCTCTCAGTAACCCTGAGTGTGAGTGTGTGTGAGCTGAGTGTGTGTGCTCTCAGTAACCCTGAGTGTGAGTGTGAGTGAGCTGAGTGTGTGGGCTCTCAGCAACTCTGAGTATGAGTGTGTGTGAGCTGAGTGTGCGAGCTCTCAGTAACCCTGATTGTGAGAGTGTGTGACCTCTCAGTAACCATGAGTGTGAGTGTGTGGGAGCTGAGTGTGTGAGCTCCCAGTAACCCTGAATGTGAGCTGAGTGTGTGAGCTGAGTGTGTAAGCTCTCAGTAACCCTGAGTGCGAGTGTGTGAGAGCTGAGTGTGTGAGCTCTCAGTACTCCTGAGTGTGAGTTGAGTGTGTGAGCTCTCAGTAACCCTGAGTGTGAGTGTGTGTGAGCTGTGTGTGTGAGCTCTCAGTAACCCTGAGTGTGAGTGTGTGTGAGCTGAGTGTGTGCGCTCTCAGTAACCCTGAGTGTGAGTGTTTGTGAGCTGAGTGTGAGAGCTCTCAGTAACCCTGAGTGTGAGTGTGTATGAGCTGAGTCTGAGCTCTCCGTAACCACGAGTGTGAGTGTGTATGAGCTGAGTCTGAGCTCTCCGTAACCACGAGTGTGAGTGTGTGTGAGCTGAGTCTGAGCTCTCTGTAACTGTGAGTGTGAGTGTGTGTGAGCTGAGTGTGTGAGCTCCCAGTGACCCTGAATGTGAGCTGAGTGTGTGAGCTCTCAGTAACCCTGAGTGTGAGTGTGCGTGAGCTGAGTCTGAGCTCTCCGTAACCACGAGTGTGAGTGTGTGTGAGCTGAGTCTGAGCTCTCTGTAACTGCGAGTGTGAGTGTGTATGAGCTGAGTGTGTGAGCTCCCAGTAACCCTGAATGTGAGCTGGGTGTGTGAGCTCTCAGTAACCCTGAGTGTGAGTGTGCGTGAGCTGAGTCTGAGCTCTCCATAACCACGAGTGTGAGTGTGTGTGAGCTGAGTCTGAGCTCTCTGTAACTGCGAGTGTGAGTGTGTTTGAGCTGAGTGTGTGAGCTCCCAGTAACCCTGAGTGTGATTGTGAGTCAGCTGAGTGCGTGAGCTCTCAGTAACCCTGAGTGTGAGTGTGTGAGCTCTCAGTAACCCTGAGTGTGAGTGTGTGTGAGCTGAGTGTGAGCGTGTGCGAGCTGAGCCTGAGCTCTCTGTAACCGCGAGTGTGCCTTCACTTGTTCCAGATTCCCTCCAGTGCACGCGCCAGGCGGATGAGTTGACGGTGACGAATGGAGGCTCCGTCTTCTTGCCGTGCAGTTTCAACTGGACGGGCCCCTCTCCCGAGGTGTGCAGGGTGGTTTGGAAAAAGGAGGTGAAAGGGGGTGACCCTCTGGTAGTCCACACGAGGGACCGAAAAACGGAGAACAAAAACCAGGGCAGCGAGTTCGTGGGACGCACCGCCTTGGCGGCCGATTGGTTTGAGAGGAGAGACGCGGCGCTGAACCTGACGGGAGTGTCGGTGCGCGACACTGGGACCTACGAATGCCACATCGTCACTCAACGGCCTCACAACTCAGAGAACTGTGCCGCCGTCACGCTGAGTGTCGCCACAGGTGAGGGTTTCCGTTGGCGCCCTTCCTCGGCTGCTGCCGGGCCGCGGAGGCGCAGCGTGCCGGCGGGCCCTCCCGGAGCCTCGGCCAAGCGGCTGCGGCAGTGAGTGGTGGCGGGCTGTTCGACTGTGGGGGGCATCGCATCATGTTCCTCAACATCCAGCTGGCGGAGGGAGGGAGTGGCTGGCGGGCGGAGGGAGGGAGGGGACGGGGGGGGGGGGGATTTGGGGAGCCCATTGGGAAGCGGTCAGTCTTCCTCTTCCCGCTGCCGGGGTGGGGGGGCTGCGGACCATCGTAGCACCACAGCCGACATCAGCTTGCTCAGTTCAGGCCGGGGTTTGAACCAGGGTCTTTCCCGGGTCACTGCTGCAGCAGGAGGCACCGTCGCCCCACGGCTGGTCCGCCCGAGGGAGTGGACTGAGGTTCAGAGCACAAGAAGTGTTGCTTTAAAGCTGGGAGAAGGGAGGACACTCAGAGAGGGTCACTCTGAGCCGGGACTGGTGGGCAAGATAACCTGCGGTCAGGATCACAGAACCAGTGCTGCTAACCGAGGGCCTGGGAGAGGCAGTGACCGACCGGCAGTGAGGAGGCCCCGGCAACTCAGCTCCCTGTTAGACTTTACCTGAGCCTAAGGCACGGTTTGAGGGACAGATACAGATATTGCTCCCCTCCCTCCCTCCCTCACTCTCTCCATCACCTCCCTCTTCTCCCCTCTCTCTACTCTCCTGTCTCTCTCTCACTCTCCTGTCTCCCTTTCTCTCTCTCCTCCCTCTTTCTCTCTCTCCTCCCTCTTTCTCTCTCTCCTCTCCTCTCCCTCCTCCCTCTTTCTCTCTCTCCTCTCCTCTCCCACTCTCCTGTCTCTCTTTCTCTCTCTCCTCCCTCTTTCTCTCTCTCCTGTCTCTCTTTCTCTCTCTCCTCCCTCTTTCTCTCTCTCCTCTCCTCTCCCTCCTCCCTCTTTCTCTCTCTCCTCTCCTCTCTCACTCCCCTGTCTCCCTTTCTCTCTCTCCTCCCTCTTTCTCTCTCTCCTCTCCTCTCCCTCCTCCCTCTTTCTCTCTCCTGTCTCTTTCTCTCTCTCCTGTCTCTCTTTCTCTCTCTCCTCCCTCTTTCTCTCTCCTGTCTCTTTCTCTCTCCTGTCTCTTTCTCTCTCTCCTGTCTCTCTTTCTCTCTCTCCTGTCTCTCTTTCTCTCTCGCCCCCCTCTTTCTCTCTCTCCTCCCTCTTTCTCTCTCCTGTCTCTTTCTCTCCCACCTGTCTCCCTTTCTCTCTCTCCTCCCTCTTTCTCTCTCTCCTCCCTCTTTCTCTCTCTCCTCTCCCACTCTCCTGTCTCTCTTTCTCTCTCTCCTCCCTCTTTCTCTCTCTCCTCCCTCTTTCTCTCTCCTGTCTCTTTCTCTCTCTCCTGTCTCTCTTTCTCTCTCTCCTGTCTCTCTTTCTCTCTCTCCTCTCTCTTTCTCTCTCTCCTCCCTCTTTCTCTCTCCTGTCTCTTTCTCTCCCACCTGTCTCTCTTTCTCTCTCTCCTCCCTCTTTCTCTCTCTCCTCTCCTCTCCCTCCCTCTCTCACTCGCTCCCTCACACTCAGCCCGAGAAAGACTAGGCCCCCTTTCAATTGGTTGGTTCAGCAGATCGCAGAGTGATGCAGTGAATGGACCTCGTGGGAAACAGAAGCAGAGACTTTTAAAACATGAGCATGTTCCCCCTCCTTCACCCCGTGTCCCCCCCTCCTTCACCCCGTGTCCCCCCCTCCTTCACCCCGTGTCCCCTCCTTCCCCCTGTGTCCCCCCTCCTTCATCACGTGCCCCCCCATTCCACCGACCGCGGCCAGCCTTTGGGTGTCAATAGTCTGGTGGACAACCTGTGGGGAGGGAGTTCCAGACTGGGGGAGGGGAGATTATATTTTGAGGGACGGGGGTGAGACGGAAACTAATATTCCATTTTGTTTTTTTCTGTTCTGCAGATGCTGCTGAGATTACGACTCTCCCCAGCATGCTCCTGATCGCAGGCCTGGCTCTCGTTCCCTTCTTCAGCTGACGGGTTTCTGAACAGTTCACACGAGGTCAGTAAAGAGGCAGGAGATGGTGCCTTGACTTTCTGCTTCAACCCTCCCCCTCCGTCTTCCCCATCCCTCCTCTCCGTCTCCCCCTCCCGTCGCCCCCATCTCCCCCAACTCCCCCTTCCCATCTCCCCTTCTCCCGTCTCCCCCCCATCTCCCCCTCCCGTTACCTCCTCTCGTCTCCCCTTCCATCTCCCCTTCTCCCGTTAACCCCCTCCCATTTCCCCCATCTCCCCCAACTCCCCTTCCCATCTCCCCCCTCCTGTCTCCCCCATCTCCCCCTCCCGTTACCTCCTTCAGTCTCCCCCTCCCGTCTCCCCCTCCCATCTCCCCTCTCCCTCCTGTCTCCCCTTTCCCCCTCCCGTCTCCCCCTCTCCCGTTTCCACTCCCCCTCCTGTCTTCCCCCTTTCCCCCTCCCGTCTCCCCCTTTCCCCCTCCCGTCTCCCCTTTCCCCCTCCCGTCTCCCCCGCTCCCATTTCCCCTCCCCCACCTGTCTCCCCTTTCCCCCTCCCGTCTCCCCCTCTCCCATTTCCCCTCCCCCTCCTGTCTCCCCTTTCCCCCTCCCATCTCCCCCTTTCCCCCTCCCGTCTCCCCCTTTCCTCCTTCCGTCTCCCCCTTTCCTCTCCTGTCTCGCCCTTTTCTCCTCCCGTCTCCCTTCCATCTTCCCCTCCATCTCCGTCACCCCTCCCCCTCTATCTCCTTCTCCCCCTTCTGTCTCTCCCCTCCCCCTACGTCTGTCTCCCTCTTTACTCCTCTTTCCTGTCTAATTGCTCGTTTATTCTAGGGTAGAGGTTCCATGGTTCTATCCAAGAGGCCACCCTCGTTATATAAGCGGTGAAGGTCAGCTATTTGACCCAAGGAGTCATGGCAACTGTGTCAGATCCTCTCTCCCCACCCGGCAGGGACCGGACCGGGCTCAGCTGTGATGCCCCCCAGAGTTGAATAACCTAACAATACTCGCCGTGCGGACTCTCGCTTTCCTGCCAGCGGTGACTGGAGTGGGAACACTGGCTGATATTCGCTTCGTCTCCAGGCATGCCGAGGCGATCTGCGACAGGCATCTCCCCAACCCCCCGACCACTGTCCCCACCCCCCCCCGAGGTTAGCTGCCTCAGCAAGGAGCGGGGGTGGACAGCTGCGTCCGTGCGGCCTTCATCAGCTGTCTGATCATTCCCGAATCCCGGTGCTTGTCCGCCCTTGGAGCGTCGCTCGCAATCCCGCTGTAAGGATCAGCCCCAGGGGGAAATCACGGTGACGCTGCCCCTTTAACGAGTTTCTAGGCCCCTCACCCACCCTTCCCACTGAATTCCACGTCTTGCCCTTGACCTGTGAATGAGATAATGGGCCAGAAATCACTCCCGCAATAACGGAGGAGCCCCGCAGTGCCCTCCGTTTTTAATGGAAAAATCGAAGGAGCCAGTTCCGAGTGAAACGCAGAAATTGTGAACGTCCTCCTGTTGGCTTGCCAGCGACTTGACAGCTGCGAATTAAAGGGCCATCGCACGCTACAATCATTAAAAAAAATTCCCAAACTTGCTCATCCGCCCAATTGGAAAGCAACTAATTCCGCCATCTAAAGCTACGCCTAAAAATTCCAGGTCTAAACTAAGTTTTAAAAGCGCAGTTGGTCTTATTGACTGCAAAACAACTAACAATTAAATTTAAAAATGTGGAGTCTCACATTACTTCTTATTTTTGGTCTTTGACGTGCGTGCACATCCAAGACGCCATCTTGGATGTCAGAGAGGCCGTGTAGCGCCAAAACAACGGGCGCTGCACGGCCCAATTTAACGCCCCTAGAATCATACAGCACATTGGGAGGCCATTTGGCCTGTGCCAGCTCTCTGAAAGAACGATCCAATTAGTCCCACTCCCCCTGCTCTTGCCCCAGAGCCCTGCAAATTTTTCCTTTTCAAGTATTTCTCCAATTCACCTTTTGAAAGTTATTATTGAATCTGCTTCCACCGCCCTTTCAGGCAGTGAATTCCAGATCATTACAACTCGCTGCGTAAAAAAAAAATTCTCCTCATCTCCCACCCTGGCTTTTTTGCCAATTATTTTAAATCTGTGTCCCCTGGTTACCGACCCTCCTGCCAGTCGTAACTGTTTCTCCCTTATCTACTCTATCAAAACCTCTCTCATAATTTTGAACACCTCTATTAAATCTCCCCTTAACCTTCTCTGCTCTAAGGAGAACAACCCCAGCTTCTCCAGTCTCTCCACATAACTAAAGTCCCTCATCCCTGGCACCATTCTGGTAAATCTCCTCTGCACCCTCTCCAAGGCCTTGTTATCCTTCCTAGAGTAGGGTAGCCCCTTGTCTTGCTTTAGTTTGAGATTTGCCCTTTCCACACTGTTTACCATCTTGTGCACAGCTCTCCTCTCAGTCACCAGGTTTCAGGAGCCATGCCATTATTTACTGTTACTGACCCTCAACTCTTTTGAAAAGTACCTGGACCTGCACCTAAAGTGCTGTAAGCCGCAGGGCCATGGACCGTGGGATTAGAATGGGCACCTGGTTGTTCTTCGAGCCGGCGCGGACACGATGGGCCGAACGGCCCCCTTCTGTGCTGTATCTTTTCTATGGTTCTATCAACATCCAATCCTGGAAATCTCAATCTCCAGAATGAGACTTTCACTAAAGAGAGGTTAATGTATTCCCTGGTGGAGTCCAACCCCTTCTGTTTTGTCCCTGAGGGGGAGCAGCTCAGTAGGAGATGTTTAGAGTTCACCCCTCTGCTACAACAGATATCTGGAAGGCAGGGAGCTCTCAAGATGGTGGCATGGCCTCAATTATTACCTATCCCTACTTGCCCTGGGACGATGTCTAGCCTTATTCTAAGTCAATCCTTCCAGGGGGGCTTTAAGGATCAACCACATAGTCACAGGTAGAGGTGACAGATTCCCTTCTCTGAAGGATTATCAGTGAACTGGTTGAATGAACCTGGCAATTTTTATGGCCATTGGGGTTTTTTTTGGGTCTGTTGCTGGTTTACCTTCGTTGAATTCAATGCAATGGTGGGATTTGAGCTAACAACCTCAGTACCATAACCACTAACCTACAGTACCCCACCTCCTCTATTCCCTGAGCATGGATGTCCAGATAGCTGATTCCAGAAGCAGTCATGATTGGTAGGAGGAACTATACGGCCTTTGAGGATAACTAGGATTGCCACCCTGGAGTCTCCAGGAATTAAGGATTAATCACCTGGACACTGCTGCGGGCAAAATCATAGGGGCGTTACAAAAAGACTGCGTGTGGTTTTTCTTAATTTTCTTTGAATACTTTTATTTATTAGTTATCAAAATATTGGAGATGGGGAGAAAAGGCTGTTTGACTGACAGTCAAGAATGATCCAATTGGGTAACAAAGAGTCTGCTCGCCTTCCAATTGGTGCACCTGGAGGATGGACGTGTCGGGCGACCAATGGTGGGAATGTGGGGGCGGGGCATTTGGAGGCCGGAGGTCATGTGATGAAACCTCCAGGGATCCGTCCAATGAGAGTTGGCGACCCTCGTGATGAGCCAAATGGCGTCCTGGTCCGCACCTCTCTCTCTTACGATGTTCTCAACAACGGGAGACGTGCTCCGAACCTGCAGGTGGAGCTTCTGCAAAACACAATCCCAGTTCCCGTGCCGCATTGACTGACTCTTATAGGAAGTCGAGTGAAGGAGGGAGAGGGAGGGGGTGCGGAGGGAGGGAGGGAGGGAGAGAGAGGTATGGCGAGGCCAGACTCCATTGGTCGTGAAGAGCTTTGGGACGCCTTGAGGTCGTGAAAAGCTCAATAGAAATGCAAACTCTTTCTTGCTTTGATGAACGAGCAAGGACGTGTTTTCTTCTATTTCCAAAGTCTGCGTATTGCTCACTTAGATTGGCGGACGTCCAACTGTTTTTGTATACACTGCGTAGGAAACGCCAGCAGATGTGGGCCCACCACCCACAATTCCCATTAGTCTCGCAAGCCCCAGACCAGGGTGTCCTTGGGTCACCAGACGACCGTGTTATCCCCAGCTCCAGGCTGGCACTTCCAGGGTGCCTTCACTGCCTGAGCCATTCGCACGCCCAGTGCCCAGTGAGCCCTTGACCCACTCACCAACTTCTCCACCAAGGAAAGCCTCTGTCGAACGGGAACCCTCAGTGTGACCAAGATGAACTGCGCCCCGTTAGATACTCAGTATCAGCGAGGACAGTGCGGCGGAACTTGAGATGCAGTCCAGGAGGCGGTGCGGACGAGGCGGGTCCCTAGTGTTGGTGGGCCAGGGCACTTCAGTATTGAACGGAGATGTCCCTTAGGGGGACCTTATGCAATACTCAATAGGATAGAAAGAGTGAGCCCTAAGTGATCCTTTCGTTGCCCCAGGGCATTGGGCTCAGAGTTGTGACGGGCTAGTTTAGGACAGATGTCAGGGGAGTGTGATCAACAGCTGGATTGGGGTTAGCAGGGAGCATGCTTGAGGCCAGGGCACTGGGCTCACTTAAGAGACAGCTGGATGCTGTAATGGGAAGGGGGCGAGGGTGGGGAGGCGGGGGTGGGGTGGTGGCAGGGTTGGGATCCTGGGAGGTTGAGATCAAATGGGCCTTCCTCATCCCGGCCCAGGGTGAGCTGGTGAGAGAAACCCATCAGATAAAGAGAATGAGGCAGAATGACCCCTTTTCTTTATTTTCAGATCTTGTACATATAATCTGAAACCAGCACTTCGAAGACAAGAAATGTTGTGTGCTAACTTGTTTAAGGATTGATACTGGAACATATGCCCCCCAAGTCTATGAAGTAACTATTTGCATGTGGCTTTGTGCCTCACTTTAGATGTACCCCGCCCATGTCCGCAGAGTGCGTTAATTTTGCTCTTCGTTTCTTCGAACGATTCTCCCATGACCAGAGGTGGGTCGGCCTGAGACTTTGGAATTCTGTTTTCCCAAGTTGTGCTCCTGATGGTCCGCAGGAGACGATTGCAGGAAGAGAGCGAGAGATACCCGCCAATTCTTGATTCTAGCCCGCGAGCACCTCCATCGCAGCATTGGCCCCCCCCCCCCCCCTCGTTTGGCTGCAGTGCGGGGGCGGGTGGGAGTTTTATCCGAATCGGGGACAGACCCAGAGGCGTCCAAACCCCCAACTATCCCCCTCCCCACTCACCCCCCCCCGACCGCTCCTGCAAACACGAGACTGGCAGAAGGTGTGAAGTTCTCCGAGCTCAAGCTGCGGTATCCCCCGGACTTGGGCCGAGTCCCGAACAGACTCCCGTTGCAATAAGTGAATGTGCTCAGTTATACACAGGGCTGCTCCCTCACACACACAACGTCTCTGGAGTGCCTCAGCGTCAAAGACACATCCTGGGCCGTCGCCGTGGGAGGTTTTAAAAAGATTGGCTACTTTTATTTTTTTTTAAATTGCAAATGGACAGGTCTAGTGACAATTGTATTGTCAATAGCAGTTCTATCTTTAACCATTAACCCCTAAACCTAACCAGTAACCCAAACTACTAACCGCTACCTCTATCCCTGACTACTATCATTAATCCTAACCACCAACCCCAACTTTAACCTCTATCCCTAATCCTAATTTTAACCACGAACCCTAACTTCTATCCCTAACCTCTAACCTCTAACCCCTAATCCTAACCCTAACTACTAATCGCTGACCACTAACCTTAGCTCTAACCACTAACCCTTAGCCCTAACCACTAATCCTACTCCAAACCCCCAACCGCTAACCCCAACCCCATAGACCCTAAATCGTGCGGTGTCAGTAGTCACTCCACTCGTTAAATGCCGAGTCCGTTGCTATGGAAGCCAAATGTTGTCCTGATTCAGATTGAACCCTTACCTTATCCTGCCATATAGTAATTATTTTATCGCAGAGTATAAATGTGCAATTGGTGAGTGTGGGATGTCGATCCCACGACACAGCCTGGAGTGGATGTGAAGGGTAGGGGGTCTAAAGCCGACAGCACAAGCTCCCTCCCCGGCCTTGCGGGCGAAAGACGTCCCAGAGTTTTGAACCCCTGTACCTGTTGAGTCGGTTGATCTGAGCCTGGGTTCCTGCTCCCCGCTGCTGTCCAGCGAGGGGCCCCCCTTTGCTGGAAAGTGCCCCATCGTGAGGGCACGGCCTTGGCCACCCCACCCACTCCCCCTCCCCACTGTGGTGGGGTTTGCTCTCACCTCCCCTCCCCCCGAGGAACAGACGCCCTTGAGTGAGCTTCCAGAGGGAGATGAGTGGATCCGTACTCCAGCGGGATTGGGGCTTTCAGAAGATGGAAGGGAGACGATGGGAGAATGGGACAACGTTCTCAACAGGAGACGGTTTGGATGTCTCAACGCCTTGGCCGGTGCTCCAGAGTGTAATGGCCTGTGATCGCTGTGAATACAGCACGACCATGCCCTTTCTCCGTTTAGTTTACCTTGTTTATTTGTCCTCTTGTGTGTTTGGTGATGGGAATATCATGGAGGACAGATTGTCATCTCCTCATTACCGGGCAGGTAACCGGATGCATTCACCGACACACCCGAGGACCTTCGGTGGGCGACAGATAGCGAACGAGAAACGTTTTACTTCAATGTGATTGAGCTGATCTCGGATGTTATTGTTTTTCTTTGTTTGATATAGTGTGCCCCTTACTCGGTCATTGCACTCTCACCATTCTCTAAAACAGGTGGCAGAGTCACACTATTTAATTGTGAAAAGTAGTAGTGAACCTGAGTGTATTTGTGGTCGGTGGTAATTCTGGGAAGGTCTGTGAGCTATTGATACCCTTGTCCCTGTTAATGTCGATGTCCCTTTGATATCCTTTGCCTTATCCCTATTGATGTCCCTTTAATACCCTTTCCCTGTTGATGTCCCTTTGATACCCTTGTCTCTTTCCCTATTGATGTCCCTTTGATACACTTGTCCTTGTCCCTGTCCCTGTCCACAGCAACATTAATTTCCATGATGATGTCGGTGTCCCTGTTGATGTCCATGTCTCTGTTGGTGATGGCCATGGTGATGTTGGTGATGTCCATGTCTCTGTTGGTGATGCCCATGGTGATATTGGTGATGTCCATGTCTCTGTTGGTGATGCCCATGGTGATATTGGTGATGCCCATGGTGGTGTTGGTGATGTCCATGTCTCTGTTGGTGATGCCCATGGTGATATTGGTGATGCCCATGGTGGTGTTGGTGATGTCCATGGTGGTGTTGGTGATGTCCATGTCTCTGTTGGTGATGCCCATGGTGACGTTGGTGATGCCCATGGTGACGTTGGTGATGCCCATGCTGACGTTGCTCTTTTGCTGTCGATGCCCAAATCCGTTTTGATGCTATTTCACTGTTGTTGCCGATGTCGCTGTTGATGATGTTTTTGGTGATGTCTATGTTCATGGTGATGTCTATCTCTCTGTTGATGGCTAAATCAATGTTGTCATCCTTGTCACTGTTGCTAGGTTAACAGTGATATCCATGGTGATGTCTATGTCCTTGATGATGTCCACAATGATGCCCGTTCCCTTCTTGGTGCCAATGCCCATGCTAATTTCCCCATTGATGCCCATGTCTCTGTTGATGTCCTTGATAATACTTACGCCAATTTTCCTGCTGATGTTGTCAGCCCTGTCTCCGTCCATGTTCTCAATTCAGTGTAACCCACTTGGCGAGAACACCTGCCCCATTATCAAACCAACTCGAGCCAAAGCAACCAGTCTCCATTGGATGCTCAGCCTGGTCCTTGTGCAAACTGCTTTCATACTCATTCTCACCCTGCTCACAGACAGCTGTGTAAACCTTTGCACGGTTTCAGTAAGTGTCAAGCTAGATAGAAGTATACAGGTGCCTGGCCGCTTAGAGACACTCGAAGCCAGGGCTTACAGGTGATTGAAAAATGGGTTGAGAGTGGGATGAGATGTTTTCCAACGGCCCTGCTTGGACTGATCGTACTAACGGGTGATCTTACTGTCTGGCTTACGCTGTGCTTGCATGTACTCAGAGAAGCGACTCTGTTTTATGACTTTCCAATGTGTTAACACTAATCGCTGTGTCTCAGCTACTGACTGCTATATCACTGGTAGAATAAAGCTTTGTTTTCTGCACTTCTCTGCTGCTCGTGTCTAAATCTGCTCTTGCTTTTCTAGAACCTGATATTGGGGTACTCCCAAAATGGACCTAGCATGGGCCCTTTAGGTCTTGAAATCCTGCTACTCTGTACGGGGTGGGGGGGGGGGGTGAAAATGGAACTCATTGCACCCATTTACCGGGCGGAAAACGGGTGCAAAGCGGTCCAATTTAGGGGGCCAATCTCCCGCACCCGAATAGCGTCAGAAACACATCCGACACCATATTGGTTCTGGCGCTGTAGAGGTGTCCCTAGGGCGTCTCGCCCCTTGAATATGCTAATAACCCCTTATTTAGGACCCAAACCGGAAATTGGTTTGCCCTGAACGCAGCTGGCGTCGGACCCACTGCTCAACATCACCTGGTCCACGTGCGGCCAAACTGGAGGTCCTTAAAGGGACCGCTGGAGGCCACCGCCAAAAGAAAGGTACGTCATTAAAATGAATACTTGCCTGAAAGTTGAGCTCGCCCCTCTCCCCCACTGATTACCTCCACCGCCCCTGTACCTGGACTCACCTTGGGGAGGTGAGGAAGTGCTGAGGAAGTGCAGGTAAATTGAGGATGAGCCTTAAGTGGGTGTGAGGAGTAGCCTTGGCAGTACAGAACGAGTAGGGCGGGGGGCGGGGGTGCAGTGATGTGGAACACGGAACGTAGGAGAATCAATAAATGTACTCACTTTTGCTGACCTGGTTGGGTCATTGAAACACTTCTTGCACTGGATCCATGCGCAGGAGATGTTGCTGCTGCTGGTGACCTCCTCCGCCACCTGGAGCCAGGCCTTCTTGGTGGCAAAGGCAGGGCACTTCCTCCCGTCCGCGGGGTAAAACACTTCCCTCCTCCTCCTCATCCCGGCCAGCAGCTGCTGCAGTGAGGCATCAATGAACCTTGGAGCAGAAATGCCCTTGTGTCGCTCCACTGTGTGCTTTGGATCTTTGCTGGAGCGATGGCCCTTCAAATAGAGACGCTCCAGCTGACAGCCTGTCATGTGGGCACGCGATCGCCTGGGAAACGTTAAGATTTTATTGGCCGGGTCACCCGCGCTCCCATTGACCCCCTCCCCCCAACCCTGCTGCCATCCCACCGCCCTTTCAAAATCGAGCCCATGGTCTTATCCACGTCAAAGGGTCTCCAGGCACATGATCAAAGCCTAAACTGACAATCGTTGTATGTTCAGGATTGAGGCACAGCAACAGGGAGCGATTGGACCAAAAAAAAAAAATGACCCGCCCCCAACCTCACGTCCTGTTGGTTAAAAACAATACAAAAAGACTTTGAGAGACGGACAGCCTCTTCACCACCCGGCAGTCGAACATCACACACGAAGAGAAGGACCTCACGGACTCAAAGAGCTTACTGCCTTCAGGCCTCGATGAGCGAAATCCTCGGTTTAAAGATTGCACGTGTATTAATGATTTGACTGATGTGTGAATGAACTGTTAAATCATTGCCAAATAACGTTGTGAATTATTAAGCGTGTAACAGGATTTTATTCAGGAAAATCAAATATAAGGTTTGATTTTGCTTCACGAATACTCATGAATTTATAACATCGTTAAGTAATTACTTTTGATTAACGAATTACCGTGAGCGAGGGTGACATTCTTTGCTTGACTTTTCCTCCAGTTCCAAGAATCACAGGGAAATAAGGATTACCCGACAGCCTTTCCTGCTTTCTTCTTCTGCTACGTGTCTGTGCTTTGGATCCGTGCCATCCATCATCCTTTCCCTTCCTGGCCTCGAAAGCTTCAATCCGGCCTTGCCTTGCCAAAGGAAAACCAACCCAACTTCCATGACCTTTTCTGATAAGTATCAGATAGGTTTGATGTGAATGCTGGAAGTGCCAGAAGGAGTGATGTTCCTGCTTTAAGTCCGAAGGGAACATACAAAAACATGAAAAGGCCTTTTGGCCAAATAATCCTGCTCCTTCCACAGCCCCTATACACTCTCACCCGTCCATTTAATCTCCTTCCACAGCCCCTATACACTCTAACCCGTCCATTTAATCTCCTTCCACAGCCCCTATACACTCTCACCCGTCCATTTAATCTCCTTCCACAGCCCCTATACACTCTCACCCATCCAATCAATCTCCTTCCACAGCCCCTAAACACTCTCACCCGTCGAATTAATCTCCTTCCACAGCCCCTATACACTCTAACCCGTCCATTTAATCTCCTTCCACAGCCCCTATACACTCTAACCCGTCCATTTAATCTCCTTCCACAGCCCCTATACACTCTAACCCGTCCATTTAATCTCCTTCCACAGCCCCTATACACTCTAACCCGTCCATTTAATCTCCTTCCACAGCCCTTATACACTCTAACCCGTCCATTTAATCTCCTTCCACAGCCCCTATACACTCTAACCCGTCCATTTAATCTCCTTCCACAGCCCCTATACACTCTCACCCGTCCATTTAATCTCCTTCCACAGCCCCTATACACTCTAACCCGTCCATTTAATCTCCTTCCACAGCCCCTATACACTCTCACCCATCCAATTAATGTCCTTCCACAGCCTCTATACACTCTCACCCGTCCATTTAATCTCCTTCCACAGCCCCTATACACTCTAACCCGTCCATTTAATCTCCTTCCACAGCCCCTATACACTCTCACCCATCCATTTAATCTCCTTCCACAGCCCCTATGCACTCTCACCCGTCCATTTAATCTCCTTCCACAGCCCCTATACACTCTAACCCATCCATTTAATCTCCTTCCACAGCCCCTATACACTCTCACCCGTCCAATTAATCTCCTTCCACAGCCCCTATACACTCTAACCCGTCCATTTAATCTCCTTCCACAGCCCCTATACACTCTAACCCGTCCATTTAATCTCCTTCCACAGCCCCTATACACTCTAACCCGTCCATTTAATCTCCTTCCACAGCCCCTATACACTCTCACCCGTCCAATTAATCTCCTTCCACAGCCCCTATACACTCTAACCCGTCCATTTAATCTCCTTCCACAGCCCCTATGCACTCTCACCCATCCAATTAATCTCCTTCCACAGCCCCTATACACTCTAACCCGTCCATTTAATCTCCTTCCACAGCCCCTATACACTCTAACCTGTCCAATTAATCTCCTTCCACAGCCCCTATGCACTCTACCCAATCATGGACTCTAACCCCTCTGCCCTGGTCCCCTTATTTTCCACCCCAAATCTGCCCTAAATAATCACCGCTGTATATCAATGGCAGTAGGAGTTCCTGCAAGGTATCTCTGAGGTGGAGACCCATGAAGAGGCTATTTTGTGTGCTGCTACTGGAGGTTGGTGTTCCTTTACCTGCACAGCGATCTTTTTAGTACCTCGGGGGGTGAGGGAGGAACGTTTGCTGCTGAATTTCCTCAGTGCAATGGGAATACATTTATTTTGACATTATGGAGGAAGATAAAGACACTTGGCATCACTGGAGGTATCTTTTCCCTGCACATAAGACACTCACCAGGGTCTATAGAGCTAGAAGGTCTTCCCACAACTCAAAGTGTGTGCACAAGGAAGAGGCAGGACAGGAGAGCCCGCTGCCAGAGCTGAGAGCCCAGAACTTTCAATAAATAACTCTCACCGAATAAAGTCACTCTACGCCTCTTGTTCTCTTTTTCCTCCCTCCCCAACACACCTTCACAAAGTCCCTCACTTTCCAAGAATCCTGTCAAGGGCCCTTCATAAGACTGAAGTCTACGTTTCTTCCTGCCAACTCCCAAAAGTTGAAAGCAGACCGAGTTCAGAAATGAACTGGCGACTCGATGCGATCAGGGCCGTGTTTACTTAAAGCAACGGCATTGACCGGGAATTGCAATAAGGATCCCATCTCCCTTTCCAAAACTACTTCCTTACACTGTGACTACCCTTATATATATCTATAGATCAAGAACATAGGAAGAGGAGTAGGCCATTCAGCCCCTCGAGCCTGTTCCGCCATTCCGTTAGATCATGGCTGGAGATCTCCACCTACCCGCCTCAGTTCTGTAACCCTCAATGCTCTTGTATATTGTACTTTGTGCCAGCTACTTTCCTTACTCTGTTACTAATTCACTAACCCTGCAAAGTGCCCCCTGAGTGGCATGAGCTTGAGCAGTGTGTGGTTGGGATGTAATCCCCTTGGAACCTTAGAGAACTGAGTTGAAAATTCCCAGCAATGGGAAAGAAAGAAAGATCTTGCATTTATCTAGCGCCTTTCACAACCTCAGGACGTCCCAAAGCTCTTTACAGCCAATGAAGCACTTTTGAAAGTGTGGTCACTGTTGTAATGTAGGAAACGCGGCAGTCAGTTTGCGCACAGCAAGAACCCACAAACAGCAATGTGATAACGGCCAGATCATCCGTTTTGTTAAGTGATGTTGGT
This sequence comes from Heptranchias perlo, assembly GCF_035084215.1. NCBI lineage: Eukaryota > Metazoa > Chordata > Chondrichthyes > Hexanchiformes > Hexanchidae > Heptranchias > Heptranchias perlo. Next base: position 24,257,388 of record NC_090359.1, on the reverse strand, counting down.
TGAGGGATGAATGTTGCCAAGGACACCGGGGGAGAACTCCCCCTGCTCTTCTTTAAAATAGTGGCCGTGGGATCTTTTACATCCACCTCAGGCAGCAGAAGGGGCCTCATCTGAAAGACGGCACCTCCGACAGTGCAGCACTCCCTCAGTACTGCACTGGGAGCGTCGGCCTGGATTTTGCGCTCAAGCCTCTGGAGTGGGACTTGAACCCACGACCTTCTGACTTAGAGGTGAGAGCGCTGCCCACTGAGCTGGTGGGAAGGAGCATTCTGATCTTAACGCTGCGTGCCTTGGTGCATGAGACAATTTTTATTGTTGTCGTTGCAATTTTTTGTATTTTTGGTTTGAATTTGTTGAGTTTATTTATGAGCGTTACTTATTTATTTTTTTAACATTTTCTCTTCAATTTGCACTTTCATTTTCCTGTTTTCCCCACTTCCCAGTCAGGGGAGTCTCACTCTGATTTGCAGAAGGGATTAGACGTTCCCTTTGGAATTTGCTCCTCTCCTCGGGGAGCTTGAGGACGAGGGGCTGCAGAGTTCTCCACCCACGCCCCACCCCGCCAACATGAGGTGAGTCCCAACAGGATCATCGAGAGCCAATTAGGCCGCTCCACAGACCCTTCACAAGAGTGACCTGGGCACATAAGCGGAGATGTCCCTTTACCATCTTATGGGTCACCAGGGAGACCTCTCTCCAGTTCACCTACGTGCCCATCCATTCGGTGCCATCTTGTACAAGAAGAAAAATGCTCTTGATGTTCCGAAAGTTGAAGGATACTGACAGACGTGAGCCAAACTGTACGGCACGCCAGGTGTCAGTAAATGACCATGCTGCATGCAGTTACATCATTTTGCATTGTCTATTACACCTCTCTCTAATAGACCCATATAAACAGCCCCTGTATAACACACACCTCACTGTAACACTCACTGATATCCCACTCTCTCTAATAGACCCATATAAACAGCTTCTGTATAACACACACCTCACTGTAACTCTCACTGATATCCCACTCTCTCTAATAGACCCATATAAACAGCCCCCTGTATAACACACACCTCACTGTAACTCTCACTGATATCCCACTCTCTCTAATAGACCCATATAAACAGCCCCTGTATAACACACCTCACTGTAACTCTCACTGATATCCCACTCTCTCTAATAGTGACACATATAAACAGCCCCCTGTATAACACACACCTCACTGTAACTCTCACTGATATCCCACTCTCTCTAATAGTGACACATATAAACAGCCCCCTGTATAACACACACCTCACTGTAACTCTCACTGATATCCCACTCTCTCTAATAGACCCATATAAACAGCCCCTGTATAACACACCTCACTGTAACTCTCACTGATATCCCACTCTCTCTAATAGAGACACATATAAACAGCCCCCTGTATAACACACCTCACTGTAACACTCACTGATATCCCACTCTCTCTAATAGACCCATATAAACAGCCCCTGTATAACACACCTCACTGTAACACTCACTGATATCCCACTCTCTCTAATAGTGACACATATAAACAGCCCCCTGTATAACACACCTCACTGTAACTCTCACTGATATCCCACTCTCTCTAATAGACACATATAAACAGACCCTGTATAACACACCTCACTGTAACTCTCACTGATATCCCACTCTCTCTAATAGAGACACATATAAACAGCCCCCTGTATAACACACCTCACTGTAACACTCACTGATATCCCACTCTCTCTAATAGTGACACATATAAACAGCCCCCTGTATAACACACCTCACTGTAACTCTCACTGATATCCCACTCTCTCTAATAGACACATATAAACAGACCCTGTATAACACACCTCACTGTAACACTCACTGATATCCCACTCTCTCTAATAGACACATATAAACAGCCCCCTGTATAACACACCTCACTGTAACACTCACTGATATCCCACTCTCTCTAATAGAGACACATATAAACAGCCCCCTGTATAACACACCTCACTGTAACACTCACTGATATCCCACTCTCTCTAATAGAGACACATATAAACAGCCCCCTGTATAACACACCTCACTGTAACACTCACTGATATCCCACTCTCTCTAATAGAGACACATATAAACAGCCCCCTGTATAACACACCTCACTGTAACACTCACTGATATCCCACTCTCTCTAATAGAGACACATATAAACAGACCCTGTATAACACACCCCTCACTGTAACACTCACTGATATCCCACTCCCTCTAATAGCGACACATATAAATAACCCCTGTATAACACACACCTCACTGTAACACTCTCTTCTGTTCCACTCCCTCTAATAGACCCATGTAAACAGCCCCCTGTATAACACACCCCTCACTGTAACACTCACTGATATCCCACTCCCTCTCTAATAGAGACCCACGTAAACAGACTGAGTGTTAAACCTGGGCCGTTCCCTCAGTCTGGCTCGGTACCACCACCTCTCCTAATGTCTCCTTCTTTGGCTCGGTGTCAATTGAAGTCTGGTAATGCTCCTGTGAAGTGCCTTGGGACTAAATGGTACCATTTTAAAGGGGATGAAGGAACAGAGAGACCTGGGGCTGTACATACACAAGTCTTTGAAGGTGGCAGGACAAGTTGAGAAGGATGTTTAAAAGGCATACTGGATCCTTGCTTTAGAAATAGAGGCATAGAGTATAGAAGCAAGGAAGTTATGCTCAACCTTTATAAAACGCTGGTTAGGTCCCAGCTGGACTATCGTGGTCAGTTCTGGGCACCGCACTTTAGGAAGGATGTCAAGGCCTTAGAGAGGGTGCAGAGGAGATTTACCAGAATGTACCAAGGATGAAACACTTCAGTAACGTGGAGAGACTGGAGAAACTGGGGTTGTTCTCCTTAGAGCAGAGAAGGTTAAGGAGAGATTTGACAGAGGTGTTCAAAATCATGAATGGTTTTGAGAGTAAATAAGGAGAAACTGTTTCCAGTGGCAGGAGGGTCGGTAACCAGAGGACGCAGATTTAAAGTAATTGGCAAAAGAGCCAGAGGCGACTTGGGGAATAACGCAGCACAGGAGGAGGCCATTCGGCCCATCGTGCCTGTGCCGGCTCTTTGAAAGAGCTATCCAATTAGTCCCACTCCCCCTGCTCTTTCCCCGTAGCCCTGCAAATTTTTCCCCTTCCAGTATTTATCCAATTCCCTTTTGAAAGTTACGATCGAATCTGCTTCCACCGCCCTTTCAGGGAGTGCGTTCCAGATCATCACAACTCGCTGCATAAAAAACATTCTCCTCATCTCCAGACTGGTTCTTTTGCCAGTTACCCTAAATCCGTGTCCTCTGGTCACCGACCCTTCTCCCACTGGAAACAGTTTCTCCTTATTCACTCTATCAAAACCCTTCATGATTTTGAACATCTCTATTAAATCTCCCCTTAACCTTCTCTGCTCTAAGGAGGACGACCCCAGCTTCTCCAGTCTCTCCACGTAACTGAAGTCCCTCGTCCCTGGTACCATTCTGGTAAATCTCCTCTTGCACCCTCTCCAAGGCCCCTTGTGAGACAGAGACAAGACGGTGAACGGCAGAAGACGGGGGCTAGAGGTGAGACGGGAATGGTCCGTCTGCCAACAAGGATCCCTTGGGATCAAGGAATTGTGTGAATACAGAGATGCTGGAATAGTGGGAATGGTGACCCAGGAAGCGATAATGTACTTTACAACAAGAGGAGGCTGTGAGATGATTGAAATAGAAAGGAGAAAAGCAGGGCCAGCTTAAAGTGTTGGGAGATACTAGGATATCCGGAGTAACTTTGTTCATTCAATACCAGTGAGACGCAGCCTCAGATCAGTGAATCATAGAAAATTTACAGCACAGAAGGAGGCCATTCTGCCCATCGTGTCCGCCCTGGCCGAAAATGAGCCACCCAGCCTAATCCCACTTTCCAGCACTTGGTCCTTAGCCCTGGAGGTCACGGCTTTTCAGGTGCACGTCCAGGTACTTGTTTTTTTAAATGAATTGAGGGTTTCTGCCTCCTCTTTCCAAGTTTGAAGCTTCCAACCAGCCATCAGAGTGCCTTGAGGAGGCGCAATGGGCCCTGTTCTGCACCTGACCCCTTCTCCAACATCCCATCGACGAGTAAACCCAATTTTGTTTCGCTTCAGGCCTCCCCACAAAGCCTACTGCTATTCCACGAAGGACCAGCCCAGACTGTGAGCGTCGGGGGTGGGGATGGGGCTGTTCGACTATGGGAGGCATCGTGATTCACCCGGCGCCTGCAAAAGCGTGCACCTTCCGGTGGGGATCACAGGACAGGGGATAGGGTCGATTTTCTCTCGGCACACTTTTTTGCATCTCCTCTCCCCGGGGATCCCTCATTTCCAAAATTAACGCATTGACAGAAATTTGCTGCCATTCAGAGAGCAGCTGATTTCTAATATTCCAGGGAATCAAATGTGCTTCTCCCCAGGCTAGTCGAGGGATTTATATATAGAATAAGATACCCGGGAGTGGGTTACAGGCTGGAATCTAATCGAGGGGTTCGGGGGGTTTATATATAGAATAACAGATACCCGGGAGTGGGTTACAGGCTGGAATCTAATCGAGGGGTTCGGGGGGTTTATATATAGAATAACAGATACCCGGGAGTGGGTTACAGGCTGGAATCTAATCGAGGGGTTCAGGGGGTTTATATATAGAATAAGATACCCGGGAGTGGGTTACAGGCTGGAATCTAATCGAGGGGTTCGGGGGGTTTATATATAGAATAACATATACCCAGGAGTGAGTTACAGGCTGGAATCTAATCGAGGGGTTCGGGGGGTTTATATATAGAATAACAGATACCCGGGAGTGGGTTACAGGCTGGAATCTAATCGAGGGGTTCGGGGGGTTTATATATAGAATAACATATACCCGGGAGTGAGTTACAGGCTGGAATCTAATCGAGGGGTTCGGGGGGTTTATATATAGAATAACAGATACCCGGGAGTGGGTTCCAGGCTGTGGATATGGGGTTTGCAATATCTGAGGGTCTTTATGGTCGGTTGGATGAGATTCTTTTCGGGATTTCTAAATAACTATTTGTTGTTTTACTGTCCCTCAGTGCTGATAAATGGAGCTGAATTCCGTGTGAACCAGCTTGAGCGCCTGGAGGCTGAGGAAGGAGAATCGATCACAATCCCCTGCTCCTTCACTTACCCAGAATGGTTCAGACCCACGGCGATTAACATTCGTTGGAGAAGAAATGAGTTTCGAGGAGAATTTATAATCAACGCCAGAGACGGCTTCGTTCACCCTGATGACCGAGGCCGGGTCGAATTCCTGGGCCACCCATTTACAGAGAATACTGGCTCCATCCGCATAAAGCAGCTGAAACAAAGTGACTCGAGGAAGTATTTCTCTCGTGTGGAGATATTGGGGGGTAGACAAGTGAGTTGGCAAAATACCCCAGGCTCAGCCCTCGCAGAACAAGGTAAACACCTCATTCCGTTTCACAATTCTCTTCTCTTTGACTACTCGCTGCTACAAGTGACTCCTGACCCACTCACTAGGAGAACCAAGAACCCTTGGAACTGGTCTGGGAATCCGACACAGTTAAACGATCCGCCAAATACAGCTTTCACCTTCTGACACTGACACCCCTCTCCCCAGGGTCTCTGACACTGACACTCCTCTCCCCAGGGTCTCTGACACTGACACTCCTCTCTCCCCAGGGTCTCTGACACTGACACCCCTCTCCCCAGGGTCTCTGACACTGACACCCCTCTCCCCAGGGTCTCTGACACTGACACCCCTCTCCCCAGGGTCTCTGACACTGACACTCCTCTCCCCAGGGTCCCTGACACTGGCACTCCTCTCCCCAGGGTCCCTGACACTGACACTCCTCTCCCCAGGGTCCCTGACACAGGCACTCCTCTCCCCAGGATCTCTGACACTGACACTCCTCTCCCCAGGGTCCCTGACACTGACACTCCTCTCTCCAGGGTCTGTGACACTGACACTCCTCTCCCCAGGGTCTGTGACACTGACACTCCTCTCCCCAGGGTCTCTGACACTGACACTCCTCTCCCCGGGGTCTCTGACACTGACACTCCTCTCCCCGGGGTCTCTGACACTGACACTCCTCTCCCCGGGGTCTCTGACACTGACACTCCTCTCCCCGGGGTCTCTGACACTGACACTCCTCTCCCCGGGGTCTCTGACACTGACACTCCTCTCCCCGGGGTCTCTGACACTGACACTCCTCTCCCCGGGGTCTCTGACACTGACACTCCTCTCCCCGGGGTCTCTGACACTGACACTCCTCTCCCCGGGGTCTCTGACACTGACACTCCTCTCCCCGGGGTCTCTGACACTGACACTCCTCTCCCCGGGGTCTCTGACACTGACACTCCTCTCCCCAGGATCTCTGACACTGACACTCCTCTCCCCAGGGTCTCTGACACTGACACTCCTCTCCCCAGGATCTCTGACACTGACACTCCTCTCCCCAGGGTCTCTAACACTGACACTCCTCTCTCCCCGGGGTCTCTGACACTGACCTCCTCTCTCCCCGGGGTCTCAGACACTGACACTCCTCTCCCCAGGGTCTGTGACACTGACACTCCTCTCCCCAGGGTCTCTGACACTGACACTCCTCTCCCCAGGGTCTCTGACACTGACACCCCTCTCCCAGGGTCTCTGACACTGACACTCCTCTCCCCAGGGTCTCTGACACTGACACTCCTCTCTCCCCAGGGTCTCTGACACTGACACTCCTCTCTCCCTAGGGTCTCAGACACTGACACTCCTCTCCCCAGGGTCTCTGACACTGACACTCCTCTCCCCGGGGTCTCTGACACTGACCTCCTCTCTCCCCAGGGTCTCTGACACTGACCCTCCTCTCCCCAGGGTCTCTGACACTGACACTCCTCTCCCCGGGGTCTCTGACACTGACACTCCTCTCCCCGGGGTCTCTGACACTGACACCCCTCACCCCGGTGTCTCTGACACTGACCTCCTCTCTCCCCGGGGTCTCTGACATTGACACTCCTCTCTCCCCGGGGCCTCTGACACTGACACCCCTCTCCCCAGGGTCTCTGACACTGACACCCCTCTCCCCAGGGTCTCTGACACTGACCCTCCTCTCCCCAGGGTCTCTGACACTGACCTCCTCTCTCCTCGGGGTCTCTGACACTGACACTCCTCTCTCCCCAGGGTCTCTGACACTGACACTCCTCTCCCCAGGGTCTCTGACACTGACACTCCTCTCCCCAGGGTCTCTGACACTGACACTCCTCTCTCCCCAGGGTCTCTGACACTGACCCTCCTCTCCCCAGGGTCTCTGACACTGACACTCCTCTCTCCCCGGGGTCTCTGACACTGACACTCCTCTCTCCCCGGGGTCTCTGACACTGACACTCCTCTCTCCCCGGGGTCTCAGACACTGACACTCCTCTCTCCCCGGGGTCTCTGACACTGACACTCCTCTCCCCAGGGTCTCTGACACTGACCCTCCTCTCCCCAGGGTCTCTGACACTGACCCTCCTCTCCCCAGGGTCTCTGACACTGACACTCCTCTCTCCCCGGGGTCTCTGACACTGACACTCCTCTCTCCCCGGGGTATCTGACACTGACACTCCTCTCTCCCCAGGGTCTCTGACACTGACACTCCTCTCTCCCCGGGGTCTCTGACACTGACACTCCTCTCTCCCCGGGGTATCTGACACTGACACTCCTCTCTCCCCAGGGTCTCTGACACTGACACTCCTCTCCCCAGGGTCTCTGACACTGACACTCCTCTCTCCCCAGGGTCTCTGACACTGACACCCCTCTCTCCCCAGGGTCTGTGACACTGACACTCCTCTCTCCCCAGGGTCTCTGACACTGACACTCCTCTCTCCCCGGGGTATCTGACACTGACATTCCTCTCTCCCCGCGGTCTCTGACACTGACACTCCTCTCTCCCCGGGGTCTCTGACACTGACACTCCTCTCTCCCCGGGGTCTCAGACACTGACACTCCTCTCTCCCCGGGGTCTCAGACACTGACACTCCTCTCTCCCCGGGGTCTCTGACACTGACACTCCTCTCTCCCCGGGATCTCAGACACTGACACTCCTCTCTCCCCGGGGTCTCTGACACTGACACTCCTCTCTCCCCAGGGTCTCTGACACTGACACTCCTCTCTCCCCGGGGTCTCTGACACTGACCCTCCTCTCCCCGGGGTCTCAGACACTGACACTCCTCTCTCCCCGGGGTCTCTGACACTGACACTCCTCTCCCCAGGGTCTCTGACACTGACCCTCCTCTCCCCAGGGTCTCTGACACTGACCCTCCTCTCCCCAGGGTCTCTGACACTGACACTCCTCTCTCCCCGGGGTATCTGACACTGACACTCCTCTCTCCCCAGGGTCTCTGACACTGACACTCCTCTCTCCCCGGGGTCTCTGACACTGACACTCCTCTCTCCCCGGGGTCTCTGACACTGACCCTCCTCTCCCCGGGGTCTCAGACACTGACATTCCTCTCTCCCCGCGGTCTCTGACACTGACACTCCTCTCTCCCCAGGGTCTCTGACACTGACACTCCTCTCTCCCCAGGGTCTCTGACACTGACCCTCCTCTCCCCGGGGTCTCAGACACTGACACTCCTCTCTCCCCGGGGTCTCTGACACTGACACTCCTCTCCCCAGGGTCTCTGACACTGACCCTCCTCTCCCCAGGGTCTCTGACACTGACACTCCTCTCTCCCCGGGGTATCTGACACTGACACTCCTCTCTCCCCAGGGTCTCTGACACTGACACTCCTCTCTCCCCGGGGTCTCAGACACTGACACTCCTCTCTCCCCGGGGTCTCTGACACTGACACTCCTCTCTCCCTGGGGTCTCAGACACTGACACTCCTCTCTCCCCGGGGTCTCAGAAACTGACACTCCTCTCTCCCCGGGGTCTCTGACACTGACACTCCTCTCTCCCCGGGGTCTCTGACACTGACACTCCTCTCTCCCCGGGGTCTCTGACACTGACCCTCTTCTCCCCGGGGTCTCAGACACTGACACTCCTCTCTCCCCAGGGTCTCTGACACTGACACTCCTCTCCCCAGGGTCTCTGACACTGACACTCCTCTCTCCCCGCGGTCTCTGACACTGACACTCCTCTCTCCCCAGGGTCTGTGACACTGACACTCCTCTCTCCCCAGGGTCTCTGACACTGACACTCCTCTCTCCCCGGGGTCTCTGACACTGACACTCCTCTCTCCCCAGGGTCTCTGACACTGACACTCCTCTCTCCCCGGGGTCTCAGACACTGACACTCCTCTCTCCCCGGGGTCTCTGACACTGACACTCCTCTCTCCCCGGGGTCTCTGACACTGACACTCCTCTCTCCCCGGGGTCTCTGACACTGACACTCCTCTCTCCCCAGGGTCTCTGACACTGACACTCCTCTCTCCCCGGGGTCTCTGACACTGACACTCCTCTCTCCCCGGGGTATCTGACACTGACATTCCTCTCTCCCCGCGGACTCTGACACTGACACTCCTCTCTCCCCAGGGTCTCTGACACTGACCCTCCTCTCCCCGGGGTCTCAGACACTGACACTCCTCTCTCCCCGGGGTCTCTGACACTGACACTCCTCTCCCCAGGGTCTCTGACACTGACCCTCCTCTCCCCAGGGTCTCTGACACTGACACTCCTCTCTCCCCGGGGTATCTGACACTGACACTCCTCTCTCCCCAGGGTCTCTGACACTGACACTCCTCTGTCCCCGGGGTCTCAGACACTGACACTCCTCTCTCCCCGGGGTCTCTGACACTGACACTCCTCTCTCCCCGGGGTCTCAGACACTGACACTCCTCTCTCCCCGGGGTCTCAGACACTGACACTCCTCTCTCCCCGGGGTCTCTGACACTGACACTCCTCTCTCCCCGGGGTCTCTGACACTGACACTCCTCTCTCCCCGGGGTCTCTGACACTGACCCTCCTCTCCCCGGGGTCTCAGACACTGACACTCCTCTCTCCCCAGGGTCTCTGACACTGACACTCCTCTCCCCAGGGTCTCTGACACTGACACTCCTCTCTCCCCGGGGTATCTGACACTGACACTCCTCTCTCCCCAGGGTCTGTGACACTGACACTCCTCTCTCCCCAGGGTCTCTGACACTGACACTCCTCTCTCCCCGGGGTATCTGACACTGACATTCCTCTCTCCCCGCGGTCTCTGACACTGACACTCCTCTCTCCCCAGGGTCTCTGACACTGACACTCCTCTCTCCCCAGGGTCTCTGACACTGACACTCCTCTCTCCCCGGGGTCTCTGACACTGACACTCCTCTCTCCCCAGGGTCTCTGACACTGACACTCCTCTCTCCCCGGGGTCTCAGACACTGACACTCCTCTCTCCCCGGGGTCTCTGACACTGACACTCCTCTCTCCCCGGGGTCTCTGACACTGACACTCCTCTCTCCCCGGGGTCTCTGACACTGACACTCCTCTCTCCCCAGGGTCTCTGACACTGACACTCCTCTCTCCCCGGGGTATCTGACACTGACATTCCTCTCTCCCCGCGGTCTCTGACACTGACACTCCTCTCTCCCCAGGGTCTCTGACACTGACACTCCTCTCTCCCCAGGGTCTCTGACACTGACACTCCTCTCTCCCCAGGGTCTCTGACACTGACACTCCTCTCTCCCCGGGGTCTCTGACACTGACACTCCTCTCTCCCCAGGGTCTCTGACACTGACACTCCTCTCTCCCCGCGGTCTCTGACACTGACACACCTCTCTCCCCGGGGTCTCTGACACTGACACTCCTCTCTCCCCGGGGTCTCTGACACTGACACTCCTCTCTCCCCGGGGTCTCTGACACTAACACTCCTCTCTCCCCGTGGTCTCTGACACTAATTGTGTTACTCGTGTTTGTTGAGTGCGGAGGAAGCTCATCACAGGTTCGTTTTGTGATTCGTGCTGACACATCGATGTTGTTTACTCCTGTATTTCACAGACAGGAAATCACAACCCGTGACAGGTCTGTTAATCTCCTCAGTGACTGCGCCATCGACAGAAGCTGCTGATAGAAACAGTCACAAACTGGGCCACGGCATTATCCTGATCATCAGATCCGTTCTTTTCACATGAAAGTTTCCTTCTACAAACCATGTCATCAATTTCAGGCTCTCCTGATCGAAGGTTGAGGGAAGACAGCAAACAAGAGACGAGGATATGAGAGTGAAATCTCCCGAAGGAATCTGAGACTGAGACTGGTGCACTGGGCCCTCCAAAAACACAGGATCGCTCACAGTCGCACTGCAGGGTCACATCCTCGAAAGAGCACAGACATCACTTTTCAGACCCGATTTTAACATAACCCACCCGGGGGAATGGAGAGTGAAATCAGGCAGGGTGTAAACTATGTGACCGACCCGGACCTGAACCCGATCCCACTGCATCCCCAACAGGCAGATTGGGTTAAACTCGGGGCCCCCTCTAATAGAGTCACACATAAAGAGCCATTTTATAGCACACTCCTCACTGTAACGCTCTCTGATACACCACACTTTCCTTACTGTTACACACTGTAATATCCCACCCTCTCTAATATAGACCTATAGAAACAACCCCTGTATAACACACTCCTCACTGTGACACTCTGTAATATCCCACTCCCTCTAATAGTGAACCATATAAACAGCCCCTGTATAACACACTCCTCACTGTGACACTCTGTTATCCCACTCCCTCTCCAAGAGAGACTAGTACAATCAGTCTTTGTATAATATCCTCAGGTTATCTCCGCAAATCAAGACAATGATCCAGTTTCTAATTACACGGTATAATCTCATCACTTTAATTGTTCTAATTGTTTATCAATGCTGTGCAGTCATGTTAAAGTACAGAACTGTTCTTTTTAAATTTCAAAAATAAACTTTATTCAATAAACGGTGCAAAAATATCTACAAACACGATCGAAATGAAGAAACATACAGTACAGTTCCTGGCTCTCTGGGGAGCATGGATTCAAGGAGTGTCCACAATATTATTATTGTGCTTCTCATGGGCTACATTCGGTTCACAGTGTTTGGTGATTGCAGTCTGATTTTTTAATGCATGCTGTTCTATTTCAGTGGAAAGTTATATCGAGGTGTGTGGTTTGCTGGGGTTTTGATCCCCTCAAAAACATCTGCGAGTAAATATTCAGCCTGAGGAGGCTTCCCGCTGGTTCCTGCTCCACGGTGTTCAATGGCGGGAGGGCCCGAAATCGCAGGTCGTTCTCCACTGGGTCTTTGCGGAGTCCCGGCCAAGCTCTGTTGATGAGGCTGCAGGAAGGAGGAAGAGTGGGTAGGACGGGGAATTTGGAGTTTGGGACGAACGAGACAGGAAAGCTCAGAGGGGCAGTGACCATTGTAGTGTCAATAAAATAGAGACAGAAAAGGTTGAGAAGGGAGAAGCTGGTCAGAGGAGAGAGAGAGAGGCGATCGTCCATCAGCCAACGAGATTCCCTTGGGATCGGGACACGGATACTGGGCTCGTGGGCTCACGGATTTCGGAGTTTCATCCGAGGGCGCAATCGGCAAATTGCGCCCGTCTGGCCGTGGTGAAATTGCGGCCAGGTTTCCGCGCAAGCTTATTAACGTAAACCCGAAGGTGAAATCTGCCGGGAATCAGCTGGAACAGAGTCAAAGAAGCCTCAAGGTAAGAGGGTGAGGTGGTATAAAAGGTGAGGGGGAATAAATTTCACCGTCGGAGAGGGGCTGGAGAGTAAAAAAAAGTAAAGACTTTCATTTATTAAGAAAGAAAGACTTGCAGAGAGAAAATGCTTTCCACGACCTCAGGACGTCCCAAAGCGCTTTACAGCCAATGAAGTACTTTTTGAAGTGTAGTCACTGTTGTAATGTAGGAAACGCGGCAGCCGATTTGCGCACAGCAAGATCCCACAAACAGTAATGAGATAAATGATCAGATAATCCGCTTTAAGTTATGTTGGTGGAGGGATAAATATCGGCCAGGACTCCAGGGATCACTCCTCTGCTCTTCTTCGAAATAGTATCATGGGATCTTTGACGTGAGAGGGCAGACGGGGCCTCGGTTTAATGTCTCATCTGAAAGACGGCACCTCCAACAATGCAGCGCTCCCTCAGTACTGCGCTGGAGTGTCACAGGACGTCCCAGAGCACTCTAGAGCTGATGAAATATTTTTTGAATTGTAATCACTGTTGTAATGCAGGAAGGCAGTACTTATCTCTGTGTCCTGCAAACTTTTACAATAATTATTAAAACCTTTAAAGTTTGTTTTTTCTAAAAGTCATATAATTCCTGTAGCAGCAGAGCAGGGCTGAGGCTTTAATTCACCGCTGGTCAGCTGATTTGCCCTTGATTCATGTGACCACGAGAGCCTGCGTGCCTGAGAATCTCGGCGCAACGTAATGAAACTCCCCCCACCACCCCGAACTAACACAATTGGCAGAAACCTGCCTTTCGGTCCTGGGGGCATTGTAGGTGGGGACTGGTTCGGGGGAAGGGTTTAATGGACGGACCTAAAAGATGGCGGACACTTGGGCGTAATGCAGTTATGGGCGTAACTCATTTACGCCTGAAATCCCGCCATCGTTTACACTACTTTGACTTGGCCGCGCCCAGTCGAAGCTGTTGCCTGGGCCGAAATCAGGCGGGAAGTCAGGGAAAATGATCCCGGAGTTGAGGGTGTGGTTTTCCAGGAGAGACAAGCTCCCTAACTAGAGACGGATGTGAGATCACTGATAGAAGGAGAAAAGCAGAACTACTAATTGTAGCGGTTTAATAAATGTGTCATCACCCCGTCTCATGAGCCTCAGTGCAGCGAAGCCTCCAACAGAGTGAAGTGAGGAGCCGCGATGGGCTCTGCTCTCCGCCTGATCCTCCTGCAACTCTCCATTGGTGAGTAAACCCAATTTTGTTTCCCTCACTCCACTTTCCTTCCCCCCCCACCTCAGCCACTCCTAAGGGCACTGAGCCTGACGGGAGGTCCCACAGCTGCTGCTGGCTTCCCAATTCGTAGAAGGATTGTCAAAGCAATTGGCACCGATATGATGCCCACCAAGGTTGAAGAGAGAAGGAGGGACAATAACAGCAACAACGCCGGCAGGAAAAGCACCAGATAAACGTCCCAAGGCGCTTCCCAGAGGCGTACGGGTAAACAGGTAACAAAGCCAAAGCAGGAGATATTAGAAGGAGCAACCAAAAACTGGGTCAATGAGGTGGGTTGAAAGAGGGTCTTGAAGAAGGAGAGAAAGGTGGAGAGGTGGAGCGGTTTAGGGAGGGAATTCCAGAGCTTAGGGCCCAGATGGATAACGGCACGTCTGCCAATGTTTCGGCAAAGGGTGTGGGGGATGCACAAGAGGCCAGAATTGGCGGAATGGAGAGATGACGGAGGGTTGTAGGGCTGAAGGAGGGTAGAGAGGAAGGGAGGGGCGAGGCCATGGAAGGATTTCAATACCAGGATGAAAATTTTAAATTGGACGTGTTGTTGGACCAGGCGCCAAGCGAAGGGGTGAGGGGTAAGTGGGACTTGGAGGGGGATAGCAGAGTTTTGGATGAGCTGGAATTTAAGGAGGGTGGACTTTGGGAGGTTGGCCAGGAAAGATAGATGGGGTAGATCAGGAAATCGTGGTCAGGTGACGCCAAGCAGTGGTTCTTAAAGCTATAAGACTGTGGGAGAAATAAAGACTGGGGGCAGGGCTGTACACTACAGTCACGGAGCTCGACATCTCAGTTTAACCCCACGGTGACCTTGTGTGTGTCCCTGTTGTCGATGGATGAGAGGGGGGAGGGGTTTCCTTTTGGGTACAGAGAGAGGTTTGACCAGGTTCCAGTCCAAGGCCGGCCCCCGGTCACTCTCCCCATCCCCAACCATCTGTTGCAAAGCAACATTATGGAAGGCACAAGGATCGGCCAAAGGGTCTCCCACCAACCCATGAAACGGTGGGACAGAAGAGAAAGAGCAGAGTTACAAGCTGGAATCCAATCGAGGGGTTCGGGGGTTTACATATGGAATAAGATACCCGGGAGTGAGTTACAGGCTGGAATCTAATCGAGGGGTTCGGGGGGTTTATATATAGAATAACAGATACCCAGGAGTGAGTTACAGGCTGGAATCCAATCGAGGGGTTCGGGGGGTTTATATATAGAATAACAGATACCCGGGAGTGAGTTACAGGCTGGAATCTAATCGAGGGGTTCGGGGGGGGGTTATATATAGAATAACAGATACCCAGGAGTGAGTTACAGACTGGAATCTAATCGAGGGGTTCGGGGGGGTTTATATATAGAATAACAGATACCCGGGAGTGAGTTACAGGCTGGAATCTAATCGAGGGGTTCGGGGGGTTTATATATAGAATAACAGATACCCGGGAGTGAGTTACAGGCTGGAATCTAATCGAGGGGTTCGGGGGGTTTATATATAGAATAACAGATACCCGGGAGTGAGTTACAGGCTGGAATCTAATCGAGGGGTTCGGGGGGTTTATATATAGAATTACAGATACCCGGGAGTGAGTTACAGGCTGGAATCCAATCGAGGGGTTCGAGGGGTTTATATATAGAATAACAGATACCCGGGAGTGAGATACAGGCTGGAATATAATCGAGGGGTTCGGGGGGTTTATACATAGAATAACAGATACCCGGGAGTGAGATACAGACTGGAATCCAATCGAGGGGTTTGGGGGGTTTATATATAGAATAACAGATACCCGGGAGTGAGTTACAGGCTGGAATCCAATCGAGGGGTTTGGGGGGTTTATATATAGAATAACAGATACCCGGGAGTGAGTTACAGGCTGGAATATAATCGAGGGCTTCAGGGGGTTTAGATGTAGAATAACAGATACCTGGGAGTGAGTAACAGGCTGGAATATAATCGAGGGCTTCAGGGGGTTTATATATAGAATAACAGATACCTGGGAGTGAGTTGCAGACTGGAATCTAATCGAGGGGTTCGGGGTGGGGGTTATATATAGAATAACAGATACCCGGGAGTGAGTTACAGGCTGGAATCTAATCGAGGGGTTCGGGGGGTTCATATATAGAATAACAGATACCCGGGAGTGAGTTACAGGCTGGAATATAATCGAGGGGTTCGGGGGGTTTATATATAGAATAACAGATACCCGGGAGTGAGTTACAGGCTGGAATCTAATCGAGGGGTTCGGGGGGTTTATATATAGAATAACAGATACCCGGGAGTGAGTTACAGGCTGGAATCCAATCGATGTGTTCCGGGGGGTGGGGTTTATATATATAATAACAGATATCTGGGAGTGAGCTCCAGGCTGTCACATCACATTATGCCATGTCACGTTACCGCACATCGCATTCTGTCACATAACATTACGTCACATCACGTTATGCTCCCAGAACCACCTACAGATACCTTACCATGTTGAAACCAGTCGGTCTCCCGTGACGGAGTGGAGAGAAAGTCAAAACCAAGGACATTGCCCAGGTCAAGTGAGGGGAAAAGGTGGGGAGATAATTGATAACTGGGAGAGGAGGCAGATAGGAGGAGGAGGAAGAAGAGGGAGAGATAAGAGGGGAGGATGGAGAGATAGGGAGAGGGGAGAAAAGGGGAATGGGGTTGTGGTCAGGGTGAGTGGAGAGGATGGGGGGTGGCGAGGGGGGAGTGGAATATTCCTAAATAACTATTTGTTGTTTTACTGTCCCTCAGTGCTGATAAATGGAGCTGAATTCCATGTGATCCAGCTTGATCACCTGGAGGCTGAGGAAGGAGAATCGATCACAATCCCCTGCTCCTTCACTTACAAAGATTGGTCCAGACCCAGGGTGATGAACATTCTTTGGACAACAGCTTTGTCGAACGGAGAAATTATATTCAACGCCAGGACGCAATTCGTTCACCCTGACTACCGAGGCCGGATCGAATACCTGGGCAACCCAATTGTGGAGAATACTGGCTCCATCCGCATAAAGCAGCTGAAACAAAGTGACTCGAGGACGTATTTCTGTAAATTGGATGTACGGGGGGATAAAATTGGGATTTCACGAACTACCCCAGGGACTGCCCTCACCGTACGAGGTAAGCCCCCCCTTGGGATCCCCGTGTTTCTTTCTCTGAGTTTTTAATTAAGCCCCTCCTTTGATTGAGTTCTAAAGTTGTAACCGGGCCGAACCTTAATTTAATTTGCCGACAATTTTAGAGAAAAAACCTTCGAGTCCCGTTTTCAGCTAATCAGGTTCCAAATTTGAAAGAGGTTTGGCCAAGATCGAAAATGGCTGCTACCAATAATCAGGGGAGTGAAACAGAGACTCTGGAGGTCTGATACAGAATGGAAAGTGATTTGTAGAATAGTGGGGGAAGGAGAGAGAATAAGATAATGACTCGAGGAAGTATTTCTGTCGTGTGGAGACATTGGGGGGTAGAATCGATATGAGGTAAATCATCCCTGGACCACCCTCACTGTACGAGGTTAACACCCTTTTCAATCGACTTGTTTCTCTCTCTACGTTTTTATTAAACCTCTGAAACTGACACTCCTCTCCCCAGGGTCTGTGACACTGACACCCCTCTCCCCAGGGTCTCTGACACTGACACCCCTCTCCCCAGGGTCTGTGACACTGACACCCCTCTCCCCAGGGTCTGTGACACTGACACCCCTCTCCCCAGGGTCTCAGACACTGACACCCCTCTCCCCAGGGTCTCTGACACTGACACCCCTCTCCCCAGGGTCTGTGACACTGACACCCCTCTCCCCAGGGTCTCTGACACTGACACTCCTCTCCCCAGGGTCTCTGACACTGACACTCCTCTCCCCAGGGTCTGTGACACTGACACCCCTCTCCCCAGGGTCTCTGACACTGACACTCCTCTCCCCAGGGTCTCTGACACTGACACTCCTCTCCCCAGGGTCTCTGACACTGACACTCCTCTCCCCAGGGTCTCTGACACTGACACCCCTCTCCCCAGGGTCTGTGACACTGACACCCCTCTCCCCAGGGTCTCTGACACTGACACTCCTCTCCCCAGGGTCTGTGACACTGACACCCCTCTCCCCAGGGTCTCTGACACCCCTCTCCCCAGGGTCTCTGACACCCCTCTCCCCAGGATCTGTGACACTGACACCCCTCTCCCCAGGGTCTCTGACACTAACTGTGTTACTCGTGTTTCTCGAGTGTGAAGGAGGTCCGTCACTTCCCTCGATTTGATTTGTGGCTTTCGCTGTCACATTGTTGTTGTTAATTCCTGTATTTCACAGAAAGGATATTTCACCCCACGACAGGTCTGTTAATCTCCTCAGTGACTGCGCCATCAACAGACGCTGCTGATAGAAACAGTCACAAACTGGGCCACGGCATTATCCTGATCATCAGATCCGTGCTGTATCTCGGCATGCTGGCAATTGCTTGGCTGATTGGAATTTATTGGCTGAAAAGGAGTGAAGGTACAAGTAATCTGAGTTCTCTGACATCATCGTCCTCGCTCCATGTCCTCACTCATTGTCCTCATTCATTGTCCTCGCTCATTGTCCTCACTCATTGTCCTCACTCATTGTCCTCGCTCATTGTCCTCGCTCATTGTCCTCACTCAATGCCCTCACTCATTGTCTTCACTCAGTGTCCTTGCTCAATGTCCTCACTCATTGTCCTCGCTCAATGTCCTCACTCATGATCCTCACTCAATGTCCTCGCACATTATCCTCATTCATTGTCCTCGGTCAATGTCCTCACTCATTGTCCTCACTCATTGTCCTCGCTCATTATCCTCACTCATTGTCCTCGCTCAATGTCCTCACTCATTATCCTCACTCAATGTCCTCGCACATTATCCTCACTCATTGTCCTCGCTCCATGTCCTCACCCAATGTCCTTGTGCATTGTCCTCACTCATTGTCCTCGCACATTATCCTCATTCATTGTCCTCGGTCAGTGTCCACACTCATTGTCCTCGCTCATTGTCCTCACTCATTGTCCTCACTCAGTGTCCAAACTCATTGTCCTCACTCAGTGTCCTCACTCAGTGTCCTCACTCAGTGTCCTCACTCAGTGTCCTCACTCATTGTCCTCGCTCATTGTCCTAGCTCATTGTCCTAGCTCATTGTCCTCACTCATTGTCCTCACTCATTGTCCTTGCTCATTATCCTCACTCATTGTCCTCACTCAATGTCCTCGCTCATTGTCCTCACGCAGTGTCTTCGCTCATTATCCTCGCACATTGTCCTCACTCAATGTCCTCATGCATTGTCCTCACTTGTTGTCCTTGCTCAATGTCCTCACTCATTGTCCTCGCTCATTGTCCTCGCACATTGTCCTCACTCATTGTCCTCACTCATTGTCCTCACTCATTGTCCTCACTCATTGTCCTTGCTCATTATCCTCACTCATTGTCCTCACTCACTGTACTCGCTCATTGTCCTCACTCAGTGTCCTCGCTCATTATCCTCGCACATTGTCCTCACTCAATGTCCTCGTGCATTGTCCTCACTTGTAGCCCTCGCTCAATGTCCTCACTCATTGTCCACGCTCATTGTCCTCGCACATTGTCCTCGCTCAATGTCCTCGCTCATTGTCCTCGCTCAATGTCCTCGCTCATTATCCTCGCTCATTATCCTCGCACATTGTCCACGCACATTGTCCTCACTCATTGTCCTCGCTCATTGTCCTCGCTCATTGTCCTCACGCATTGTCCTCGCTCATTGTCCTCGCTCATTGTCCTCGCACAATTTCCTCGCTCATTGTCCTCGCTCATTGTCCTCGCTCATTGTCCTCACGCATTGTCCTCGCTCATTGTCCTCACTCATTGTCCTCACTCATTGTCCTCACTCATTGTCCTCGCCCATTATCCTCGCACATTGTCCTCACTCAATGTCCTCACTCATTATCCTTGGACATTGTCCTCACTCATTGTCCTCACTCATTGTCCTCACTCATTGACCTCATCATTGTCCTCATCATTGTCCTCACTCAACGTCCTTGCACATTGTCCTCACTCAATGTCCTCACTCAATGTCCTCGCCCATTATCCTCGCACATTGTCCTCACTCAATGTCCTCATTCATTATCCTTGGACATTGTCCTCACTCATTGTCCTCACTCATTGACCTCACTCATTGACCTCATCATTGTCCTCACTCAACGTCCTTGCACATTGTCCTCACTCAATGTCCTCACTCAATGTCCTCACTCAATGTCCTTGCACGTTGTCCTCACTCATTGTTCTTGCACATTATCCTCACTCATTGTCCTCACTCAATGTCCTCGCTCATTGTCCTCACGCAGTGTCTTCGCTCATTATCCTCGCACATTGTCCTCACTCAATGTCCTCATGCATTGTCCTCACTTGTTGTCCTTGCTCAATGTCCTCACTCATTGTCCTCGCTCATTGTCCTCGCACATTGTCCTCACTCATTGTCCTAGCTCATTGTCCTCACTCATTGTCCTCACTCATTGTCCTCACTCATTGTCCTTGCTCATTATCCTCACTCATTGTCCTCACTCACTGTCCTCGCTCATTGTCCTCACTCAGTGTCCTCGCTCATTATCCTCGCACATTGTCCTCACTCAATGTCCTCGTGCATTGTCCTCACTTGTAGCCCTCGCTCAATGTCCTCACTCATTGTCCACGCTCATTGTCCTCGCACATTGTCCTCGCTCAATGTCCTCACTCATTGTCCTCGCTCAATGTCCTCGCTCATTATCCTCGCTCATTATCCTCGCACATTGTCCACGCACATTGTCCTCGCTCATTGTCCTCGCTCATTGTCCTCGCTCATTGTCCTCGCTCATTGTCCTCGCTCATTGTCCTCACGCATTGTCCTCGCTCAATGTCCTCGCTCATTGTCCTCGCACAATGTCCTCGCTCATTGTCCTCGCTCATTGTCCTCGCTCATTGTCCTCACTCATTGTCCTCGCCCATTATCCTCGCACATTGTCCTCACTCAATGTCCTCACTCATTATCCTTGGACATTGTCCTCACTCATTGTCCTCACTCATTGTCCTCACTCATTGACCTCATCATTGTCCTCACTCAACGTCCTTGCACATTGTCCTCACTCAATGTCCTCACTCAATGTCCTCGCCCATTATCCTCGCACATTGTCCTCACTCAATGTCCTCATTCATTATCCTTGGACATTGTCCTCACTCATTGTCCTCACTCATTGTCCTCACTCATTGACCTCATCATTGTCCTCACTCAACGTCCTTGCACATTGTCCTCACTCAATGTCCTCACTCAATGTCCTCACTCAATGTCCTTGCACGTTGTCCTCACTCATTGTTCTTGCACATTGTCCTCACTCATTGTCCTCACTCATTGTCCTCACTCAACGTCCTCACTCAATGTCCTTGCACATTGTCCTCACTCATTGTCCTCACTCATTGTCCACACTCATTGTCCTCACTCAACGTCCTCGCTCAATGTCCTCGCTCATTGTCCTCACTCATTGTCCTCACTCATTGTCCTCACTCAACGTCCTCGCTCAATGTCCTCGCTCATTGTCCTCACTCATTGTCCTCACTCATTGTCCTCACTCAACGTCCTCGCACATTGTCCTCGCTCATTGTCCTCACTCATTGTTCTAGCACATTGTCGTCACTCATTGTCCTCACTCATTGTCCTCGCACATTGTCCTCGCACATTGTTCTCGCACATTTTCCTCACTCAATGTCCTCGCTCATTGTCCTCACTCAATGTCCTCGCTCATTTTCCTCACTCAATGTCCTCGCTCAATGTCCTCGCTCATTGTCCTCGCACATTGTCCTCGCACATTGTCCTCGCACATTGTCCTCGCACATTGTCCTCGCTCATTGTCCTCACTCAATGTCCTCGCTCATTGTCCTCGCACATTGTTCTCGCACATTGTCCTCACTCAATGACCTCACTCAATGTCCTCGCTCATTGTCCTCACTCAATGTCCTCGCTTATTGTCCTCGCACATTGTCCTCGCACATTGTTCTCGCACATTTTCCTCACTCAATGTCCTCACTCATTGTCCTCGCTCAATGTCTTCGCTCATTGTCCTCGCTCATTGTCCTCGCTCATTGTCCTCGCTCATTGTCCTCACTCTTTATTGACTCTTGTTCTTTTCACATGATAGTTTCCTTCTACAAACCATGTCATCAATTTCAGGTTCTCCTGATCGAAGGTTGAGGGAAGACAGCAAACAAGAGACGAGGATATGAGAGTGAAAACTCCCGAAGGAATCTGAGACTGAAGGACTCTGCCATTTTTACTGGTGCACTGGGCCCTCCAAAAACACAGGACCGCTCACAGTCGCACTGCAGGGTCACATCCTCGAAAGAGCACAGACATCACTTTTCAGACCCGATTTTAACATAACCCACCCGGGGGAATGGAGAGTGAAATCAGGCAGGGTGTAAACTATGTGACCGACCCGGACCTGAACCCGATCCCACTGCATCCCCAACAGGCAGATTGGGTTAAACTCGGGGCCCCCTCTAATAGAGTCACACATAAAGAGCCATTTTATAGCACACTCCTCACTGTAACGCTCTCTGATACACCACACTTTCCTTACTGTTACACACTGTAATATCCCACCCTCTCTAATATAGACCTATAGAAACAACCCCTGTATAACACACTCCTCACTGTGACACTCTGTAATATCCCACTCCCTCTAATAGTGATCCATATAAACAGCCCCTGTATAACACACTCCTCACTGTGACACTCTGTTATCCCACTCCCTCTCCAAGAGAGACTAGTACAATCAGTCTTTGTATAATATCCTCGGGTTATCTCCGCAAATCAAGACAATGATCCAGTTTCTAATTGCACGGTATAATCTCATCACTTTAATTGTTCTCATTGTTTATCAATGCTGTGCAGTCATGTTAAAGTACAGAACTGTTCTTTTTAAATTTCAAAAATAAACTTTATTCAATAAACGGTGCAAAAATATCTACAAACACGATCGAAATGAAGAAACATACAGTACAGTTCCTGGCTCTCTGGGGAGCATGGATTCAAGGAGTGTCCACAATATTATTATTGTGCTTCTCATGGGCTACATTCGGTTCACAGTGTTTGGTGATTGCAGTCTGATTTTTTAATGCATGCTGTTCTATTTCAGTGGAAAGTTATATCGAGGTGTGTGGTTTGCTGGGGTTTTGATCCCCTCAAAAACATCTGCGAGTAAATATTCAGCCTGAGGAGGCTTCACGCTGGTTCCTGCTCCACGGTGTTCAATGGCGGGAGGGCACTAAATCGCAGGCCGTTCTCCACTGGGTCTTTGCGGAGTCCCGGCCAAGCTCTGTTAATGAGGCTGCAGGAAGGAGGGAGAGTGGGTAGGACGGGGAATTTGGAGTTTGGGACGAACGAGACAGGAAAGCTCAGAGGGGCAGTGACCATTGTAGTGTCAATAAAATAGAGACAGAAAAGGTTGAGAAGGGAGAAGCTGGTCAGAGGAGAGAGAGAGAGGCGATCGTCCATCAGCCAACGAGATTCCCTTGGGATCGGGACACGGATACTGGGCTCGTGGGCTCACGGATTTCGGAGTTTCATCCGAGGGCGCAATCGGCAAATTGCGCCCGTCTGGCCGTGGTGAAATTGCGGCCAGGTTTCCGCGCAAGCTTATTAACGTAAACCCGAAGGTGAAATCTGCCGGGAATCAGCTGGAACAGAGTCAAAGAAGCCTCAAGGTAAGAGGGTGAGGTGGTATAAAAGGTGAGGGGGAATAAATTTCACCGTCGGAGAGGGGCTGGAGAGTAAAAAAAGTAAAGACTTTCATTTATAAAGAAAGAAAGACTTGCAGAGATAAAATGCTTTCCACGACCTCAGGACGTCCCAAAGCGCTTTACAGCCAATGAAGTACTTTTTGAAGTGTAGTCACTGTTGTAATGTAGGAAACGCGGCAGCCGATTTGCGCACAGCAAGATCCCACAAACAGTAATGAGATAAATGATCAGATAATCCGCTTTAAGTTATGTTGGTGGAGGGATAAATATCGGCCAGGACTCCAGGGATCACTCCTCTGCTCTTCTTCGAAATAGTATCATGGGATCTTTGACGTGAGAGGGCAGACGAGGCCTCGGTTTAATGTCTCATCTGAAAGACGGCACCTCCAACAATGCAGCGCTCCCTCAGTACTGCGCTGGAGTGTCACAGGACGTCCCAGAGCACTCTAGAGCTGATGAAATATTTTTTGAATTGTAATCACTGTTGTAATGCAGGAAGGCAGTACTTATCTCTGTGTCCTGCAAACTTTTACAGTAATTATTAAAACCTTTAAAGTTTGTTTTTTCTAAAAGTCGTATAATTCCTGTAGCAGCAGAGCAGGGCTGAGGCTTTAATTCACTGCTGGTCAGCTGATTTGCCCTTGATTCATGTGACCACGAGAGCCTGCGTGCCTGAGAATCTCGGCGCAACGTAATGAAACTCCCCCCACCACCCCGAACTAACACAATTGGCAGAAACCTGCCTTTCGGTCCTGGGGGCATTGTAGGTGGGGACTGGTTCGGGGGAAGGGTTTAATGGACGGACCTAAAAGATGGCGGACACTTGGGCGTAATGCAGTTATGGGCGTAACTCATTTACGCCTGAAATCCCGCCATCGTTTACACTACTTTGACTTGGCCGCGCCCAGTCGAAGCTGTTGCCTGGGCCGAAATCAGGCGGGAAGTCAGGGAAAATGATCCCGGAGTTGAGGGTGTGGTTTTCCAGGAGAGACAAGCTCCCTCACGAGAGACGGATGTGAGATCACTGATAGAAGGAGAAAAGCAGAACTACTAATTGTAGCGGTTTAATAAATGTGTCATCACCCCGTCTCATGAGCCTCAGTGCAGCGAAGCCTCCAACAGAGTGAAGTGAGGAGCCGCGATGGGCTCTGCTCTCCGCCTGATCCTCCTGCAACTCTCCATTGGTGAGTAAACCCAATTTTGTTTCCCTCACTCCACTTTCCTTCCCCCCCCCCACCTCAGCCACTCCTAAGGGCACTGAGCCTGACGGGAGGTCCCACAGCTGCTGCTGGCTTCCCAATTCGTAGAAGGATTGTCAAAGCAATTGGCACCGATATGATGCCCACCAAGGTTGAAGAGAGAAGGAGGGACAATAACAGCAACAACGCCGGCAGGAAAAGCACCAGATAAACGTCCCAAGGCGCTTCACAGAGGCGTACGGGTAAACAGGTAACAAAGCCAAAGCAGGAGATATTAGAAGGAGCAACCAAAAACTGGGTCAATGAGGTGGGTTGAAAGAGGGTCTTGAAGAAGGAGAGAAAGGTGGAGAGGTGGAGCGGTTTAGGGAGGGAATTCTCGAGCTTAGGGCCCAGATGGATAACGGCACGTCTGCCAATGTTTCGGCAAAGGGTGTGGGGGATGCACAAGAGGCCAGAATTGGCGGAATGGAGAGATGACGGAGGGTTGTAGGGCTGAAGGAGGGTAGAGAGGAAGGGAGGGGCGAGGCCATGGAAGGATTTCAATACCAGGATGAAAATTTTAAATTGGACGTGTTGTTGGACCAGGCGCCAAGCGAAGGGGTGAGGGGTAAGTGGGACTTGGAGGGGGATAGCAGAGTTTTGGATGAGCTGGAATTTAAGGAGGGTGGACTTTGGGAGGTTGGCCAGGAAAGATAGATGGGGTAGATCAGGAAATCGTGGTCAGGTGACGCCAAGCAGTGGTTCTTAAAGCTATAAGACTGTGGGAGAAATAAAGACTGGGGGCAGGGCTGTACACTACATTCACGGAGCTCGACATCTCAGTTTAACCCCACGGTGACCTTGTGTGTGTCCCTGTTGTCGATGGATGAGAGGTGGGAGGGGTTTCCTTTTGGGTACAGAGAGAGGTTTGACCAGGTTCCAGTCCAAGGCCGGCCCCCGGTCACTCTCCCCATCCCCAACCATCTGTTGCAAAGCAACATTATGGAAGGCACAAGGATCGGCCAAAGGGTCTCCCACCAACCCATGAAACGGTGGGACAGAAGAGAAAGAGCAGAGTTACAAGCTGGAATCCAATCGAGGGGTTCGGGGGTTTGTATATGGAATAAGATACCCGGGAGTGAGTTACAGGCTGGAATCTAATCGAGGGGTTCGGGGGGTTTATATATAGAATAACAGATACCCAGGAGTGAGTTACAGGCTGGAATCCAATCGAGGGGTTCGGGGGGTTTATATATAGAATAACAGATACCCGGGAGTGAGTTACAGGCTGGAATCTAATCGAGGGGTTCGGGGGGGGGTTATATATAGAATAACAGATACCCAGGAGTGAGTTACAGACTGGAATCTAATCGAGGGGTTCGGGGGGGTTTATATATAGAATAACAGATACCCGGGAGTGAGTTACAGGCTGGAATCTAATCGAGGGGTTCGGGGGGTTTATATATAGAATAACAGATACCCGGGAGTGAGTTACAGGCTGGAATCTAATCGAGGGGTTCGGGGGGTTTATATATAGAATAACAGATACCCGGGAGTGAGTTACAGGCTGGAATCTAATCGAGGGGTTCGGGGGGTTTATATATAGAATTACAGATACCCGGGAGTGAGTTACAGGCTGGAATCCAATCGAGGGGTTCGAGGGGTTTATATATAGAATAACAGATACCCGGGAGTGAGATACAGGCTGGAATATAATCGAGGGGTTCGGGGGGTTTATACATAGAATAACAGATACCCGGGAGTGAGATACAGACTGGAATCCAATCGAGGGGTTTGGGGGGTTTATATATAGAATAACAGATACCCGGGAGTGAGTTACAGGCTGGAATCCAATCGAGGGGTTTGGGGGGTTTATATATAGAATAACAGATACCCGGGAGTGAGTTACAGGCTGGAATATAATCGAGGGCTTCAGGGGGTTTAGATGTAGAATAACAGATACCTGGGAGTGAGTAACAGGCTGGAATATAATCGAGGGCTTCAGGGGGTTTATATATAGAATAACAGATACCTGGGAGTGAGTTGCAGACTGGAATCTAATCGAGGGGTTCGGGGTGGGGGTTATATATAGAATAACAGATACCCGGGAGTGAGTTACAGGCTGGAATCTAATCGAGGGGTTCGGGGGGTTCATATATAGAATAACAGATACCCGGGAGTGAGTTACAGGCTGGAATCTAATCGAGGGGTTCGGGGGGTTTATATATAGAATAACAGATACCCGGGAGTGAGTTACAGGCTGGAATCCAATCGATGTGTTCCGGGGGGTGGGGTTTATATATATAATAACAGATATCTGGGAGTGAGCTCCAGGCTGTCACATCACATTATGCCATGTCACGTTACCGCACATCGCATTCTGTCACATAACATTACGTCACATCACGTTATGCTCCCAGAACCACCTACAGATACCTTACCATGTTGAAACCAGTCGGTCTCCCGTGACGGAGTGGAGAGAAAGTCAAAACCAAGGACATTGCCCAGGTCAAGTGAGGGGAAAAGGTGGGGAGATAATTGATAACTGGGAGAGGAGGCAGATAGGAGGAGGAGGAAGAAGAGGGAGAGATAAGAGGGGAGGATGGAGAGATAGGGAGAGGGGAGAAAAGGGGAATGGGGTTGTGGTCAGGGTGAGTGGAGAGGATGGGGGGTGGCGAGGGGGGAGTGGAATATTCCTAAATAACTATTTGTTGTTTTACTGTCCCTCAGTGCTGATAAATGGAGCTGAATTCCATGTGATCCAGCTTGATCACCTGGAGGCTGAGGAAGGAGAATCGATCACAATACCCTGCTCCTTCACTTACAAAGATTGGTCCAGACCCAGGGTGATGAACATTCTTTGGACAACAGCTTTGTCGAACGGAGAAATTATGTTCAACGCCAGGACGCAATTCGTTCACCCTGACTACCGAGGCCGGATCGAATACCTGGGCAACCCAATTGTGGAGAATACTGGCTCCATCCGCATAAAGCAGCTGAAACAAAGTGACTCGAGGACGTATTTCTGTAAATTGGATGTACGGGGGGATAAAATTGGGATTTCACGAACTACCCCAGGGACTGCCCTCACCGTACGAGGTAAGCCCCCCCTTGGGATCCCCGTGTTTCTTTCTCTGAGTTTTTAATTAAGCCCCTCCTTTGATTGAGTTCTAAAGTTGTAACCGGGCCGAACCTTAATTTAATTTGCCGACAATTTTAGAGAAAAAACCTTCGAGTCCCGTTTTCAGCTAATCAGGTTCCAAATTTGAAAGAGGTTTGGCCAAGATCGAAAATGGCTGCTACCAATAATCAGGGGAGTGAAACAGAGACTCTGGAGGTCTGATACAGAATGGAAAGTGATTTGTAGAATAGTGGGGGAAGGAGAGAGAATAAGATAATGACTCGAGGAAGTATTTCTGTCGTGTGGAGACATTGGGGGGTAGAATCGATATGAGGTAAATCATCCCTGGACCACCCTCACTGTACGAGGTTAACACCCTTTTCAATCGACTTGTTTCTCTCTCTACGTTTTTATTAAACCTCTGAAACTGACACTCCTCTCCCCAGGGTCTGTGACACTGACACCCCTCTCCCCAGGGTCTCTGACACTGACACCCCTCTCCCCAGGGTCTGTGACACTGACACCCCTCTCCCCAGGGTCTCAGACACTGACACCCCTCTCCCCAGGGTCTCTGACACTGACACCCCTCTCCCCAGGGTCTGTGACACTGACACCCCTCTCCCCAGGGTCTCTGACACTGACACTCCTCTCCCCAGGGTCTGTGACACTGACACTCCTCTCCCCAGGGTCTCTGACACTGACACCCCTCTCCCCAGGGTCTGTGACACTGACACTCCTCTCCCCAGGGTCTGTGCCACTGACACCCCTCTCCCCAGGGTCTGTGACACTGACACCCCTCTCCCCAGGGTCTCTGACACTGACACTCCTCTCCCCAGGGTCACTGACACTGACACTCCTCTCCCCAGGGTCTCTGACACTGACACTCCTCTCCCCAGGGTCTCTGACACTGACACCCCTCTCCCCAGGGTCTGTGACACTGACACCCCTCTCCCCAGGGTCTCTGACACTGACACTCCTCTCCCCAGGGTCTGTGACACTGACACCCCTCTCCCCAGGGTCTCTGACACCCCTCTCCCCAGGGTCTCTGACACCCCTCTCCCCAGGATCTGTGACACTGACACCCCTCTCCCCAGGGTCTGTGACACTGACACTCCTCTCCCCAGGGTCTCTGACACCCCTCTCCCCAGGGTCTGTGACACTGACACCCCTCTCCCCAGGGTCTGTGACACTGACACTCCTCTCCCCAGGGTCTCTGACACTGACACTCCTCTCCCCAGGGTCTCTGACACCCCTCTCCCCAGGGTCTCTGACACCCCTCTCCCCAGGATCTGTGACACTGACACCCCTCTCCCCAGGGTCTCTGACACCCCTCTCCCCAGGATCTGTGACACTGACACCCCTCTCCCCAGGGTCTCTGACACCCCTCTCCCCAGGGTCTCTGACACCCCTCTCCCCAGGATCTGTGACACTGACACTCCTCTCCCCAGGGTCTCTGACACCCCTCTCCCCAGGATCTGTGACACTGACACCCCTCTCCCCAGGGTCTCTGACACTAACTGTGTTACTCGTGTTTCTCGAGTGTGAAGGAGGTCCGTCACTTCCCTCGATTTGATTTGTGGCTTTCGCTGTCACATTGTTGTTGTTAATTCCTGTATTTCACAGAAAGGATATTTCACCCCACGACAGGTCTGTTAATCTCCTCAGTGACTGCGCCATCAACAGACGCTGCTGATAGAAACAGTCACAAACTGGGCCACGGCATTATCCTGATCATCAGATCCGTGCTGTATCTCGGCATGCTGGCAATTGCTTGGCTGATTGGAATTTATTGGCTGAAAAGGAGTGAAGGTACAAGTAATCTGAGTTCTCTGACATCATCGTCCTCGCTCCATGTCCTCACTCATTGTCCTCATTCATTGTCCTCGCTCATTGTCCTCACTCATTGTCCTCACTCATTGTCCTCGCTCATTGTCCTCACTCATTGTCCTCACTCAATGCCCTCACTCATTGTCTTCACTCAGTGTCCTTGCTCAATGTCCTCACTCATTGTCCTCGCTCAATGTCCTCACTCATGATCCTCACTCAATGTCCTCGCACATTATCCTCATTCATTGTCCTCGGTCAATGTCCTCACTCATTGTCCTCACTCATTGTCCTCGCTCATTATCCTCACTCATTGTCCTCGCTCAATGTCCTCACTCATTATCCTCACTCAATGTCCTCGCACATTATCCTCACTCATTGTCCTCGCTCCATGTCCTCACTCAATGTCCTTGTGCATTGTCCTCACTCATTGTCCTCGCACATTATCCTCATTCATTGTCCTCGGTCAGTGTCCACACTCATTGTCCTCGCTCATTGTCCTCACTCATTGTCCTCACTCAGTGTCCAAACTCATTGTCCTCACTCATTGTCCTCACTCATTGTCCTCGCTCATTGTCCTCACTCATCGTCCTCACTCAGTGTCCTCACTCATTGTCCTCACTCATTGTCCTAGCTCATTGTCCTAGCTCATTGTCCTAGCTCATTGTCCTCACTCATTGTCCTCACTCATTGTCCTTGCTCATTATCCTCACTCATTGTCCTCACTCAATGTCCTCGCTCATTGTCCTCACGCAGTGTCTTCGCTCATTATCCTCGCACATTGTCCTCACTCAATGTCCTCATGCATTGTCCTCACTTGTTGTCCTTGCTCAATGTCCTCACTCATTGTCCTCGCTCATTGTCCTCGCACATTGTCCTCACTCATTGTCCTAGCTCATTGTCCTCACTCATTGTCCTCACTCATTGTCCTTGCTCATTATCCTCACTCATTGTCCTCACTCACTGTACTCGCTCATTGTCCTCACTCAGTGTCCTCGCTCATTATCCTCGCACATTGTCCTCACTCAATGTCCTCGTGCATTGTCCTCACTTGTAGCCCTCGCTCAATGTCCTCACTCATTGTCCACGCTCATTGTCCTCGCACATTGTCCTCGCTCAATGTCCTCACTCATTGTCCTCGCTCAATGTCCTCGCTCATTATCCTCGCTCATTATCCTCGCACATTGTCCACGCACATTTTCCTCACTCATTGTCCTCGCTCATTGTCCTCGCTCATTGTCCTCACGCATTGTCCTCGCTCAATGTCCTCGCTCATTGTCCTCGCACAATGTCCTCGCTCATTGTCCTCGCTCATTGTCCTCGCTCATTGTCCTCACGCATTGTCCTCGCTCATTGTCCTCGCTCATTGTCCTCACTCATTGTCCTCACTCATTGTCCTCGCCCATTATCCTCGCACATTGTCCTCACTCAATGTCCTCACTCATTATCCTTGGACATTGTCCTCACTCATTGTCCTCACTCATTGTCCTCACTCATTGTCCTCACTCATTGACCTCATCATTGTCCTCACTCAACGTCCTTGCACATTGTCCTCACTCAATGTCCTCACTCAATGTCCTCGCCCATTATCCTCGCACATTGTCCTCACTCAATGTCCTCATTCATTATCCTTGGACATTGTCCTCACTCATTGTCCTCACTCATTGACCTCACTCATTGACCTCATCATTGTCCTCACTCAACGTCCTTGCACATTGTCCTCACTCAATGTCCTCACTCAATGTCCTCACTCAATGTCCTTGCACGTTGTCCTCACTCATTGTTCTTGCACATTATCCTCACTCATTGTCCTCACTCAATGTCCTCACTCATTGTCCTCACGCAGTGTCTTCGCTCATTATCCTCGCACATTGTCCTCACTCAATGTCCTCATGCATTGTCCTCACTTGTTGTCCTTGCTCAATGTCCTCACTCATTGTCCTCGCTCATTGTCCTCGCACATTGTCCTCACTCATTGTCCTAGCTCATTGTCCTAGCTCATTGTCCTCACTCATTGTCCTTGCTCATTATCCTCACTCATTGTCCTCACTCACTGTCCTCGCTCATTGTCCTCACTCAGTGTCCTCGCTCATTATCCTCGCACATTGTCCTCACTCAATGTCCTCGTGCATTGTCCTCACTTGTAGCCCTCGCTCAATGTCCTCACTCATTGTCCACGCTCATTGTCCTCGCACATTGTCCTCGCTCAATGTCCTCACTCATTGTCCTCGCTCAATGTCCTCGCTCATTATCCTCGCTCATTATCCTCGCACATTGTCCACGCACATTGTCCTCACTCATTGTCCTCGCTCATTGTCCTCGCTCATTGTCCTCACGCATTGTCCTCGCTCAATGTCCTCGCTCATTGTCCTCGCACAATGTCCTCGCTCATTGTCCTCGCTCATTGTCCTCACGCATTGTCCTCGCTCATTGTCCTCGCTCATTGTCCTCGCTCATTGTCCTCACTCATTGTCCTCGCCCATTATCCTCGCACATTGTCCTCACTCAATGTCCTCACTCAATGTCCTCACTCATTATCCTTGGACATTGTCCTCACTCATTGTCCTCACTCATTGTCCTCACTCATTGACCTCATCATTGTCCTCACTCAACGTCCTTGCACATTGTCCTCACTCAATGTCCTCACTCAATGTCCTCGCCCATTATCCTCGCACATTGTCCTCACTCAATGTCCTCATTCATTATCCTTGGACATTGTCCTCACTCATTGTCCTCACTCATTGTCCTCACTCATTGTCCTCACTCATTGACCTCACTCATTGACCTCATCATTGTCCTCACTCAACGTCCTTGCACATTGTCCTCACTCAATGTCCTCACTCAATGTCCTCACTCAATGTCCTTGCACGTTGTCCTCACTCATTGTTCTTGCACATTGTCCTCACTCATTGTCCTCACTCATTGTCCTCACTCAACGTCCTCACTCAATGTCCTTGCACATTGTCCTCACTCATTGTCCTCACTTATTGTCCACACTCATTGTCCTCACTCAACGTCCTCGCTCAATGTCCTCGCTCATTGTCCTCACTCATTGTCCTCGCTCAATGTCCTCGCTCAATGTCCTCGCTCATTGTCCTCACTCATTGTCCTCACTCATTGTCCTCACTCAACGTCCTCGCACATTGTCCTCGCTCATTGTCCTCACTCATTGTTCTCGCACATTGTCGTCACTCATTGTCCTCACTCATTGTCCTCGAACATTGTTCTCGCACATTTTCCTCACTCAATGTCCTCGCTCATTGTCCTCACTCAATGTCCTCGCTCATTTTCCTCACTCAATGTCCTCGCTCAATGTCCTCGCTCATTGTCCTCGCACATTGTTCTCGCACATTGTTCTCGCACATTGTCCTCGCTCATTGTCCTCACTCAATGTCCTCGCTCATTGTCCTCGCACATTGTTCTCGCACATTGTCCTCACTCAATGACCTCACTCAATGTCCTCGCTCATTGTCCTCACTCAATGTCCTCACTCAATGTCCTCGCACATTGTCCTCGCACATTGTTCTCGCACATTTTCCTCACTCAATGTCCTCGCTCATTGTCCTCACTCAATGTCCTCACTCATTGTCCTCGCTCAATGTCTTCGCTCATTGTCCTCGCTCATTGTCCTCGCTCATTGTCCTCACTCTTTATTGACTCTTGTTCTTTTCACATGATAGTTTCCTTCTACAAACCATGTCATCAATTTCAGGTTCTCCTGATCGAAGGTTGAGGGAAGACAGCAAACAAGAGACGAGGATATGAGAGTGAAAACTCCCGAAGGAATCTGAGACTGAAGGACTCTGCCATTTTTACTGGTGCACTGGGCCCTCCAAAAACACAGGACCGCTCACAGTCGCACTGCAGGGTCACATCCTCGAAAGAGCACAGACATCACTTTTCAGACCCGATTTTAACATAACCCACCCGGGGGAATGGAGAGTGAAATCAGGCAGGGTGTAAACTATGTGACCGACCCGGACCTGAACCCGATCCCACTGCATCCCCAACAGGCAGATTGGGTTAAACTCGGGGCCCCCTCTAATAGAGTCACACATAAAGAGCCATTTTATAGCACACTCCTCACTGTAACGCTCTCTGATACACCACACTTTCCTTACTGTTACACACTGTAATATCCCACCCTCTCCAATATAGACCTATAGAAACAACCCCTGTATAACACACTCCTCACTGTGACACTCTGTAATATCCCACTCCGTCTAATAGTGAACCATATAAACAGCCCCTGTATAACACACTCCTCACTGTGACACTCTGTTATCCCACTCCCTCTCCAAGAGAGACTAGTACAATCAGTCTTTGTATAATATCCTCGGGTTATCTCCGCAAATCAAGACAATGATCCAGTTTCTAATTACACGGTATAATCTCATCACGTTAATTGTTCTCATTGTTTATCAATGCTGTGCAGTCATGTTAAAGTACAGAACTGTTCTTTTTAAATTTCAAAAATAAACTTTATTCAATAAACGGTGCAAAAATATCTACAAACACGATCGAAATGAAGAAACATACAGTACAGTTCCTGGCTCTCTGGGGAGCATGGATTCAAGGAGTGTCCACAATATTATTATTGTGCTTCTCATGGGCTACATTCGGTTCACAGTGTTTGGTGATTGCAGTCTGATTTTTTAATGCATGCTGTTCTATTTCAGTGGAAAGTTATATCGAGGTGTGTGGTTTGCTGGGGTTTTGATCCCCTCAAAAACATCTGCGAGTAAATATTCAGCCTGAGGAGGCTTCCCGCTGGTTCCTGCTCCACGGTGTTCAATGGCGGGAGGGCACTAAATCGCAGGCCGTTCTCCACTGGGTCTTTGCGGAGTCCCGGCCAAGCTCTGTTAATGAGGCTGCAGGAAGGAGGGAGAGTGGGTAGGACGGGGAATTTGGAGTTTGGGACGAACGAGACAGGAAAGCTCAGAGGGGCAGTGACCATTGTAGTGTCAATAAAATAGAGACAGAAAAGGTTGAGAAGGGAGAAGCTGGTCAGAGGAGAGAGAGAGAGGCGATTGTCCATCAGCCAACGAGATTCCCTTGGGATCGGGACACGGATACTGGGCTCGTGGGCTCACGGATTTCGGAGTTTCATCCGAGGGCGCAATCGGCAAATTGCGCCCGTCTGGCCACGGTGAAATTGCGGCCAGGTTTCCGCGCAAGCTTATTAACGTAAACCCGAAGGTGAAATCTGCCGGGAATCAGCTGGAACAGAGTCAAAGAAGCCTCAAGGTAAGAGGGTGAGGTGGTATAAAAGGTGAGGGGGAATAAATTTCACCGTCGGAGAGGGGCTGGAGAGTAAAAAAAGTAAAGACTTTCATTTATAAAGAAAGAAAGACTTGCAGAGAGAAAATGCTTTCCACGACCTCAGGACGTCCCAAAGCGCTTTACAGCCAATGAAGTACTTTTTGAAGTGTAGTCACTGTTGTAATGTAGGAAACGCGGCAGCCGATTTGCGCACAGCAAGATCCCACAAACAGTAATGAGATAAATGATCAGATAATCCGCTTTAAGTTATGTTGGTGGAGGGATAAATATCGGCCAGGACTCCAGGGATCACTCCTCTGCTCTTCTTCGAAATAGTATCATGGGATCTTTGACGTGAGAGGGCAGACGGGGCCTCGGTTTAATGTCTCATCTGAAAGACGGCACCTCCAACAATGCAGCGCTCCCTCAGTACTGCGCTGGAGTGTCACAGGACGTCCCAGAGCACTCTAGAGCTGATGAAATATTTTTTGAATTGTAATCACTGTTGTAATGCAGGAAGGCAGTACTTATCTCTGTGTCCTGCAAACTTTTACAGTAATTATTAAAACCTTTAAAGTTTGTTTTTTCTAAAAGTCGTATAATTCCTGTAGCAGCAGAGCAGGGCTGAGGCTTTAATTCACTGCTGGTCAGCTGATTTGCCCTTGATTCATGTGACCACGAGAGCCTGCGTGCCTGAGAATCTCGGCGCAACGTAATGAAACTCCCCCCACCACCCCGAACTAACACAATTGGCAGAAACCTGCCTTTCGGTCCTGGGGGCATTGTAGGTGGGGACTGGTTCGGGGGAAGGGTTTAATGGACGGACCTAAAAGATGGCGGACACTTGGGCGTAATGCAGTTATGGGCGTAACTCATTTACGCCTGAAATCCCGCCATCGTTTACACTACTTTGACTTGGCCGCGCCCAGTCGAAGCTGTTGCCTGGGCCGAAATCAGGCGGGAAGTCAGGGAAAATGATCCCGGAGTTGAGGGTGTGGTTTTCCAGGAGAGACAAGCTCCCTAACTAGAGACGGATGTGAGATCACTGATAGAAGGAGAAAAGCAGAACTACTAATTGTAGCGGTTTAATAAATGTGTCATCACCCCGTCTCATGAGCCTCAGTGCAGTGAAGCCTCCAACAGAGTGAAGTGAGGAGCCGCGATGGGCTCTGCTCTCCGCCTGATCCTCCTGCAACTCTCCATTGGTGAGTAAACCCAATTTTGTTTCCCTCACTCCACTTTCCTTCCCCCCCCCCACCTCAGCCACTCCTAAGGGCACTGAGCCTGACGGGAGGTCCCACAGCTGCTGCTGGCTTCCCAATTCGTAGAAGGATTGTCAAAGCAATTGGCACCGATATGATGCCCACCAAGGTTGAAGAGAGAAGGAGGGACAATAACAGCAACAACGCCGGCAGGAAAAGCACCAGATAAACGTCCCAAGGCGCTTCACAGAGGCGTACGGGTAAACAGGTAACAAAGCCAAAGCAGGAGATATTAGAAGGAGCAACCAAAAACTGGGTCAATGAGGTGGGTTGAAAGAGGGTCTTGAAGAAGGAGAGAAAGGTGGAGAGGTGGAGCGGTTTAGGGAGGGAATTCTCGAGCTTAGGGCCCAGATGGATAACGGCACGTCTGCCAATGTTTCGGCAAAGGGTGTGGGGGATGCACAAGAGGCCAGAATTGGCGGAATGGAGAGATGACGGAGGGTTGTAGGGCTGAAGGAGGGTAGAGAGGAAGGGAGGGGCGAGGCCATGGAAGGATTTCAATACCAGGATGAAAATTTTAAATTGGACGTGTTGTTGGACCAGGCGCCAAGCGAAGGGGTGAGGGGTAAGTGGGACTTGGAGGGGGATAGCAGAGTTTTGGATGAGCTGGAATTTAAGGAGGGTGGACTTTGGGAGGTTGGCCAGGAAAGATAGATGGGGTAGATCAGGAAATCGTGGTCAGGTGACGCCAAGCAGTGGTTCTTAAAGCTATAAGACTGTGGGAGAAATAAAGACTGGGGGCAGGGCTGTACACTACAGTCACGGAGCTCGACATCTCAGTTTAACCCCACGGTGACCTTGTGTGTGTCCCTGTTGTCGATGGATGAGAGGTGGGAGGGGTTTCCTTTTGGGTACAGAGAGAGGTTTGACCAGGTTCCAGTCCAAGGCCGGCCCCCGGTCACTCTCCCCATCCCCAACCATCTGTTGCAAAGCAACATTATGGAAGGCACAAGGATCGGCCAAAGGGTCTCCCACCAACCCATGAAACGGTGGGACAGAAGAGAAAGAGCAGAGTTACAGGCTGGAATCTAATCGAGGGGTTCGGGGGGTTTATATATAGAATAACAGATACCCGGGAGTGAGTTACAGGCTGGAATCCAATCAAGGGGTTCGGGGGGTTTATATATAGAATAACAGATACCCGGGAGTGAGTTACAGACTGGAATCTAATCAAGGGGTTCGGGGGGTTTATATATAGAATAACAGATACCCGGGAGTGAGTTACAGGCTGGAATCCAATCGAGGGGTTCGGGGGGTTTACATATAGAATAACAGATACCTGGGAGTGAGTTACAGGCTGGAATCTAATCGAGGGGTTCGGGGGGTTTATATATAGAATAACAGATACCCGGGAGTGAGTTGCAGGCTGGAATCTAATCGAGGGGTTCGGGGGGTTTATATATAGAATAACAGATACCCGGGAGTGAGTTACAGGCTGGAATCTAATCGAGGGGTTCGGGGGGGTTTACATATAGAATAACAGATACCTGGGAGTGAGTTACAGGCTGGAATCTAATCGAGGGGTTCGGGCGGTTTATATATAGAATAACAGATACCCGGGAGTGAGATACAGGCTGGAATCTAATCGAGGGATTCGGGGGGTTTATATATAGAATAAGATACCAGGGAGTGAGTTACAGGCTGGAATCTAATCGAGGGGTTCGGGGGGTTTATATATAGAATAAGATACCCGGGAGTGAGTTACAGGCTGGAATCTAATCGAGGGGTTCGGGGGGTTTACATATAGAATAACAGATACCTGGGAGTGAGTTACAGGCTGGAATCTAATCGAGGGGTTCGGGCGGTTTATATATAGAATAACAGATACCCGGGAGTGAGATACAGGCTGGAATCTAATCGAGGGATTCGGGGGGTTTATATATCGAATAACTGATACCAGGGAGTGAGTTACAGGCTGGAATCTAATCGAGGGGTTCGGGGGGTTTATATATAGAATAACAGATACCCGGGAGTGAGTTACAGGCTGGAATCTAATCGAGGGGTTCGGGGGGTTTATATATAGAATAACAGATACCCGGGAGTGAGTTACAGGCTGGAATCTAATCGAGGGGTTCGGGGGGTTTATATATAGAATAACAGATACCCGGGAGTGAGTTACAGGCTGGAATCCAATCGATGTGTTCGGGGGGGGGTTTATATATATAATAACAGATATCTGGGAGTGAGCTCCAGGCTGTCACATCACATTATGCCATGTCACGTTACCGCACATCGCATTCTGTCACATAACATTACGTCACATCACGTTATGCTCCCAGAACCACCTACAGATACCTTACCATGTTGAAACCAGTCGGTCTCCCGTGACGGAGTGGAGAGAAAGTCAAAACCAAGGACATTGCCCAGGTCAAGCGAGGGGAAAAGGTGGGGAGATAATTGATAACTGGGAGAGGAGGCAGATAGGAGGAGGAGGAAGAAGAGGGAGAGATAAGAGTGGAGGATGGAGAGATAGGGAGAGGGGGGAAAAGGGGAATGGGGTTGTGGTCAGGGTGAGTGGAGAGGATGGGGGGTGGCGAGGGGGGAGTGGAGTATTCCTAAATAACTATTTGTTGTTTTACTGTCCCTCAGTGCTGATAAATGGAGCTGAATTCCATGTGAAGCAGCTTGATCACCTGGAGGCTGAGGAAGGAGAATCGATCACAATCCCCTGCTCCTTCACTTACCCGGAAAGGTACAGACCCACGGCGATTTCCATACGTTGGAGAAGAAATAAGTTTCATGGAGAATTTATAATCAACACCAGAGACGGCTTCGTTCACCCTGATTACCGAGGCCGGGTCGAATTCCTGGGCCACCCATATACAGAGAATACTGGCTCCATCCGCATAAAGCAGCTGAAACAAAGTGACTCGAGGAAGTATTTCTGTCGTGTGGAGACTTTGGGGGGTAAAAGCGAGCAGTGGCAAAATATCCCAGGGACTGCCCTCGCTGTACGAGGTAAGCCCCCCTTGGGACCCCCGTGTTTCTTTCTCTCAGTTTTTAATTAAGCCCCCCCCCCCCCACTTTGATTGAGTTCTAACGTTGTAACCGGGCCGAACCTTAATATAATTTGCCGATAATTTTAAAGATAAAACCTTCAAGTCCGTTTTCAGCTCATCAGGTTCCAAATTTGAAAGCGGTTCGGCCAAGATCGAAAATGGCTGCTACCAATAATCAGGGGAGTGAAATAGAGACTCTGGAGGTCTGATACAGAATGGAAAGTGATTTGTAGAATAGTGGGGGAAGGAGAGAATAGGGGCAGAACAGAATCTTTACTCTTTATCCTTCACCTCTGAGTTTGAAGTTGTATTTCGTTAAAAGGGGTGCACTGATGCCCTGCCCCACATAACCTTTGACCCCCGACCCCATGACATTTAACCTTTCCCTAATATTGCTTAATGAATGCAGTTGAATAAAAATATTACGTTTCTCCACGAAAGACTACATGTGGGCAAACTGACAACAGTCTCAGATGTAAGCAGCACAGGGAGAACAAGAGAGCGGTGGGAATATATTTCTCAGGCACTCGGGACTCAGTGACACTGAATCACTATCGGGGCTATCATTTATGATCAGGGAGCACGGGGCACAGAGGTGCTGAAGGTGGTCCCACGGGCTGCTGGCAAATCAGCAGTCCGTGTTACACATGGAAACTTGGGAACAGGAGTAGGCCATTCAGCCCCTCAAGCCTGTTCCGCCATTCATTTGGATCATGGCTGATCTGTATCTTAACTCCGTCTACCCGCCTTGATTCTGTAACCCTTAATACCCTATCCTAACAAAAATCTAACCATTTCAGTTTTGAAATTTTCAATTGACCCCCAGCCTCAATAGCTTTGAGAGTTCCAGATTTCCACTCCCCTTTGTGTGAAGAAGTGCTTCCTGACATCACCCCTGAACAGCCTGGCTCTAATTTTAAGGTTATGCCCCCTTGTTCTGGACTCCCCCACCAGAGGAAATAGATTTCTCTCTATCTATCCCATCAAATCCTTCAATCATCTGAAACACCTCAATGCAACCACCCCGTAATCTAATATACTTGAGGGAATACAAGCCTGGTCTTCGCAACCTGTCCCCGCCTGATCAACGAAGGCCAATTTCACCCCGCAGAGGGTGGTGAATAGTAGGTGGGGGGGGTTTACGGTACTGTAGTGGTTATGTTACTGGATCTAGCAATCCAGAGAACATGAGTTCAAATCCCACTGTGACCATTTGAGAATTGGAATTCAGTTTAAAAATTCTGAATTTAAAAGCTGGTATCAATAAAAAGTGACCATGAGACTGCCAGGCTGTCATTTAAAAAAACCCAACCGGTTCACCAATGTCCCTGTCAGGAAGGAAACCTGCCACCCTCACCCGGTTTGGACCCATATGTGACTCCAGTCCCTCGCCCAAAACGGGTGACTCGTCACTGCCCTCCGAAGTGGCCACTCTGTTGCATCAAAACTGCCACCAGTTGTTCAAGGAGACAGCCCACCACCACCACCACCTCTGGGCGACGAGGGATGGGCAATCAATGCCAACCTTGCCAGCAATGCCCACATGCTAATTGTATCCATGTGATTTCTATCAATGAGTGTTAATTGGATTCAGGTGGTGGGTAGCAACTGGGGACTCTCTTGTATCCATTTATATGATCGAATACTAGAGCCTGGTCTTCAGTTGCTTCCAAGCCTCTATTCACAGAGCTCCCCATTAATGGGGAGCTCTGTGAATAGAGGCTTGGAAGCAACTGAAGACCAGGCTCTAGTATTCTATCCTTCACCACCGGGCTATCCAACTTATTACACACATCGCGGGAATAAATACTTGGACGGGCGGATAATTACAGTAAAGTGACCATCTCTTTCTGTACTTTGGAAGGCCGCACGTCACCCACTGCCTGGCCCACCAATGCCCGGGACAAGACCGTGGACCACCCCCCACCGGCCAAAGTTGCCAGCTGGATGCTCGCCTTGATCGGCTGCTGCGTGCTGGCCGCGTTGGTTATCGGCCTCGGGGCGATTGCTGGGGTTTACATCCGGAAGAAGAAGAGGGGTGAGTAACTCCTTCCCCCTGCCCCGCCTCTCTGCCTGTCTTTCTCTGCTCGCTCCGTCTCTTTCTCTCTCTGGAAAAGAGGGGCTGCTATTCAACTACAGCAGGCGGCGCAAACGGATCGGCCGCCCGTTATTCACCCCCAGAGGAACTTCGCGCCGCCCGTCAAAGTCGAATTCCACCCCCTCTCTCTTTCCAGATGCTGTGTCTTTCCAGCACTGTCTGCCGCGTCTTTCCAAATTAACATCATGTTGCTGAAGTCACCAGTTGTTGCACAATAGAATCCAAAAGCTGTTGGTAAAGGATGTTGTGCAGTTTCAGACTTGCTGACCGCAGTTAACAGGAACTGACTGGAATTCGGGTTGCTGCGGCAGCAGTCGGCCTGAGTCTGGACAGGGAGGGGGGGGGGGAGCAGGGCCGGAGGCCTCCCCTGGGCCGTACCATTGGACCCGCTCCGCCATTCAATCAGATCATGGCTGATCTGTACCTCAACTCCACTGACCCGTCTTTGCTCCCTGTCCCTTGATCCAATCACCCAACAAAAATCTATCCATCTCAGTCTTGAAAGTTCCAATTGACCCCCAGCATCCATGGCCTTTTGTGGAGAGAGTTCCAGATTTCTACTGCCCTTTGTGTGAAAAAGTCCATCCTCAATTCACTCCTGAACGGCCTGGTTCTAATTTTAAGGTTATGCCCCCTTTGTTCTGGAAGCCCCCCACCAGAGGGAATAGTTTCTCTCTCTAGCTATCCTATCGAATCCTTTAATCACCTCAATTAGATCACCCCTTAATCTTCTAAACTCAAGGGAATCCAGCCCATGGTCATGCTACCTGGCCTCGTAACTTACTCAGCCCCATGATATCAGCCTCCAAACGCTCCCCGGCCACTAATAGCAATGATGGGCTGAGTGCACCCCCGCCCCCCCCCCCCGCCACCTTCTGCAGCCCGTGATCCTCTGATTCTCAACAACGCTGAGCCAGGTCTGTCCGTGGAGTTAGCCGATCTCAGCTTGGGCAGCCGTCGAGGAGATCTCAGGGATCGGGAGGGTTAAAATTCGGCAGGGTCCCCTGCTCCTGATCACCAGTGACTTCTCCACCCAAACCCCCACCCCCACAACGTGCACCCATCTCAACATGTTACCGAGTGAGGCGGTTTCTTGATCGGTATTGTGACATTATAATTAATTTCACTGGGATCTTTTCAATGTTTAGCCAATGCTTCCACCCAGATTCTTTCCCTCACTCACCCTTATTTAGCGTCCTTCTGTCATCCTGTCCCTCTGTGCCCATTCATTGCCCAGTCTGAATTGACATGTTTTCCTGCCCGTTGAACATATTCCTGGAGCTATCGTCATATGACCCTCCCGCTTCCAACTGCCCCGCCCCCCCAAAGCTCCCGCCATTGGTCGCCCGACACGCCCCTCCTCGCGAGGCATTGCCTCCCCGTGGCCAACCGGAGAGCGAACAGACACTTTTACCCCGTTGGATGATTCTCGACTGTCAGTCAAACAACCCACCCCATCTCCAATATTTTAATAATTAATAAACGACAGCGTACAAAGAAAATGAAAAAACAAACACATTCTTTTCGAATGCCCCAATAATTTCCCCCCAGTGTTGCTGGAAGCAGTGACCGGGAGATTAATCTTCAATTCCTGCAGGCTCCAGGACGGTCCTGGAGGGTTGGCGACCCCAGTTACCGAGGGCCGCCTCATGTCCATAGCAACCGGTGCCTGAGGCGGGCTAAGGGCCAGCTCCCTGCGCTGATGTAGAGTGATGTCCCACGCGGCCATTTTAACATCGCCGCAGAGCTGAGAGGAAAGGCCGCCTCTCTGCTAATATTTAAACAGCCGAAAACTTCCTGCGGGAGGCAGTCACCCTGGGAGTGAGTAAACCATCCTAGGCCTCAGGCTGCAGGTG
This sequence comes from Heptranchias perlo, assembly GCF_035084215.1. Lineage (NCBI taxonomy): Eukaryota > Metazoa > Chordata > Chondrichthyes > Hexanchiformes > Hexanchidae > Heptranchias > Heptranchias perlo. The sequence continues at coordinate 24,214,134 of NC_090359.1, read as the reverse complement.
TACCCCAGAGGCCGCAGAGCTGGAAGCACGGCGGGGGGGGGCAGACCCCACCCATCTCGCCTCAGTGCGACCCAGGATGTCAGCCGCGGCTCAGTGGGTAGCGCTCTAGAGTCACAAAGTCGCGGGTTCGAGCCCCACTCCAGAGACCTCGAACTCATAATCTCGGCTGACGCTCCCAGTGGAGTGCTGCACTGTCGCAGGTGCCGTCTTTCAAGATGAGACGTTAAACCGAGGGCCTGTCTGCCCTCTCAGTTGGATGTAAAAGAACCCATGCCCACTATTTCGAAGAAGAGCAGGGGGAGTTCTCCCCGGTGTCCTGGGTCAATATTAACCCCTCAACTAACATCACTAAAAACAGATTATCTGATCATTATCACATTGCTGTTTGTGGGATCTTGCTGTGCGCAAATTGGCTGCCGTGTTTCCTACATTACAACAGTGACTGCACTTCAAAAATTACTTCATTGGCTGTAAAGCGCTTTGGGATGTCCTGAGGTCATGAAAGGCGCTATAAAAATGCAAGTTTTTTTTTGTTTCGTAATGAAAAACTATCAGAAACTTCAGTAACCAGTGGTTTTGAGACCTGAAATTACCATGTGCCCAATACGATGCAAGTAAATACTTAACGCAAAGGGAGGCAATTTCCATTCCTGCCATTTTACCAGAGGTATTAACCCTTTAATTTAAACACGTAACAAAGTCATCGCTAATCCTTGGAAGCTGTAATTTCAAGCCACAATAATCCGTCATTGGACAATATAGCCCCTGAAATTACAGTCTTGTCAGTGTCGGATCCACAGCAGCCTAACCGCTCGTAGGCACAGCCACGCTGGCAGTGAGAAGGGCTGGCCCTTGTTAAATATTGTGACGTTGGCTCCCCCCACCATCCTTAACAGGCTTCCAGTGCCGAGAAATCAGGTCCTGTGAGGTCAGCCCCGCAATCAACAAAACCCATAGGACAGGTACAGAAGCCAAAAGTGGCCTTCCCCACTCAGGAGGGATTGCAAATTTCCACAGCCGAACTCCAAACCCAGGCAGCGGTCTGCACTGTCGTCTCTGTCTCTGAACTTATACCGTCTGTCTAACTCGGTCTCTGTCTCTGTACCTACACTGTCTAACTCTGTCTCTGTCTCTGTACCTACACTGTCTAACTCTGTCTCTGTCTCTGTACCGACACTGTCTAACTCTGTCTCTGTCTCTGTACTTACACTGTCTGACTCTGTCTCTGTCTCTGTACTTACACTGTCTGACTCTGTCTCTCATCCACAGAAAACATCAGGCAAGAGGAAGTGCAACAGTAAGTACAGATTAATAATCCACCCTGTATTACTGGGTATAACACGTCTGTATATATTATATAATAACACACCGTGTGTTACTGGGTATAACACTCCTGTATTTATTATATAATAACACACCGTGTGTTACTGGGTATAACACTCCTGTATATATTATATAATAACACACCGTGTGTTACTGGGTATAACACGTCTGTATATACTATATAATAACACACCGTGTGTTACTGGGTATAACACTCCTGTATATATTATATAATAACACACCGTGTGTCACTGGGTATAACACTCCTGTATATACATTATATAATAACACACCTTCTGTTACTGGGTAGAACACTCCTTTATATATTATATAATAACACACCGTGTGTCACTGGGTATAACACTCCTGTATATACATTATATAATAACACACCTTCTGTTACTGGGTAGAACACTCCTGTATATATTATATAACAACACACCGTGTGTTACCGGGTATAACACTCCTGTATATATTATATAAAAACACATCGTGTGTTACTGGGTATAACACTCCTGTATATATTATATAATTTACACACCATGTGTTACTGGGTATAACACTCCTGTCTATATATTATATAATTTACACACCGTGTGTTACCGGGTATAACACTCCTGTGTATATTATATAATAACACACCTTGTGTTACTGGGTATAACACTCCTGTATATATTATATAATTTACACACCGTGTGTTACCGGGTATAACACTCCAGTATATATTATATAATAACACACCTTGTGTTACTGGGTATAACACTCCTGTATATATTATATAATAACACACCTTGTGTTACTGGGTGTAACACTCCTGTATATATTATATAATAACACACCTTGTGTTACTGGGTGTAACACTCCTGTATATATTATATAATAACACACCGTGTGTTACCGAGTATAACACTCCTGTGTATATATTATATAATAACACACCGTGTGTTACCGAGTATAACACTCCTGTATATATATTATATAATAACACACCGTGTGTTACTGGGTATAACACTCCTGTATATATTATATAATAACACACCGTGTGTTACCGGGTATAACACTCCTGTATATAATATATAATAACACACCGTGTGTTACCGGGTATAACACTCCTGTATATATTATATAATGACACACCCTGTGTTACTGGGTATAACGTTCCTGTATATATTATATAATAACACACCGTGTGTTACCGGGTATAACACTCCTGTGTATATATTATATAATAACACACCTTCTGTTACTGGGTATAACACTCCTGTATATATTATAAAATAACACACCGTGTGTTACCGGGTATAACACTCCTGTATATATTATATAATAACACACCGTGTGTTACTGGGTATAACACTCCTGTATATATTATATAATTTACACACCATGTGTTACCGAGTATAACACTCCTGTATATATTATATAATTTACACACCGTGGGTACTGGGTATAACACTCCTGTCTATATTATATAATAACACACTGTGTGTTACTGGGTATAACACTCCTGTATATATTATATAATAACACACCGTGTGTTACCGAGTATAACACACCTGTATATATTATATAATTTACACACCATGTGTTACCGAGTATAACACTCCTGTATATATTATATAATTTACACACCGTGGGTACTGGGTATAACACTCCTGTCTATATTATATAATAACACACCGTGTGTTACTGGGTATAACACTCCTGTATTTATTATATAATAACACACCGTGTGTTACTGGGTATAACACTCCTGTATATATTATATAATAACACACCGTGTGTTACTGGGTATAACACTCCTGTATATATTATATAATAACACACCGTGTGTTACTGGGTATATCGTTCCTGTATATATTATATAATAACACACCGTGTGTTACTGGGTATAACACTCCTGTATATATTATATAATAACACACCGTGTGTTACTGGGTATATCGTTCCTGTATATATTATATAATAACACACCGTGTGTTACTGGGTATATCGTTCCTGTGTTTATAATTGAGCTCATCGTGTGCCACAGTCTCCTGTACATAATCTCATACACTCTTTGCTCTTACTTTGCCACAGTATTCCAATAGTAAACGATTATCAGTCCAAGAACATGGATCGAGACCAGAAAGGTACAGTGAGTTCTTGCAAATTGTTATAATACTTGGTAGAGCTGTAGGTAACTTATTCGCAAATTAAAAATTGCATTTGATATGCTGCCTCGGATGGCTCAGTGGGTGAGGGGACCAGCCAGCGCAGTACTGGAATGTCCCTGTTCTGCCAAACCCCAGAAATGCCCGAGTGGGCCAAACCCCACGCTCCTCCCTCTGGTTTGCCAAACTCCAAGTAACCCTTCACAGTGCTGCCAAGCTGTCAGTCCCTGCTGACTTTAGGCAGAGCCACAGTAGAAGTACAAGTGGCAATGAGGCTCCAGGGTGTTGGAGAGGAGAAATGAACCAGGCTTCTCACACTTGGACACTGCACAATTATCCCTGCTCAAAGTGTGGAGCCTTACATCCAGGCTCGGCCGTGATGTTTCATGTTATCAACTAACCCCGTTGGCACTCTGACATTTTTAAAAACATTTGTTCTCGGGATGTGGGCGTCACTGGCAAGGCCGGCATCTATTGCCCATCCCGAGTTGGCCTGAGAAGGTGGCAGTGGGTCTACTCCTTAAGCCGCTGCTGTCCTCACAGTGATGGTGCTCCCACAAGGGTATCGGGGGGGGGGGGGGGGTGAAGGGGGCGATTTCCAGGATAATGACCCAGCCACGACGAAGAAACAGCGATATAGGTCCATGTTAGGATGGTGTGTAAGTTGGAGAGGAACTCGGAGGTGACGATGTTCCCACGACATTGCTGATTTTGTCCTTCTCGACGGGAGCGGTCAGGGGACAGAGAGGTGCTGTCTAGCCTCCCACTCAGCCATTTTGGGCAAGGCCGTGTAGAGCATCCAAGCCAGCAAGAAGTCAATATCTGCAGTAGTGGCAGTGTAGAGGGGAGCGAACGGGCAGAAAATGGAGGAAGAAAATGTGTTAGTGTAGTGTAGACAGCGAGAAGATGGATGATGTTGCAGGCCTCTAAGGTGCTGTCTGTTATTATATTTCAGATCCGTCCAATCAATCCCATCCTACTAATGCAGCTGTTGCCAAGGTAAGCCAATTCCTGTGCTACTAGACCTGGGGCGGATGTAGAGGGCAGCAAATCAAGAGATGGGGAATTAATAAATACACTGGAGTTTTGCTTGATTGTGGAGATCGTGGTGTATTATGCAGAACTTTCCCTCAGAAGATGAAATGGCTGGGGTAGAGTCCACGATAAGATAGACTGTAGAAGCTGGTTTTGTTGGGCTGAATGGACATTTCTCATTCCAGACTTTTGAGTGTTCTTATCGCAGAGCCATTGGATAAGAGAATGTTCAGAGTATAAACATTCCAAACCCACATCCCACAACAATAGGGTGAGAGAATGTTCAGAGTATAAACATTCCGAACCCACATCCCACAACAATAGGGTGAGAGAACGTTCAGAGTGTAAACATTCCAAACCCACATCCCACGACAATAGGGTGAGAGAATGTTCAGAGTGTAAACATTCCAAACCCACATCCCACAACAATAGGGTGAGAGAACGTTCAGAGTGTAAACATTCCAAACCCACATCCCACGACAATAGGGTGAGAGAATGTTCAGAGTGTAAACATTCCAAACCCACATCCCACAACAATAGGGTGAGAGAACGTTCAGAGTGTAAACATTCCAAACCCACATCCCACAACAATAGGGTGAGAGAACGTTCAGAGTATAAACATTCCAAACCCACATCCCACAACAATAGGGTGAGAGAACGTTCAGAGTGTAAACATTCCAAACCCACATCCCACAACAATAGGGTGAGAGAATGTTCAGAGTATAAACATTCCAAACCCACATCCCACAACAATAGGGTGAGAGAACGTTCAGAGTATAAACATTCCAAACCCACATCCCACAACAATAGGGTGAGAGAACGTTCAGAGTATAAACATTCCGAACCCACATCCCACAACAATAGGGTGAGAGAATGTTCAGAGCATAAACAAATGTGAACATTCCGTTATTCTATTGTTGTGGGTTCAGGATGTTTATACAGTGAACATTCTGTCACTATTATTATTGTGGGATGTGGGTTCGGGATGTTTATACAGTGAATATTCTGTCACTATTAGTATTGTGGGATGTGGGTTCGGGATGTTTATACAGTGAATATTCTGGGGTAGATTATTGTCTTTACCGCCTGGGCATTAAACATCGTCTAAGTGGAGCGCAGAAAGAAAATTCTGACAGGGAAGATCGCATTAGACCCAAACTGATTTTCCTTCCATTAAAATTAAGCTTAGGCCAGGATTGCCACCTCAGGAAGAGGAAATACAGGATGTAATTCTTTTTTTATTATTCGTTCATGGGATGTGGGCGTCGCTGGCGAGTCCAGCATTTATTGCCCATCCCTAATTGCCCTTGAGAAGGTGGTGGTGAGCCGCCTTCTTGAACCGCTGCAGTCCGTGTGGTGACGGTTCTCCCACAGTGCTGTTGGGAAGGGAATTCCAGGATTTTGACCCAGCGACGATGAAGGAACGGCCGATATATTTCCAAGTCGGGATGGTGTGTGACTCGGAGGGGGAACGTGCAGGTGGTGTTGTTCCCATGTACCTGCTGCTCTTGTCCCTCTAGGTGGTAGAGGTCGCGGGTTTGGGAGGTGCTGTCGAAGAAGCCTTGGCGAGTTGCTGCAGTGCATCCTGTGGATGGTACACACTGCAGCCACTGTGTGCCGGTGGTGAAGGGAGTGAATGTTTAGGGTGGTGGATGGGGTGCCAATCAAGCAGGCTGCTTTGTCCTGGTTGGTGTCGAGCTTCTTGAGTGTTGTTGGAGCTGCACTCATCCAAGCAAGTGGAGAGTATTCCATCACACTCCTGACTTGTGCCTTGTAGATGGTGGAAAGGCTTTGGGGAGTCAGGAGGTGAGCCACTCGCCGCAGAATACCCAGCCTCTGACCTGCTCTTGTAGCCACAGTATTTATATGGCTGGTCCAGTTAAATTTCTATTTCATTCTATTTTAATGGGGATTGTATTGAAGGTTTCCAGAAAGCAATCCCCTCTCTCCCTTTTGCTGGACAGCAAGGTAAGGCAATGGCATATCATCGATTCCCAGCTGGGCAAACATTCCTTCAGGGTGCAGGATGCGATCCAGAAGCACATGGACCAGTAACGACTCCTATGGGTCACGAGTGAAAGGGAGACAGGCTGCAATCGGCCTTTGGGCCGTAATACGAGCATCAGAATGCAGCGGGTCCCTCGGTGGGGCCTTCCCTCCAGCCCCTCTCGAGCCTCTGGAGCCCATGACCCACGAGCCCCACTCAGAGGCTGCCCGCTGAGCCACGGCTGACCGCTACCGGTGTGCCCAGCCACCCCACCGCGGCAACGGCCGCCAGCTCTGCCGTGACTCGGACACGTCAGGGCTTTTCAAGGGAGCCAGTAAGGCCGTCCGTGTCGGAGGGGGCGGGAGATTCCCCACGCCGGCCTTGGGGCGCTCCAGGCTGGGACCGCGGGCCCGCGCCCCCCCCCCCACCACGGAAGTTGAAGGGGGGGAAGTCTTGCAAAGGAGGCCCGAGTTTCCGGGTCGGCGAGGGTCCCCAAAACCCGGCAGTAAGGATTTCCCGGAAGCTCGGATGCCCGTAGCGCGCACCCTATGCAAATTAGGCGCCCTCCCCGCTGAGTCAGCGCTGGCCGGTGCGGTCCCGGCCCGAGTGCTGGGATACGATCACAGGAACAGGAGGGGGCCATTCAGCCCCTCGAACCTGTTCCGCCATTCAGTGAGATCATGGCTGATCTGTGTCTTAACCCCGCCTTAGTTCCCTAACCCTTAATACGCTTAACTAACAAAAATCGATCAATCTCAGCCTTGAATTTTTTCAACTGACCCTCCAGTCTCAACAGCTTTTCTGGGGGAGAGAGTTCCAGATTCCCATTCCCCTTTGTGTGAAGAAGTGCTTCCTGACATCGCCCCCTGAACGGCCTGGCTCTAATTTGAAGGTTACGCCCCCTTGTTTTGGACTCATCCCACCAGTTTCTCTCTTATCCACCCTAGCAATTCCTTTAAACACGTCAATTGGATGACCCCCTTAATCTTCTATACTCTGTACCATTTCTCTTGCAGGATGACGACTCGGCAGGGATTGTCTACGCAACCTTACAGGTCAAAGAGAGCCCACCAACGAAGAGCAGCGCTTCACCCTCGGAGGACAATGTTTTATACGCAGCCGTTAGATTCCAGGCTGAGACAAACTAGATTTCCTTTGTTCTGTGGACATCTGACGTTTTGGCACTTAGTCTACGTAAGACTAAATCATCTGACTTTTTTTTTTAACGCTTAGAAAATAACTTGATACCTGTCGCCGATTATAAAGACCTATAAATCTCACCTATCCTGAAATGGGAGCGCGATTTTAATCGGCAAAAGAACCAGAGGCGAGACGAGGGGGAAAGATTTACGCAGCGAGTTGTTACGATCTGGAACGCGCTGCCTGAAAGGGCGGTGGAAGCAGATTCAATAGTAACTTTCAAAAGGGAATTGGATAAATACTTGAAGGGGGGGGGGGGGGGGGAGAAATATACAGGGTTATGGGGAATTGGATAGCAATTCCAAAGAGCCAGCACAGGCGCAATGGGCCGAATGGCCTCCTTCTGTGCCGTGTACTGACAGGAAGAAATAGGAAGATAGGAACAGGAGTAGGCCATTCAGCCCCTCGAGCCTGCTCCGCCAGATCTGTGATCTAACTCCATATACCTGCCTTTGGCCCCTATCCCTTAGTACCTTTGGTTGCCAAAAAGCTACCTATCTCAGGTTTAAATTTAGCAATTGAGCTAGTATCAATTGCCGTTTGCGGAAGAGAGTTCCAAACTTCTACCACCCTTCCAATACTCTGCAACATTTCCACGCGCTCGCAAATATTTCTCCACCGCCATTGACTAAAACCTCATCTCTCCTTCTGATGGTTTGTGTACGGTGACATATCACCTGGCACTGGGAGCAGATAGTACCAGGCTCACTTGCCAAGCCAGTGCCACCCGGAGCAGCGGTAGGATGGTACGTTTGGCCTCCATTTCCCTCCCCCCCCCCCCCCCCCCCCCCACTTATTTTAAGAAGGGGGGAGAGGAAAAAAAGCAGCCTCTGTCCCCCCACTTCTGATCCTTTGATTCCAGCCAGACGTGTGGTGATAACTGCAGCCAATGCTGTCTATCAGTCCGAGCACTGGAAGCATATTTTTGATATTCTTTGGCCATTTTTGCACAGGAAGGATTTGGAAAAGGGTTTAGTTTTAAACGCTGGGGGTTAGATTGGTGAACCTCCCCCCCCAATCCGGGCGCGGGCGTCGCGGTGCGCGATTAGCCCGCGGCCGGTGGGACCGACGCAGCCAGTGCATTAGATTGGTGCTGCAACTTAATTTACCTGATTGAGGTGCAGCGTGGAGCCCGAGCTGCGTTCGTCTCTCCGTTCTCTCCGCTTCTTACCAGCAGGGAGGGCCCAAAACTTGGATGAGTTGCTCGCACCTCTTAAAGAGGCAGGCTGCACCCCGTAAAGGCAGGCTGCACCTCTTAAAGAGGCAGGCTGCACCCCTTAAAGAGGCAGGCTGCACCCCTTAAAGAGGCAGGCTGTATCTTTTAAAGGCAGGCTGCACCTCTTAAAGGCAGGCTGCACCCCTTAAAGAGGCAGGCTGCACCCCTTAAAGAGGCAGGCTGTATCTTTTAAAGGCAGGCTGCACCTCTTAAAGGCAGGCTGCACCCCTTAAAGAGGCAGGCTGTATCTTTTAAAGGCAGGCTGCACCTCTTAAAGGCAGGCTGCACCCCTTAAAGAGGCAGGCTGTATCTTTTAAAGGCAGGCTGCACTTCTTAAAGAGGCAGGCTGCACCTCTTAAAGGCAGGCTGCACCTCTTAAAGGCAGGCAGCACCTCTTATTTGCAAAAAATCAGATACTGGTCCGCACGGAGTCCGAACAGAGTTTAAAACTCAGAAGCAGGTCCCGTCCCTACGTTTACACACTGATGAGTTATGTTAAAACATTGAATAAAGGTTGCGCACTACTAAATCCCACATCCTCCAATCTGCACGCCAGACCTCACCAATCAGAGTTGGTACCAGGCCTGCGAGAGAGAGAGTGCACCAAGGTTCTCTGCTGATGCCCGAGCGGCCTTGGTGCAAGAGGTGGACATCAGGAGGGGCACGCTATATCCACAGGAGGGCACGAGGCCCTCCAGACATATGCTCAAGAGGTAGTGGGAGGCAGTAGGGGACGAAGTCAATGCCAGGAGCATAGCACCATGAACATGGATGCAGTGCAGGAAGAAGTTCAATGCTTTGACACGAGTGGTCAAGGTGAGTGAGGTCAACTGTCAAGTGGCGTCTCCCACCAACTGCACCACGCACTACACCCCCATCACCCACATACCAACAAACTCTTTCCATCAGTACTCAACTCTTCAATCAGGTGCTTCCTCTCACCCTCACACATTACTACTGTTGCAAGCCGCACACCCACAACTCACAGGCCACACACACTGGCAGCTATTCAACCACAACAGGCACATCACCCAAACACCCTGCAGGACACTCACCGACACACGTCCCGCTTTCTTGCAGGAGAAGGTGGGGCATAACAGGAGGCAGCGAGTGGCAGTGGGCATTTAGCCCCTCGAACCATTCAATGAGATCATGGTTGATTGGTGATCTAACTCCATATACCTGCCTTAGCCCTATACCCCTTAATACCCTTGGTTAACAAAATCTATCAATCTCAAATTTAAAATTCACAAGTGAGCTAGCATCAACTGCCGTCTGCAGAAGAGCGTTCCAAACATCTCCCACCCTTTGCGTGTAGAAGCATTTCCTAACTTCACTCCCGCACGTCCTGGCTCGAAATGTTCGGCTTTGTCCCCGCGTCCTAGTATTCAAGTATAGGAGACCTCCAAAAGCAGGTACAAATGCAACAGCAGCCAGAAGCAATAATCCAGCAACTAATCCGTAAATCCTGCACGGTCCCTTTAAATAGTGCTGGTAGGGGGGTCCTCCAGGCCGTCTAGGACATGTTCAGCCGATCGTAGTTGGTTGCAGCGTTAAGTGCCAAAATGGCGTCTATGCCTTTAAATCAGCGTTGCACACTAATCTAACCTTCACTTTCCTCACTGCACATTCTCCTTACTTTATATGCTGCCGGCGTTTGTTATCTGCACCTGCTCAAACCCCTCTACCAAGATGGTGTCCGACGCACGTCACACTAGAAGCTTGCGCAAGTATCCCGGACTCCATTTTGGAACTTCAAGAGGCCGTGTAGCGCCGAAACGACAGGCGCTGCACGGCCGAATTTATAGCCTGTTGTGTTTTAAATCATAGTGTATTCATGCAAATTTTTTTATAAAGGGATCTGTCGTTCAGATGCAGACGAAGTATCTTTGATGTTGTTTCCTCATAGACTGTAAATAATAAGCAATTCATTAGCTTGTTTCAGTAATTGCTAAACACCTCACACCCATTGTGTAGGAAAGTCCTTGATCTCTTTTTGGCTGTGAACAGCGAGAGATAAAGCAGTCACAGACACTGTCAATCAAATTCTTGAAACAGGAAGCTGTGAGGCTAAGATTGTGTGAAACATTAGAATGCAGGGGAGTTACTCTTCCTAAGTTAAATAAGGCAACCCACAGATACACAAATCACTAACAGTAGTGATACAGGTTAATAAGGCCATAAAAAAAGGCAAATCAAGCACCAGGGTTCATTTCTAGAGGGATAGAATTGAAAACCACAGTAGTTATGTTAAATTTGTATAGAACCTTGGATAGACCACACTTGGAGTATTGTGCACAGTTCTGGTCTCCATATTATAAGAAGGATAAGGAGGTATTGGAGAAGGTGCAAAAAAGATTCATAAGAATGATGCCAGAACTGAGAGAATATTCTTATCAGGAAAGGCTGAACAGGCTGGGGCTCTTTTCTCTAGAAAAGAGAAGGCTGAGGGGTGACCTGATAGAGGTCTTTAAGATAATGAAAGGGTTTGATAGAGTAGACGTAGAGAAGATGTTTCCACTTGAGGGGGAGACTAAAACAACAGGTCATAAATATCAAATAGCCACTAATAACTCAATAGGGAATTCAGGAGAAACTTCTTTACCCAGAGAGTGGTGAGAATGGGGAACTCGCTACCACAGAGTGGTTGAGCTGAATAGCAGAGATGCATTTAAGAGGAAGCGAGATAAACACATGAGGGAGAAAGGAATAGAAGGGTTTCCTGATAGGGTGAGATGAAGTAGGGTGGGAGGAATCTGGTGTGGAGCATAAATACCGGCATCGACCAGTTGGGCCGAATGGCCTGTTTCTGTGCTGTAGTTCCGATGTAGTGTGTTTGTTGTTTTGAATTCTTACATGAAGTTGTAATTATTGAACTAAGTGAATCTGATCATAACTGTTGTTCTGTATGTCCACTTGCAGTGCAATAAAGCATCTTAACAACTCGTATCTGGTCTCATCTCACCGAGTGCTTACTCGGTCTTCCTTTAGTGGGATAGAAGCACACGGGCAAAAGACGCAAATATGCAGTTCACGTCACGTTGCACCCTTGGATTACACTGTTGTACAAGTAGATATGGTCCTGAGAGACCCCAGTCAGTGTACAGATATCTCCCTGAGGGAGAGGGGACAAAGAGACCCCAGTCAGTGTACGGATATCTCCCTGAGAGAGAGGGACTGAGAGACCCCAGTCAGTGTACAGATATCGCCCTGGGGGAGAGGGACTGAGAGACCCCAGTCAGTGTACGGATATCTCCCTGGGGGAGAGGGACTGAGAGACCCCAGTCAGTGTACAGATATCTCCCTGAGGGAGAGGGGACAAAGAGACCCCAGTCAGTGTACAGATATCTCCTTGAGGGAGAGGGGACAAAGAGACCCCAGTCAGTGTACAGATATCTCCCTGAGAGAGAGGGACTGAGAGACCCCAGTCAATGTACAGATATCTCCCTGAGAGAGAGGGACTGAGAGACCCCAGTCAGTGTACAGATATCTCCCTGGGGGAGAGGGACTGAGAGACCCCAGTCAGTGTACAGATATCTCCCTGGGGGAGAGGGTCTGAGAGACACCAGTCAGTGTACAGATATCTCCCTGAGGGAGAGGGGACTGAGAGACCCCAGTCAGTGTACAGATATCTCCCTGAGGGAGAGGGGACTGAGAGACCCCAGTCAGTGTACAGATATCTCCCTCAGGGAGAGGGGACAGAGAGACCCCAGTCAGTGTACAGATATCTCCCTCAGGGAGAGGGGACAAAGGGACCCCAGTCAGTGTACAGATATCTCCCTCAGGGAGAGGGACGGAGAGACCCCAGTCAGTGTACAGATATCTCCCTGAGGGAGAGGGGACAAAGAGACCCCAGTCAGTGTACAGATATCTCCCTGAGGGAGAGGGACTGAGAGACCCCAGTCAGTGTACAGATATCTCCCTCAGGGAGAGGGACGGAGAGACCCCAGTCAGTGTACAGATATCTCCCTGAGGGAGAGGGGACAAAGAGACCCCAGTCAGTGTACAGATATCTCCCTGGGGGAGAGGGTCTGAGAGACACCAGTCAGTGTACAGATATCTCCATGAGGGAGAGGGGACTGAGAGACCCCAGTCAGTGTACAGATATCTCCCTGAGGGAGAGGGGACTGAGAGACCCCAGTCAGTGTACAGATATCTCCCTGAGGGAGAGGGGACTGAGAGACCGCAGTCAGTGTACAGATATCTCCCTGAGGGAGAGGGGACTGAGAGACCCCAGTCAGTGTACGGATATCTCCCTGGGGGAGAGGGTCTGAGAGACCCCAGTCAGTGTACAGATATCTCCCTGAGGGAGAGGGGACTGAGTGACCGCAGTCAGTGTACAGATATCTCCCTGAGGGAGAGGGGACTGAGAGACTGCAGTCAGTGTACAGATATCTCCCTGAGGGAGAGGGACTCAGATCCCAGTCAATGTACAGATATCTCCCTGAGGGAGAGGGAATGAAAGAGCCCAGTCAGTGTACAGATATCTCCCTGAGGGAGAGAGTCTGAAAGACCCCAGTCAATGTACAGATATCTCCCTGAGGGAGAGGGAATGAAAGACCCCAGTCAGTGTACAGATATCTCCCTGAGGGAGAGGGGACTGAGAGACCCCAGTCAGTGTACAAATATCTCCCTGAGGGAGAAGGACTCAGATCCCAGTCAGTGTACAGATATCTCCCTGAGGGAGAGGGACTCAGATCCCAGACAGTGTACAAATATCTCCCTGAGGGAGAGGGACTCAGATCCCAGTCAGTGTACAGATATCTCCCTGAGGGAGAGGGAATGAAAGACCCCAGTCAACTCCAGAGACAAGTCAACTCACATAGAACACTCACAGGAGCGACTGAACGCAGCAGAACCCGAGAAGGAATTTGCAGCAGACCCTAATCCCTAGCAGGCAAGAGCCATCCAACCAATGGGCTCTACTTATAGCTTTTATTGTTATACATGAAAACATTCCAAATTTAATCTCTACTTGACTAACATTCACAAGCAATGCCTTGTTGTTCGGTATTATGAATATTCCATCAGCATTCATTAGGTTGCCCCTCCACCCTGTTGCCTACAGTGGCATTTTATTTTGTGTACATGGGCGCCGCTTGGTTTGGATCTGGTGCGTAGGGTGGCTGTGGCGCGTAAGCGGGCTGGGGCATGTAGGATGGCTGGGATATGTAGGTTGGGTGCGGAAGCATCGAAGTAGTGGCATTGATGACGGTCACGGGCTTCTTGCGTTCTTTGATTTCCCGAGCCATTTGGCACCAACCACAGGAATTGCACCAGTACATGATGCAGCAGTCTTTGAAGATGGAGCCCTGGAGGTAAAAAGAAAGTTTTATTGGTGGCCCATCAATAATGATTTACCCTCTCAAAACCCTCTATTAGATCCCCCCCCCCCATTCAAAGTGAAAAAAGACCCAGGGTGTTTTGGGAGGCTTTTTTCATTTCAGATATCGTTCTAATGAATCTTCACCGTCCCATTGTCCATGGTTCCAATATCCTTTCTATAATTGGGAGTCCCAGAACCCACCCACTGAATACTCATTATTTAAGGTGGTCTCTGAAGCCAGGTGTGCTGTAAACTACCGGGTACCATGAAGTGTCAGAGGAGTGGAAGCCTCCCTGGGAGGCCATGCCTCCAATAGTCCTGGCGATACTTCACCATTACGATTCCAACAGTCCTTGCGACCCTTCACCATTACGATTCCACCGTTTGTGATTTCTTGATGACATGGAAGTTCCAGAGTCAGAATGAGAAAATCGTGATGGTTCAAAATTATGAGAGGTTTTGATAAGGTAGCTCGAGACAAACTATTTCTGGTGATCGGTTAGTCCGTAACTACAGGGTATGAACTTAAGGTCATCACCAAAAGAACAAAGAAGATTTTTTTTTACACAGATGGGTTGTTAGAGTGTTGAACGCCCGACCAGGTACAGTGGGGAAGCAGAAACCATAATGGAGGGGAAGTTTAAAAGGGAATGTTAAACTTCCCTTTCACGTCAAAAGGGAAGTGAAGAAACATTTGGAAAAGAAAAAATTTAATAGGGGTTGGGGAAAGAGCAAAAGAATGGGACTGAGTGGAGAGCACGTTCAGAGAGCTAGTACAGGAGCGATGGGCTGAATAGGACAGGGGAATGGGACTGAGTGGAGAGTGCGTTCAGAGAGCTAGTACAGGAGCGATGGGCTGAATAGGACAGGGGAATGGGACTGAGTGGAGAGCGCGTTCAGAGAGCTAGTACAGGAGTGATGGGCTGAATGGGGCAGGGGAATGGGACTGAGTGGAGAGCGCGTTCAGAGAGCTAGCACAGGAGCGATGGGCTGAATAGAGCAGGGGAATGGGACTGAGTGGAGAGTGCGTTCAGAGAGCTAGTACAGGAGCGATGGGCTGAATAGAGCAGGGGAATGGGACTGAGTGGAGAGCACGTTCAGAGAGCTAGCACAGGAGCGATGGGCTGAATAGAGCAGGGGAATGGGACTGAGTGGAGAGTGCGTTCAGAGAGCTAGTACAGGAGCGATGGGCTGAATAGGGCAGGGGAATGGGACTGAGTGGAGAACGCGTTCGGAGAGCTGGCACAGGAGCGATGGGCTGAATGGCCTCCTTTTGTCCTGTAAAAACAAGCATCGACGAGAGGATGAAAGTGACGTCACATTGTCCCAGACCCCCGCCCCTTGCCCACCGGTGACTCAAGACATAACCTGCGACGACCTACACAACGAATGGCTCTTCACTCTTACCGAAATGCCGTATCTCTCACGGACGGCGGACCGCATCGCGAGGGCAATCGGAGGAACGACTCCATTGCTGCAGTAGCCACAATTGGTGCAGCAGATCTCCACCAATGGGAGGCACAGGCACTCGCCAAAATCATCCGCAGTCTTGCACATGAAGCAGGGCATGCACCAGAGAGCCAAGCAACCTGGGGAGGGAAGAGAACAAAGGAACTGAGGTTAACATGGAGACCACCCAGACACACTCACTATGATACCGAGCTCAGGAGGGTTGCTTGTTTTTTTTTTATCATCATCCTCGGGATGTGGGCGTCGCTGGCAAGCCGGCATTTCTTGAGAAGGTGGTGGTGAGCCGCCTTCTTGAACCGCTGCAGTCCGCGCGGTGAAGGTTCTCCCGCAGTGCTGTTAGGTGGGGAGCTCCAGGATTTACGCCCAGCGACCATGAAGGGACGGCCGACGTACGTCCAAGTCGGGATGGCGCGTGCGACTTGGAGGTGGTGGGGTTCCCGTGCACCTGCTGCCCTTGTCCCTCTAGGTGGTCGGAGGTCGCGGAGTGCGGGAGGGGGTGGGGTTTGAACCCACGACCTTCATGACTCAGGGGCGAGAGGGGGCAGGAGTGATTCTCTGGGCCCCACAAAGGAGGCTTAGGCCTCCCCGGCCGCCATTGCTGACTCCCCCGCCCCATACCTCCCACCCCACCCAGAACTTGGGACTCCCCCCTCCCCAACAGCAGGACGGCCCGAATTGCCTGCTGAGGCCGCCCAAATTTGCGCTGCCTCCCGCCCAGAAGAGGTGGGGGGGTCAGCTTAGGGCCTTTAAACGAGGCCCAGGAGTTAAAATACCCCCCCACCCCGGGCCACTTTTTTTTCTGCTCCAATAGGTGAGATTTGAACTGACACCAAGCGGGTAATTTTAGCCGAACTCTCCAATGGGGTGCGACCCTGGTTTAACTCCCCGCCCAATATTACGCTCCACTGACTTCAATGGAAAGTAAAATCAGATGGGGGGTAAAACCAGTGTCGCACCCGATGCTATCAGTTTTCCGAAGGTTAAAATTGCCCTCTTCAAAAATCAGCTGCCGAAATCTGAACCCACCCGCCCCCAAGTTAAAATTGGCCTGCTGAGTGAAATTTTATTGCACTAAATTTCAATGCTAACTAACTCCAGAGATTACAGAGTAAAGCTCCTTCTACACTGTCCCATCAAACACTCCCAGGACAGGTACAGCACGGGTTAGATACAGAGTAAAGCTCCCTCTACACTGTCCCATCAAACACTCCCCGGGCAGGTACAGCACGGGTTAGATACAGAGTAAAGCTCCCTCCACACTGTCCCATCAAACACTCCCAGGGCAGGTACAGCACGGGTTAGATACAGAGTAAAGCTCCCTCTACACTGTCCCATCAAACACTCCCAGGGCAGGTACAGCACGGGTTAGATACAGAGTAAAGCTCCCTCTACACTGTCCCATCAAACACTCCCAGGGGTAGGTACAGCACAGGTTAGATACAGAGTAAAGCTCCCACTGTAGCTATTTAGTGGACAATGTAATATTTTAACAGGCTCCCGTAAGTATTTGGAGCTGGAATTTGCCTGCAGGCATCTACCTTAAACAATAGACTCTCACAACATCCTAGAATCAAAACAGAATTAAAAATAAATCATAGCACGCCCAATGCACAGGTGTGATGGCAATTCACCCTCGGGGACCCAGTGGTAATTCCAGTTTGCTGATCATAGAATCATACAGCACAGAAGGAGGCCATTTTGTCCATTGTGTCTGTGCCGGCTCTCTGAAAGAACTATGCAATTAGTCCCGCTCCCCATCTCTTTCCCCCTTAGCCTTGCAAATTTTTCCTTTTCAAGTATTTCTCCAATTCCCTTTTGAAAGTTACTATTGAATCTGCTTCCACCGCCCTTTCAGGGAGTGCATTCCAGCTCGTGTGGAGCATAAACAACAGCATGGACAAGTTGGGCCGAATGGCCTGTTTCTGTGCTGTACATTCTATGTAATTATGTGTAATTGTAACTATTCGCTGCGTAAAAATAATTCTCCATATCTCCCCTCTGATTCTTTTGCCAATTACACTAAATCTGTGTCCTCTGGTTACCGACCCTCCTGCCACTGGAAACAGTTTCTCCCTCTCTACCCTATCAAAACCCCTCTTAAGTTTGAATCTCCCCTTAAACTTCTGGGAGTGTTTGATGGGACAGTGTAGAGGGAGCTTTACTCTGCATCTAACCCATACTGTACCTGCCCTGGGAGTGTTTGATGGGACAGTGTAGAGGGAGCTTTACTCTGCATCTAACCCATACTGTACCTGCCCTGGGAGTGTTTGATGGGACAGTGTAGAGGGAGCTTTACTCTGCATCTAACCCATACTGTACCTGCCCTGGGAGTGTTTGATGGGACAGTGTAGAGGGAGCTTTACTCTGTATCTAACCCGTGCTGTACCTGCCCTGGGAGTTCATTCCCAGCTCTGTGCTGAGTGAGTTGATCCTGTTGGGAGTAGAGCAGCAGGTGAGTTAGGACAATACATCACTCGGGGGCTGGAGAGCTGAGAATCAACCAGGGCTCCGGTTCCTGATCGCTGTCCAGGGAACCCTGCAGAAAACGGCACCTGTGTGTCCATTTGTGTGTGTGTGTGTGTGTATGTGTGTGTATATGTACATGTGCATGTGTGCGCGCGCGTGTATACATGCGTACATATGTGTGCGCATGTGTACTTATGTGTGTGTGTGCGCGCATCTATGTGTGTGTGCAGACATGCGGTGAGGACAGGAACGCATTTGAGTGTGATGCCCCTGCAGTCGAATAGCCAGCTGGCTCTCACTGTCTGCAACTAAGGACAGCCACCTAGGAGAGGAGTCCGTGGAACTGTCCTGCTCCAGGAGTCAGCACCCTTATGAGGGGAGGGGAGTAAATGAGTTGGATAAACAGGGCGGGGAGACGCGATACGTACAGATCCCACAGTCCTCGCAGCAGTCGCAGATTCCAGAGTTCCAGCCCTTTTGCTGAGTGGTGATAACGGTGGTTGTCACTTGGGGCTGAGTCATCACAACGACAGGCGCAGCCATGGCTAATTCTATGAAAAAGAGAAGCAAAGGGGAGTCAGTGAGAGCTGTGCCCAGGCAGCAGGCCCAACTAGCTTCAGCTGCTTCATCAATGACCTTCCCTCCATCCTAAAGTTGGGATGAGTGGGATTAGACTGGGTGGGATATTAAAGGGTATGGGGAGAGAGGAGAGTGGGATTAGATTGGGTGGGATATTAAAGGGTACGGGGAGAGAGGAGAGTGGGATTAGATTGGGTGGGATATTAAAGGGTATGGGGAGAGAGGAGAGTGGGATTAGATTGGGTGGGATATTAAAGGGTATGGGGAGTGAGGAGAGTGGGATTAGACTGGGTGGGATATTAAAGGGTACGGGGAGAGAGGAGAGTGGGATTAGACTGGGTGGGATATTAAAGGGTACGGGGAGAGAGGAGAGTGGGATTAGATTGGGTGGGATATTAAAGGGTATGGGGAGAGAGGAGAGTGGGATTAGACTGGGTGGGATATTAAAGGGTATGGGGAGTGAGGAGAGTGGGATTAGACTGGGTGGGATATTAAAGGGTATGGGGAGAGAGGAGAGTGGGATTAGGCTGGGTGGGATATTGAAGAGTACGGGGAGGGAGCGGGAGAGTGGGATTAGACTGTGTGCCTCATTTGGAGAACAACACCAGCACAGAATTAATGTACCGAATGACCTGTGCCGGAACATTCCATGAGAAATTCTATTCTTATCTGGTGATTATTTCCTGCAGCTTGTGGAGAACTTCCCGTTTATCAGTAACATTGCATCAAGAACTAATTGAAGGGAGAAATCCAGCCTTGGAACAAGGAACATGGAACAAGTGCTGCACAAAAGCCAATTTTTGGATAAATATCAGGAAATGCCTCGCCCAAACAGTTCACTTTAAACGTCCACTCCAATCGTCATTATGGGGAGGGCCACATTGCTAACAGCAGCTCTTAGTGTTGTGGATTGCAACCGAACAACCTAGATTCCTCACGAATGCCTCCTGGTCATGGTTGATTAACTCTCTCACTGCAAACACTCAGGCACGATGAAGGCTGATAGATAAGAACATAAGAAATAGGAGCAGGAGTAGGCCAATCGGCCCCTCGAGCCTGCTCCGCCATTCAATAAGATCATGGCTGATCTGATCCTAACCTCAAATCTAAATTCATGTCCAATTTCCTGCCCGCTCCCCGTAACCCCTAATTCCCTTTACTTCGAGGAAACTGTCGATTTCCGTTTTAAATTTATTTAATGATGTAGCTTCCACAGCTTCCTGTGGCAGCAAATTCCACAGACCCACCACCCTCTGAGTGAAGAAGTTTCTCCTCATCTCAGTTTTGAAAGAGCAGCCCCTTATTCTAAGATTATGCCCCCTAGTTCTAGTTTCACCCATCCTTGGGAACATCCTTACTGCATCCACCCGATCAAGCCCCTTCACAATCTTATATATTTCAGTAAGATCGCCTCTCATTCTTCTGAACTCCAATGAGTAGAGTCCCAATCTACTCAACCTCTCCTCATATGTCCGCCCCCTCATCCCCGGGATTAACCGAGTGAACCTTCTTTGTACTGCCTCGAGAGCAAGTATGTCTTTTCTTAAGTATGGAGTATGTCTTTTCTTAAGTATGGAGTATGTCTTTTCTTAAGTATGGATGATACCCAACTGGTAACCGGGGTAACGGAGCGAACCGCAAAAGGAAAACTTGCGTTTGTCTAGCATTGTCTCCAAGGGCGTCAGTCAATGAATCGTGCTGAGGTACCACGACACTTGTTATGTCGGCCAATACGGCAGCCATTTTGCGCCGCCTGCACCAATAAGATGGCCGCTCGGGTAATCTGCTTTTTTTTTTTTGGACGGTGTTGGTCGAGCGAGGAATGTTGGCCCGGGATAACATTTTCAAACGGGATCATTAACGGCCACCTTGAACGGGATAGACTGGTAGCCTGAGTTTAATATCTCGCCTGACGGACGGATGAGTGAGCACAGAATGAGAAGAGGCCCTTTTGAGGGCAAGGAGCCAGTCCCTACGCAGACCTTGGACAATCTCCCTTATCTTACCTCCCACACCCCTGGGCGACGGTCTCCACATGTCACTCGTCCCCACCTCGATTTAAGCTGGCGGAGTCTGATTAGTGGGACCGAGAGCCAGTGCTATGGCTCCCTTAGGGTGAGCGGGCCTGGATTTGATGCAGAGATGGTCCTGAGGACCTGTGAGTTTGGCTGTTTGCCTCACCACGCGCACAGAAGATGCCCAGAACCAACTCGGCTCAAAACTGGAGCCAACTTATCCGATGCCGGACCAGAGGACTGATGGGAATCTGACTTCTCCAAAGGAATTGTCTATTTCTGTTTTAAATTTATTTAATGATGTAGCTTCCACAGCTTCCTGGGGCAGCAAATTCCACAGAGAGTTTGTGCCAGGTATGACTCCAGCACTGGAGAGCTTTCCCCCTGATCCCCATTGACTTCCATTTAACTAGGGTTCCATGGTGCTACATTTGGTCGAATGCTGCCTTGATGTCAAGGGCAGTTGCTCTATTCTCACCTCTGGAATTCAGCTCTTTTGTCCATGTTTGGACCAAGGCTGTAATGAGGTCTGGAGCCGAGTGGTCCTGGTGGAACCCAAACTGAGCATGGGTGAGCAGGTTGTAGGTGAGTAAGTGCCGCTTGATAGCACTGTTGACGACTCCTTCCATCACTTTGCTGATTATTGGGAGGAGGCCAATAGGACAGGTTGGATTTGTCCTGCTTTTAGTGGACAGGCCATACCTGGGCAATTTTCCACATTGTTGGGTAGATGCCAGTGTTGTAGCTGTACTGGAGCACCTTGGCTAGGGGCTCGGCTAGTTCTGGAGGACAGGTCTTCAGCACTACAGCCAGGATGTTGTCAGGACCCGTAGCCTTTGCTGTGTCTAGTACCCTCAGCCGTTTCTTGATATCACGTGGGGTGAATCGAATTGGCTGAAGACTGGTATCTGTGATGGTGGAGACCTCAGGAGGAGGCCGAGATGGATCATCCACTTGGCACTTCTGGCTGAAGATGGTTGCGAATGTTTCAGCCTTGTCCTTTGCACTCACGTGCTGGACTCCGCCATCATTGAGGATGGGGATGTTCATGGAACTTCCTCCTCCTGTTAGTTGCTTCATTGCCCACTGCCATTCATGACTGAATAAGGCAGGACTGCAGAGCTTTGACCTGATCCGTCGGTTGTGGGATCGCTTAGCTCTGTCAATAGCGTGCTGCTTCCGTTGTTTAGCATCGTATGTAGTCCTGAGGTTGGCACCTCATTTTCAGGTACACCTGGTGCTCATCCGGGGATGTTCTTCTACACTCCTCATTGAACCAGGGTTGGTCATCTGGCCTGATGGTGATGTAGGAGTGAGGGATATTCTGGGCCATGAGGTTACAGATCATGGTGGAATACAATTCTGCTGCTGATGGCCCACAGCACCTCATGGATGCCCAGTTTCCAGCTGCTAGATCTGTTCTTAATCTATCCCATTTAGCGCGATGGTAGTGTGTCCTCACTGTGAAGAAGGGACTTGGCCTTCACAAGGACTGTGCGGTGGTCACTCCTATCAATGCTGTCATGGTCCTGTAGGTTATTCCCTTGTGTTGGTTGTCTCACTGCTTGCCGCAAGCCCAGTCTGGCAGCTGCGTCCTTCAGGACTCAGCCAGCTCGCTCAGTGGTGGTACTACCAAGCAAGTCTTGGTGATGAACATTGAGTGCAACCCAGAGTACTTTCTGTGTCCTTGCTACCCTCAGTGCTTCCTCCAAGTGGGTGTTGAACATGGAGGAGGACTGATTCATCAGCTGAGGGAGGGCGGTAGGTGATAATCAGCAGGAGGTTTCCTTGCCCATATTTGACCTGAAGCCATGAGACTTCATGGGGTCTGGGTTCAATGTTGAGGACTCCCAGGGCCACATCCACCCTCCTCCCCAACCCCGACTGTTTACCACTGTGCTCCCACCTCTGGTAGGTCTGTCCTGCACTAGGACAACTGGGAGTGGGACCATAGTGGAGAGGTGCCTCAACGACAGACGGAATAGAAGGGGCAGTGGGGGTGAAGGTGGGGCAGAAAGTGGCGGAGAGGTCCAGGAGGGTGCGGAGGGACAGCGAGCCGCGGTTCCCAGTCACACGGGATGTCAAAGGTCACCTTGACCACGGCAGTTCCGTTGTCGTGAGCTGTTGGGAAACTGGATTGGAAGGACAGAGAGTGATGGGAGTGCTGATTGGCAATGAAACCCTTCAAGGGCCTTGGCCAGGATGGGAAGGGTCACAACGACAGAGGGGGTCAAGGGTGAATAAAATAGTTGCGAAAGGGGTCAAAACAATCCCTAAACAACGAGTGTGGTTGGTAAGGAGCTGGGTCGGGGTTTGGGGGGGTGCTCGATGGAGCTCTATGGAGAGAATGAATCTGATGTTGGACGGGGGAACGAGGCTAAGGGGTTGGGGGCTGGGTTTGGGGGAGGTCACGAGCAGTGGGGGGTAGGGGAGGATCGGGCAGAGGAACCCTCGATGTTGGAACTAAAGAGCTGATGGCGATAGAGGCTGAAGGGGGACGGAGATCAGAGGAGCCCGAGGGGAGTCAGAACCTGGCCTGGCTTCCTCGGGGTAACCCTGGGGGTGTAGGAGGATTCGGCCATGGGGGTTGAAGAGGGGGTGGGGGGTTTCAGGCAATAGGGCCTGAGACCTCTGAAGGTCAATACCCAGGCCGAGGACTTGACCTCCCAGCCGCGGTCATGGGAGCGCGGAGGCGGCCGTTGCGTCAGGGCGGCAGGAAGAATCAGGAGTGTGATGGAATACTCTCCACCTGCCTGGATGAGCGCAGCTCCAACAACACTCAAGAAGCTCGACAACATCGAGGACAAAGCAGCCCGCTTGATTGGCAGCTTAAACATCCACTTTCTCCACCACAGGTGCACCGTGTGTACTATCTACAGGATGCACTGCAGCAACTCGCCAAGGCTTCTTCGACAGCACCTCCCAAACCCATGACCTCTACCGCCTTAAAGGGCAGGGGCAGCAGGGGAACACCACCACCTCTAAGTTCCCCTCCAAGTCACACACCACCCCGACTTGGAAATATATCGGCCGTTCCTTTATCGTCGCTGGGTCAAAATCCTTCAACTCCCTTCCTAACAGCACAGTGGGAGAACCTTCACCACACGGACTGCAGCGGTTCAATAAGAAGGCGGCTCACCACCACTTTCTCAAGGGGCAATTAGGGATGGGCAATAAATGCCGGCCTCGCCAGCGATGCCCACATCCCGAGAATGAACATAAAAAAAAACACAAATAGGATCACACAGTGCCCCCTCACAATAATGGGATCACACTGTGTCCCCTCACACTAACCAGATCACAGCGTGCCCACTCACATTAAATGCGATGTGCCTCATACCTTGTCAGGTGTTAAACTTTGTCCGGGTCTCACAGAGTCTTCACTGCGGCAGGAGCTGAGAGAGAAACCACTCACCTGCTGATTTGCACAGAACTGAGAGCGACACAGAAAACAGTTAAACGCCTTTTATATCAGGACAACTGATTCTGGTTTCGGTTTCAGGCAAACAGAATGAAATGTTGTTTTAACCCTCGAGTCTCTGGAGACATGTTATTGCTCGTTGGGTGAGCGCCCTTGAGGCTGTCTTTTCTCAACAGGTTCACTCTGAAGGGACAGAAATCCCAATGGGATGTTGCCCCTTTTTCCTTAAGGAGCTGACTCTTGTGCATGGGAACACTTTTACACGAATAGGATCACACTGTGCACCTTCACATGAATAGGATCACACTGTGCACTTTTACACGAATAGGATCACACTGTGCACTTTTACACGAATAGGATCACACTGTGCACTTTTACACGAATAGGATCACACTGTGCACCTTTACACGAATAGGATCACACTGTGCACCTTCACATGAATAGGATCACACTGTGCACTTTTACACAAATAGGATCACACTGTGCACTTTTACACGAATAGGATCACACTGTGCACTTTTACACGAATAGGATCACACTGTGCACTTTTACACGAATGGGATCACAATATGCCCATTCACACTGATAGGATCACACTGTGCATCTTTACATTAATAGGATCACACTGCGCACCTTTACACGAGTGGGATCACACTGTGCACCTTTACACGAATAGGATCACACTGTGCACCTTTACACAAATAGGATCACACTGTGCACCTTTACACGAATGGGATCACACTGTGCACCTTTACACTAATAGGATCACACTGTGCACTTTTATACGAATGGGATCACACTGTGCACCTTTACACGAATAGGATCACACTGTGCACCTTTACACGAGTGGGATCACACTGTGCACCTTTACACGAATAGGATCACACTGTGCACCTTTACACGAATAGGATCACACTGTGCACCTTTACACGAATGGGATCACACTGTGCACCTTTACACTAATAGGATCACACTGTGCACTTTTATACGAATGGGATCACACTGTGCACCTTTACACGAATAGGATCACACTGTGCACCTTTACACAAATAGGATCACACTGTGCACCTTTACACGAGTGGGATCACACTGTGCCCCTTTACACTAATAGGATCACACTGTGCATCTTTACATTAATAGGATCACACTGCGCACCTTTACACGAGTGGGATCACACTGTGCACCTTTACACGAATAGGATCACACTGTGCACCTTTACACGAATAGGATCACACTGTGCACCTTTACACAAATAGGATCACACTGTGCACCTTTACACGAGTGGGATCACACTGTGCACCTTTACACGAGTGGGATCACATTGTGCACCTTTACACGAATGGGATCACACTGTGCACCTTTACACGAATGGGATCACACTGTGCACCTTTACACGAATGGGATCACACTGTGCACCTTTACAGGAATAGGATCACACTGTGCACCTTTACACGAGTGGGATCACACTGTGCACCTTTACACGAGTGGGATCACACTGTGCCTCTTTACACGAATAGGATCACACTGTGCTCCTTTACACAAATAGGATCACACTGTGCACTTTTACATGAATAGAATCACACTGTGCACCTTTACACTAACAGGATCACACTGTGCACCTTTACACAAATAGGATCACACTGTGCACCTTTATACGAGTGGGATCACACTGTGCACCTTTACACGAGTGGGATCACACTGTGCACCTTTACACAAATAGGATCACACTGTGCACCTTTACACAAATAGGATCACACTGTGCACCTTTACACAAATAGGATCACACTGTGCACCTTTACACGAATGGGATCACACTGTGCACCTTTACACGAATGGGATCACACTGTGCACCTTTACACGAGTGGGATCACACGGTGCACCTTTACACAAATAGGATCACACTGTGCCTCTTTACACGAATAGGATCACACTGTGCTCCTTTACACAAATAGGATCACACTGTGCACTTTTACATGAATAGAATCACACTGTGCACCTTGACACCAATAGGATCACACTGTGCCCCTTTACACTAATAGGATCACACTGTGCACCTTTACATGAGTGGGATCACACTGTGCACCTTTACATGAGTGGGATCACACTGTGCCCCTTTACACTAATAGGATCACACTGTGCACCTTTACACTAATAGGATCACACTGTGCCCCTTTACACTAATAGGATCACACTGTGCACCTTTACAGGAATAGGATCACACTGTGCCCCTTTACACTAATAGGATCACACTGTGCACCTTTACACTAATAGGATCACACTGTGCACCTTTACACTAATAGGATCACTCTGTGCGCTTTTACACAAATAGAATCACACTGCCCCTTTACACTAATAGAATCACACTGTGCACCTTTACACTAATAGAATCACACTGTGCCCCTTCACACTAATAGGATCACACTGTATCCACTCACACTAATGGAGTCACACTGTATTCCCTCACACTATTGGAGTCACACTGTATTCCCTCACACTAATGGAGTCACACTGTATTCCCTCACACTAATGGAGTCACACTGTATTCCCTCACACTAATGGGGTCACACTGTATTCCCTCACACTAATGGAGTCACACTGTATTCCCTCACACTAATGGAGTCACACTGTATCCACTCACACTAATGGGATCACACTGTATCTCCACACACTAATGGGGTCACACTGTATCTCCTCACACTAATGGGGTCACACTGTATCTCCTCACACTAATGGGGTCACACTCTATCCCTTCACACTAATGGGGTCACACTGTATCCACTCACACTAATGGGATCACACTGTATCTCCTCACACTAATGGGGTCACACTGTATCCCCTCACACTAATGGGATCACACTGTATCTCCTCACACTAATGGGGTCACACTGTATCCCCTCACACTAATGGGGTCACACTGTATCCCCTCACACTAATGGGGTCACAATGTATCCCCTCACACTAATGGGGTCACACTGAATCTACTCGCACTGATGGGATCACACTGTATCTCAGCACACTAATGGGGTCATACTGTATCCCCTCACACTAATGGGGTCACACTGTATCCCGACACACTAATGGGATCACACTGTGCCCCCTGACACTAATGGGATCACAATGTGCCCCCTCACACTAATGGAATCACGCTGTATCCCTTCACAATAATGGGAACACACTGTATACCCTCACACTAATGGGATTGCACTGAATCCCCTCACAATAATGGGGTCACACTGTATCCCCTCACACTAATGGGGTCACACTGTATCCCCTCAAACTAATGGGGTCACACTGTATCCCCTCACACTAATGGGGTCACACTGTATCCCCTCACACTAATGGGGTCACACTGTATTCCCTCACACTAATGGGGTCACACTGTATCCCCTCACACTAATGGGGTCACACTGTATCCCCTCAAACTAATGGGGTCACACTGTATCCCCTCACACTAATGGGGTCACACTGTATCCCCTCAAACTAATGGAGTCACACTGAATCCCCTCACACTAATGGGGTCACACTGTATCCCCTCACACTAATGGGATTGCACTGAATCCCCTCACACTAATGATGTCACACTGTATCACCTCACACTAATGGGGTCACACTGTATCCCCTCACACTAATGGGGTCACACTGTGCCCCCTCACACTAATGGGGTGACACTGTATCCCCTCAAATTAATGGAGTCACACTGTATCCCCTCACACTAATGGGGTCACACTGTATCCCCTCAAACTAATGGAGTCACACTGTATCCCCTCACACTAATGGGATTGCACTGAATCCCCTCACACTAATGGGGTCACACTGTATCCCCTCAAATTAATGGAGTCACACTGTATCCCCTCAAATTAATGGAGTCACACTGTATCCCCTCACACTAATGGGGTCACACTGTATCCCCTCAAACTAATGGAGTCACACTGTATCCCCTCACACAAATGGGATTGCACTGAATCCCCTCACACTAATGATGTCACACTGTATCCCCTCACACTAATGGAGTCACACTGTATCCCCTCACACTAATGGAGTCACACTGTATCCCCTCACACTAATGGGGTCACACTGTATCCCCTCACACTAATGGGGTCACACTGTATCCCCTCACACTAATGGAGTCACACTGTATCCCCTCACACTAATGATGTCACACTGTATCCCCTCACACTAATGGGGTCACACTGTATCCCCTCACACTAATGGGGTCACACTGTATCCCCTCACACTAATGGGGTCACACTGTATCCCCTCACACTAATGAGGTCACACTGTTTCCCCTAACACTAATGGAGTCACACTGTATCCCCTCACACTAATGGGATCGCACTGAATCCCCTCACACTAATGGGGTCACGCTGTATCCCCTCACACTAATGGAGTCACACTGAATCCCCTCACACTAATGGGGTCACACTGTATCCCCTCACACTAATGGGGTCACACTGTATCTCCTCACACTAATGGGGTCACACTGTATCCCCTCACACTAATGGGGTCACACTGTATCCCCTCACACTAATGGGGTCACAATGTATCCCCTCACACTAATGGGGTCACACTGTATCCCCTCACACTAATGGGGTCACACTGTATCCCGACACACTAATGGGATCACACTGTGCCCCCTGACACTAATGGGATCACAATGTGCCCCCTCACACTAATGGAATCACGCTGTATCCCTTCACAATAATGGGAACACACTGTATACCCTCACACTAATGGGATTGCACTGAATCCCCTCACAATAATGGGGTCACACTGTATCCCCTCACACTAATGGAGTCACACTGAATCCCCTCACAATAATGGGGTCACACTGTATTCCCTCACACTAATGGAGTCACACTGTATCCCCTCACACTAATGGGGTCACACTGTATCCCCTCAAACTAATGGAGTCACACTGTATCCCCTCACACTAATGGGGTCACACTGTATCCCCTCAAACTAATGGAGTCACACTGTATCCCCTCACACAAATGGGATTGCACTGAATCCCCTCACACTAATGATGTCACACTGTATCCCCTCACACTAATGGGGTCACACTGTATCCCCTCACACTAATGGGGTCACACTGTATCCCCTCACACTAATGGGATTGCACTGAATCCCCTCACACTAATGATGTCACACTGTATCCCCTCACACTAATGGGGTCACACTGTATCCCCTCACACTAATGGGGTCACACTGTATCCCCTCAAATTAATGGAGTCACACTGTATCCCCTCACACTAATGGGGTCACACTGTATCCCCTCAAACTAATGGAGTCACACTGTATCCCCTCACACAAATGGGATTGCACTGAATCCCCTCACACCAATGGGGTCACACTGTATCCCCTCACACTAATGGGGTCACACTGTATCCCCTCACACTAATGGGGTCACTCTGTATCCCCTCACACGAATGGGGTCACACTGTATCCCCTCACACAAATGGAGTCACACTGTATCCCCTCACACAAATGGAGTCACACTGTATCCCCTCACACTAATGGGGTCACACTGTATCCCCTCACACTAATGGGGTCACACTGTATCCCCTCACACTAATGGGGTCACACTGTATTCCCTCACACTAATGGGATCACACTGTATCCCCTCACACTAATTGAGTCATTCTGTATCCCCTCACACAAATGGAGTCACACTGCATCCCGTCACACTAATGGGGTCACACTGTATCCCCTCACACTAATGGGATCACAATGTGCCCCCTCACACTAATGGAATCACGCTGTATCCCTTCACACTAATGGGAACACACTGTACACCCTCACACTAATGGGATTGCACTGAATCCCCTCACACTAATGGGGTCACACTGTATCCCCTCAAACTAATGGAGTCACTCTGTATCCCTTCACACCAATGGGGTCACACTGTATCCCCTCACACTAATGGGGTCACACTGTATCCCCTCACACTAATGGGATCACACTGTATCCCCTCACACTAATGGAGTCACACTGTATCCCCTCACACTAATGGGGTCACACTGTATCCCCTCACACTAATGGGGTCACACTGTATCCCCTCACACTAATGGGATCACACTGTATCCCCTCACACTAATGGGGTCACACTGTATCCCCTCCCACTAATGGGGTCACACTGTATCCCCTCACACTAATGGGATCAAACTGTATCCCCTCACACAAATGGGATTGCACTGAATCCCCTTACGCTAATGTGGTCACACTGAATCCCCTCACACTAATGGGGTCACACTGTATCCCCTCACACTAATGGGGTCACACTGTATCCCCTCACACTAATGGGGTCACACTGTATCCCCTCACACTAATGGGGTCACACTGTATCCCCTCAAACTAATGGAGTCACACTGTATCCCCTCACACAAATGGGATTGCACTGAATCCCCTTACGCTAATGGGGTCACACTGAATCCCCTCACACTAATGGGGTCACACTGTATCCCCTCACACTAATGGGGTCACACTGTATCCCCTCACACTAATGGGGTCACACTGTATCCCCTCACACTAATGGGGTCACACTGTATCCCCTCACACTAATGGGGTCACACTGTATCCCCTCACACTAATGGGGTCACACTGTATCCCCTCACACTAATGGGGTCACACTGTATCCCCTCACACTAATGGAGTCACACTGTATCCCCTCACACTAATGGAGTCACACTGTATCCCCTCACACAAATGGGATTGCACTGAATCCCCTCACACTAATGATGTCACACTGTATCCCCTCACACTAATGGGGTCACACTGTATCCCCTCAAACTAATGGAGTCACACTGTATCCCCTCACACTAATGGAGTCACACTGTATCCCCTCAAACTAATGGAGTCACACTGTATCCCCTCACACAAATGGGATTGCACTGAATCCCCTCACACCAATGGGGTCACACTGTATCCCCTCACACGAATGGGATTGCACTGAATCCCCTCACACTAATGATGTCACACTGTATCCCCTCACACTAATGGAGTCACACTGTATCCCCTCACACTAATGGAGTCACACTGTATCCCCTCACACTAATGGGATCGCACTGAATCCCCTCACACTAATGGGGTCACACTGTATCCCCTCACACTAATGGGGTCACACTGTATCCCCTCACACTAATGGGGTCACACTGTATCCCCTCACACTAATGGGGTCACACTGTATCCCCTCACACTAATGGGGTCACACTGTATCCCCTCACACTAATGGGGTCACACTGTATCCCCTCACACAAATGGAGTCACACTGTATCCCCTCACACTAATGGGGTCACACTGTATCCCCTCACACTAATGGGGTCACAATGTGCCCCCTCACACTAATGGGGTCACACTGTATCCCCTCACACAAATGGAGTCACACTGTATCCCCTCACACTAATGGGGTCACACTGTATCCCCTCACACTAATGGGGTCACACTGTATTCCCTCACTCTAATGGGATCACACTGTATCCCCTCACACTAATTGATTCACTCTGTATCCCCTCACACAAATGGAGTCACACTGCATCCCGTCACACTAATGGGGTCACACTGTATCCCCTCACACTAATGGGATCACAATGTGCCCCCTCACACTAATGGAATCACGCTGTATCCCTTCACACTTATGGGAACACACTGTACACCCTCACACTAATGGGATTGCACTGAATCCCCTGACACTAATGGGGTCACACTGTATCCCCTCCCACTAATGGGGTCACACTGTATCCCCTCACACAAATGGGATTGCACTGAATCCCCTTCCGCTAATGGGGTCACACTGAATCCCCTCACACTAATGGGCTCACACTGTATCCCCTCACACTAATGGGGTCACACTGTATCTCAGCACACTAATGGGGTCACACTGTATCCCCTCAAACTAATGGAGTCACTCTGTATCCCTTCACACCAATGGGGTCACACTGTATCCCCTCACACTAATGGGGTCACACTGTATCCCCTCACACTAATGGGGTCACACTGTATCCCCTCCCACTAATGGGGTCACACTGTATCCCCTCACACAAATGGGATTGCACTGAATCCCCTTACGCTAATGGGGTCACACTGAATCCCCTCACACTAATGGGCTCACACTGTATCCCCTCACACTAATGGGGTCACACTGTATCCCCTCACACTAATGGGCTCACACTGTATCCCCTCACACTAATGGGGTCACACTGTATCCCCTCCCACTAATGGGGTCACACTGTATCCCCTCACACTAATGGGGTCACACTGTATCCCCTCACACTAATGGAGTCACACTGTATCCCCTCACACTAATGGGATTGCACTGAATCCCCTCACACTAATGGAGTCACTCTGTATCCCTTCACACCAATGGGGTCACACTGTATCCCCTCACACCAATGGAGTCACACTGTATCCCCTCACACTAATGGGATTGCACTGAATCCCCTCACACTAATGGAGTCACTCTGTATCCCTTCACACCAATGGGGTCACACTGTATCCCCTCACACTAATGGGGTCACACTGTATCCCCTCAAACTAATGGAGTCACTCTGTATCCCTTCACACCAATGGGGTCACACTGTATCCCCTCACACTAATGGGGTCACACTGTGTCCCCTCACACTAATGTGGTCACACTGTATCCCCTCCCACTAATGGGGTCACACTGTATCCCCTCCCACTAATGGGGTCACACTGTATCCCTCACACTAATGTAGTCACACTGTATCCCCTCACTCTAATGGGGTCACACTGTATTCGCTCACACTAATGGGATCACACTGTATCCCCTCACACTAATGGGGTCACACTGTATCCCCTCACACTAATGGAGTCACACTGTATCCCCTCACACTAATGGGGTCACACTGTATTCGCTCACACTAATGGGATCACACTGTATCCCCTCACACTAATGGAGTCACACTGTATCCCCTCACACTAATGGGGTCACACTGTATTCGCTCACACAAATGGGATCACACTGTATCCCCTCACACTAATGGGGTCACACTGTATCCCCTCACACCAATGGGGTCACACTGTATCCCCTCACACTAATGGAGTCACACTGTATCCCCTCACACCAATGGAGTCACACTGTATCCCCTCACACCAATGGGGTCACACTGTATCCCATCACACTAATGGGGTCACACTGTATCCCCTCACACTAATGGGGTCACACTGTATCCCCACACACTAATGATGTCACACTGTATCCCCTCACACTAATGGGGTCACACTGTATCCCCTCACACTAATGGGGTCACACTGTGCCCCCTCACACTAATGGGGTCACACTGTATCCCCTCACACTAATGGGGTCACACTGTATCCCCTCACACTAATGGGGTCACACTGTATCCCCTCACACTAATGGAGTCACTCTGTATCCCCTCACACTAATGATGTCACACTGTGCCCCCTCACACTAATGGGGTCACACTGTATCCCCTCACACTAATGGGGTCACAATGTATCCCCTCACACTAATGGGGTCACACTGTATCCCCTCACACTAATGGAGTCACTCTGTATCCCCTCACACTAATGGGGTCACACTGTATCCCCTCACACTAATGGAGTCACACTGTATCCCCTCACACTAATGGGGTCACACTGCATCCCCTCACACTAATGCAGTCACACTGAATCCCCTCACACTAATGGGGTCACACTGTATCCCCTGACACTAATGGGCTCACACTGTATCCCCTCACACTAATGGGGTCACAATGTATCCCCTCACACTAATGGGGTCACACTGTATCCCCTCACACTAATGGAGTCACACTGTATCCCCTCACACAAATGGGATTGCACTGAATCCCCTCACACTAATGATGTCACACTGTATCCCCTCACACTAATGGGGTCACACTGTATCCCCTCAAACTAATGGAGTCACACTGTATCCCCTCACACTAATGGAGTCACACTGTATCCCCTCAAACTAATGGAGTCACACTGTATCCCCTCACACAAATGGGATTGCACTGAATCCCCTCACACCAATGGGGTCACACTGTATCCCCTCACACTAATGGGATTGCACTGAATCCCCTCACACTAATGATGTCACACTGTATCCCCTCACACTAATGGAGTCACACTGTATCCCCTCACACTAATGGAGTCACACTGTATCCCCTCACACTAATGGGATCGCACTGAATCCCCTCACACTAATGGGGTCACACTGTATCCCCTCACACTAATGGGGTCACACTGTATCCCCTCACACTAATGGGGTCACACTGTATCCCCTCACACTAATGGGGTCACACTGTATCCCCTCACACTAATGGGGTCACACTGTATCCCCTCACACTAATGGGGTCACACTGTATCCCCTCACACAAATGGAGTCACACTGTATCCCCTCACACTAATGGGGTCACACTGTATCCCCTCACACTAATGGGGTCACAATGTGCCCCCTCACACTAATGGGGTCACACTGTATCCCCTCACACAAATGGAGTCACACTGTATCCCCTCACACTAATGGGGTCACACTGTATCCCCTCACACTAATGGGGTCACACTGTATTCCCTCACTCTAATGGGATCACACTGTATCCCCTCACACTAATTGATTCACTCTGTATCCCCTCACACAAATGGAGTCACACTGCATCCCGTCACACTAATGGGGTCACACTGTATCCCCTCACACTAATGGGATCACAATGTGCCCCCTCACACTAATGGAATCACGCTGTATCCCTTCACACTTATGGGAACACACTGTACACCCTCACACTAATGGAGTCACACTGTATCCCCTCACACTAATGGGGTCACACTGCATCCCCTCACACTAATGGAGTCACACTGAATCCCCTCACACTAATGGGGTCACACTGTATCCCCTGACACTAATGGGCTCACACTGTATCCCCTCACACTAATGGGATCACACTGTATCCCTTCACACTAATGGAGTCACACTGTATCCCCTCACACTAATGGAGTCACACTGTATCCCTTCACACTAATGGAGTCACACTGTATCCCCTCACACTAATGGAGTCACACTGTATCTCCTCACACTAATGGAGTCACACTGTATCCCCTCACACTAATGGAGTCACACTGTATCCCTTCACACTAATGGAGTCACACTGTATCTCCTCACACTAATGGGGTCACACTGTATCCCCTCACACTAATGGGGTCACACTGTATCCCCTCACACTAATGGAGTCACACTGTATCTCCTCACACGAAAGGAGTCACACTGTATCTCCTCACACTAATGGAGTCACACTGTATCCCCTCACACTAAAGGAGTCACACTGTATCCCCTCACACTAATGGAGTCACACTGTATCCCCTCACACTAAAGGAGTCACACTGTATCTCCTCACACTAATGGGGTCACACTGTATCCCCTCACACTAATGGGGTCACACTGTATCCCCTCACACTAATGGAGTCACACTGTATCCCCTCACACTAATGGGGTCACACTGTATCCCCTCACACTAATGGAGTCACACTGTATTCCCTCACACTAATGATGTCACACTGTATCCCCTCACACTAATGGAGTCACACTGTATCCCCTCACACTAAAGGAGTCACTCTGTATCCCCTCACACTAATGGAGTCACACTGTATCCCCTCACACTAATGATGTCACACTGTATCCCCTCACACTAAAGGAGTCACACTGTATCCCCTCACACTAAAGGAGTCACTCTGTATCCCCTCACACTAATGGGGTCACACTGTATCCCCTCACACTAATGATGTCACACTGTATCCCCTCACACTAATGGAGTCACACTGTATCCCCTCACACGAAAGGAGTCACTCTGTATCCCCTCACACTAATGGAGTCACACTGTATCCCCTCACACTAATGATGTCACACTGTATCCCCTCACACGAAAGGAGTCACTCTGTATCCCCTCACACTAATGGAGTCACACTGTATCCCCTCACACTAATGATGTCACACTGTATCTCCTCACAATAAAGGAGTCACTCTTTATCCCCTCACACTAATGATGTCACACTGTATCCCCTCACACTAATGGGATTACACTGTATCCCCTCACACTAATGATGTCACACTGTATCCCCTCACACAAATGATGTCACACTGTATCCCCTCACACTAATGGGGTCACACTGTATCCCCTCACACTAATGGGGTCACACTGTATCTCCTCACACTAATGATGTCACACTGTATCCCCTCACACTAATGGGGTCACACTGTATCCCCTCACACGAATGGGGTCACTCTGTATCCCCTCACACGAATGGGGTCACTCTGTATCCCCTCACACTAATGATGTCACACTGTATCCCCTCACACTAATGATGTCACACTGTATCCCCTCACACTAATGATGTCACACTGTATCCCCTCACACTAATGGGGTCACTCTGTATCCCCTCACACTAATGATGTCACACTGTATCCCCTCACACTAATGATGTCACACTGTATACCCTCACACTAATGGGGTCACACTGTATCTCCTCACACGAAAGGAGTCACTCTGTATCCCCTCACACTAATGATGTCACACTGTATCCCCTCACACTAATGTGGTCACACTGTATCTCCTCACACTAATGGGGTCACACTGTATCTCCTCACACTAATGATGTCACACTGCATCCCCTCACACTAAAGGAGTCACTCTGTATCCCCTCACACTAATGATGTCACACTGTATCCCCTCACACTAATGATGTCACACTGTATCCCCTCACACTAAAGGAGTCACTCTGTATCCCCTCACACTAATGATGTCACACTGTATCCACTCACACGAAAGGAGTCACTCTGTATCCCCTCACACTAATGATGTCACACTGTATCCCCTCACACAAATCGGGTCACACTGTATCCCCTCACACTAATGATGTCACACTGTATCCCCTCACACTAATGGGGTCACACTGTATCTCCTCACACTAATGGGGTCACACTGTATCCCCTCACACTAATGGGGTCACACTGTATCCCCTCACACTAATGGGATCACACTGTATCCCCTCACACAAATGGGGTCACAATGTATCCCCTCACACTAATGGTGTCACACTGTATCCCCTCACACTAATGGAGTCACACTGTATCACCTCACACTAATGGGATCACACTGTATCCCATCACACTAATGGGATCACACTGTATCCCATCACACTAATGGGGTCACACTGTATCCCCTCACACTAATGGGGTCACACTGTATCCCCTCACACTAATGGAGTCACACTGTATCCCCTCACACCAATGATGTCACACTGTATCCCCTCACACTAATGGTGTCACACTGTATCCCCTCACACTAATGGAGTCACACTGTATCCCCTCACACTAATGGAGTCACACTGTATCCCCTCACACTAATGGGATCACACTGTATCCCATCACACTAATGTGGTCACACTGTATCCCATCACACTAATGGGGTCACACTGTATCCCCTCACACTAATGGGGTCACACTGTATCCCATCACACTAATGGAGTCACACTGTATCCCCTCACACTAATGGGGTCACACTGTATCTCCTCACACAAATGGGGTCACACTGTATCCCCTCACACTAATGGGGTCACACTGTATCCCCTCACACTAATGGGGTCACACTGTATCCCATCACACTAATGGAGTCACACTGTATCCCCTCACACTAATGGGGTCACACTGTATCCCATCACACTAATGGAGTCACACTGTATCCCCTCACACTAATGGGGTCACACTGTATCTCCTCACACTAATGGGATCACACTGTATCTCCTCACACAAATGGTGTCACACTGTATCCCCTCACACTAATGGAGTCACACTGTATCCCCTCACACTAATGGGGTCACACTGTATCCGCTCACACTAATGGAGTCACTCTGTATCCCCTCACACTAATGGGGTCACACTGTATCCCCTCACACTAATGGAGTCACACTGTATCCCCTCACACTAATGGGGTCACACTGTATCCCCTCACACTAATGGAGTCACACTGTATCCCCTCACACTAATGGAGTCACACTGTATCCCCTCACACTAATGGGGTCACACTGTATCCCCTCACACTAATGGGCTCACACTGTATCCCATCACACTAATGGGGTCACACTGTATCCCCTCACACTAAAGGAGTCACACTGTATCCCCTCACACTAATGGGGTCACACTGTATCCCCTCACACTAATGGAGTCACACTGTATCCCCTCACACTAATGGAGTCACACTGTATCCCCTCACACTAATGGAGTCACACTGAATCCCCTCACACTAATGGGGTCACACTGTATCCCCTCACACTAATGGAGTCACACTGTATCCCCTCACACTAATGGGGTCACACTGTATCCCCTCACACTAATGGAGTCACACTGTATCTCCTCACACAAATGGGGTCACACTGTATCCCCTCACACTAATGGGATCACACTGTATCCCCTCACACTAATGGGGTCACACTGTATCCCCTCACACTAATGGAGTCACACTGTATCCCCTCACACTAATGGGGTCACACTGTATCCCCTCACACTAATGGAGTCACACTGTGCCCCCTCCCACTAATGGGGTCACACTGTATCCCCTCACACTAAGGGAGTCACACTGTGCCCCCTCACACTAATGGGGTCACACTGTATCCCCTCACACTAATGGGGTCACACTGTATCCCCTCACACTAATGGAGTCACACTGTATCCCCTCACACTAATGGAGTCACACTGTGCCCCCTCACACTAATGGGGTCACACTGTATCCCCTCACACTAATGGAGTCACACTGTATCCCCTCACACTAATGGGGTTACACTGTATCCCCTCACACTAATGGAGTCACACTGTATCCCCTCACACTAATGGGATCACACTGTATCCCCTCACACTAATGGGCTCACACCGTATCCCCTCACACTAATGGGCTCACACTGTATCTTATCACACCAATGGGATCACACTGTATCTCCTCACACTAATGGGGTCACACTGTATCTCCTCACACTAATGATGTCACACTGTATCCCCTCACACTAAAGGAGTCACTCTGTATCCCCTCACACTAATGATGTCACACTGTATCCCCTCCCACTAATGGAGTCACACTGTATCCCCTCACACTAAAGGAGTCACTCTGTATCCCCTCACACTAATGATGTCACACTGTATCCCCTCACACGAAAGGAGTCACTCTGTATCCCCTCACACTAATGATGTCACACTGTATCCCCTCACACAAATCGGGTCACACTGTATCCCCTCACACTAATGGGGTCACTCTGTATCCCCTCACACTAATGGGGTCACACTGTATCCCCTCACACTAATGATGTCACACTGTATCCCCTCACACTAATGGGGTCACACTGTATCTCCTCACACTAATGGGGTCACACTGTATCCCCTCACACAAATGGGGTCACACTGTATCCCCTCACACTAATGGGGTCACACTGTATCCCCTCACACTAATGGTGTCACACTGTATCCCCTCACACTAATGGAGTCACACTGTATCCCCTCACACTAATGGGATCACACTGTATCCCATCACACTAATGGGATCACACTGTATCCCATCACACTAATGGGGTCACACTGTATCCCCTCACACTAATGGGGTCACACTGTATCCCCTCACACTAATGGAGTCACACTGTATCCCCTCACACCAATGATGTCACACTGTATCCCCTCACACTAATGGTGTCACACTGTATCCCCTCACACTAATGGAGTCACAATGTATCCCCTCACACTAATGGAGTCACACTGTATCCCCTCACACTAATGGGATCACACTGTATCCCATCACACTAATGGGGTCACACTGTATCCCATCACACTAATGGGGTCACACTGTATCCCCTCACACTAATGGGGTCACACTGTATCCCATCACACTAATGGAGTCACACTGTATCCCCTCACACTAATGGGGTCACACTGTATCTCCTCACACAAATGGGGTCACACTGTATCCCCTCACACTAATGGGGTCACACTGTATCCCCTCACACTAATGGGGTCACACTGTATCCCATCACACTAATGGAGTCACACTGTATCCCCTCACACTAATGGGGTCACACTGTATCCCATCACACTAATGGAGTCACACTGTATCCCCTCACACTAATGGGGTCACACTGTATCTCCTCACACTAATGGGATCACACTGTATCTCCTCACACAAATGGTGTCACACTGTATCCCCTCACACTAATGGAGTCACACTGTATCCCCTCACACTAATGGGGTCACACTGTATCCCCTCACACTAATGGAGTCACACTGTATCTCCTCACACAAATGGTGTCACACTGTATCCCCTCACACTAATGGAGTCACACTGTATCCCCTCACACTAATGGGGTCACACTGTATCCC
The DNA here is from genome assembly GCF_035084215.1 of Heptranchias perlo. Lineage (NCBI taxonomy): Eukaryota > Metazoa > Chordata > Chondrichthyes > Hexanchiformes > Hexanchidae > Heptranchias > Heptranchias perlo. The sequence goes on along the minus strand of NC_090359.1, from coordinate 24,173,565 downwards.
CTCACACTAATGGAGTCACACTGTATCCCCTCACACTAATGGGGTCACACTGTATCCGCTCACACTAATGGAGTCACTCTGTATCCCCTCACACCAATGGGGTCACACTGTATCCCCTCACACTAATGGGGTCACACTGTATCCCCTCACACTAATGGAGTCACACTGTATTCCCTCACACTAATGGGGTCACACTGTATCCCCTCACACTAATGGAGTCACACTGTATCCCCTCACACTAATGGAGTCACACTGTATCCCCTCACACTAATGGGGTCACACTGTATCCCCTCACACTAATGGGCTCACACTGTATCCCATCACACTAATGGGGTCACACTGTATCCCCTCACACTAAAGGAGTCACACTGTATCCCCTCACACTAATGGGGTCACACTGTATCCCTTCACACTAATGGAGTCACACTGTATCCCCTCACACTAATGGGGTCACACTGTATCCCCTCACACTAATGGAGTCACACTGAATCCCCTCACACTAATGGGGTCACACTGTATCCCCTCACACTAATGGAGTCACACTGTATCCCCTCACACTAATGGGATCACACTGTATCCCCTCACACTAATGGGGTCACACTGTATCCCCTCACACTAATGGAGTCACACTGTATCTCCTCACACAAATGGGGTCACACTGTATCCCCTCACACTAATGGGATCACACTGTATCCCTTCACACTAATGGTGTCACACTGTATCCCCTCACACTAATGGAGTCACACTGTATCCCCTCACACTAATGGGGTCACACTGTATCCCCTCACACTAATGGAGTCACACTGTGCCCCCTCCCACTAATGGGGTCACACTGTATCCCCTCAGACTAAGGGAGTCACACTGTGCCCCCTCACACTAATGGGGTCACACTGTATCCCCTCACACTAATGGGGTCACACTGTATCCCCTCACACTAATGGAGTCACACTGTATCCCCTCACACTAATGGGGTCACACTGTATCCCCTCACACTAATGGAGTCACACTGTGCCCCCTCCCACTAATGGGGTCACACTGTATCCCCTCACACTAAGGGAGTCACACTGTGCCCCCTCACACTAATGGGGTCACACTGTATCCCCTCACACTAATGGGGTCACACTGTATCCCCTCACACTAATGGAGTCACACTGTATCCCCTCACACTAATGGAGTCACACTGTGCCCCCTCACACTAATGGGGTCACACTGTATCCCCTCACACTAATGGGGTCACACTGTATCCCCTCACACTAATGGGGTCACACTGTATCCCCTCACACTAATGGAGTCACACTGTATCCCCTCACACTAATGGGGTCACACTGTATCCCCTCACACTAATGGGGTCACACTGTATCCCCTCACACTAATGGGGTCACACTGTATCCCCTCACACTAATGGGGTCACACTGTATCCCCTCACACTAATGGGGTTACACTGTATCCCCTCACACTAATGGAGTCACACTGTATCCCCTCACACTAATGGGATCACACTGTATCCCCTCACACTAATGGGCTCACACCGTATCCCCTCACACGAATGGGCTCACACTGTATCCCATCACACCAATGGGATCACACTGTATCTCCTCACACTAATGGGGTCACACTGTATCTCCTCACACTAATGATGTCACACTGTATCCCCTCACACTAAAGGAGTCACACTGTATCCCCTCACACTAATGATGTCACACTGTATCCCCTCACACTAATGATGTCACACTGTATCCCCTCACACAAATCGGGTCACACTGTATCCCCTCACACTAATGGGGTCACTCTGTATCCCCTCACACTAATGGGGTCACTCTGTATCCCCTCACACTAATGGGGTCACTCTGTATCCCCTCACACTAATGATGTCACTCTGTATCCCCTCACACTAATGATGTCACACTGTATCCCCTCACACAAATCGGGTCACACTGTATCCCCTCACACAAATGGGGTCACACTGTATCCCCTCACACTAATGGGGTCACACTGTATCCCCTCACACTAATGATGTCACACTGTATCCCCTCACACTAATGGGGTCACACTGTATCTCCTCACACTAATGGGGTCACACTGTATCCCCTCACACAAATGGGGTCACACTGTATCCCCTCACACTAATGGGGTCACACTGTATCCCCTCACACTAATGGTGTCACACTGTATCCCCTCACACTAATGGAGTCACACTGTATCCCCTCACACTAATGGGATCACACTGTATCCCATCACACTAATGGGATCACACTGTATCCCATCACACTAATGGGGTCACACTGTATCCCCTCACACTAATGGGGTCACACTGTATCCCCTCACACTAATGGAGTCACACTGTATCCCCTCACACCAATGATGTCACACTGTATCCCCTCACACTAATGGTGTCACACTGTATCCCCTCACACTAATGGAGTCACACTGTATCCCCTCACACTAATGGAGTCACACTGTATCCCCTCACACTAATGGGATCACACTGTATCCCATCACACTAATGGGGTCACACTGTATCCCATCACACTAATGGGGTCACACTGTATCCCCTCACACTAATGGGGTCACACTGTATCCCATCACACTAATGGAGTCACACTGTATCCCCTCACACTAATGGGGTCACACTGTATCTCCTCACACAAATGGGGTCACACTGTATCCCCTCACACTAATGGGGTCACACTGTATCCCCTCACACTAATGGGGTCACACTGTATCCCATCACACTAATGGAGTCACACTGTATCCCCTCACACTAATGGGGTCACACTGTATCCCATCACACTAATGGAGTCACACTGTATCCCCTCACACTAATGGGGTCACACTGTATCTCCTCACACTAATGGGATCACACTGTATCTCCTCACACAAATGGTGTCACACTGTATCCCCTCACACTAATGGAGTCACACTGTATCCCCTCACACTAATGGGGTCACACTGTATCCCCTCACACTAATGGAGTCACACTGTATCTCCTCACACAAATGGTGTCACACTGTATCCCCTCACACTAATGGAGTCACACTGTATCCCCTCACACTAATGGGGTCACACTGTATCCCCTCACACTAATGGAGTCACACTGTATCCCCTCACACTAATGGGGTCACACTGTATCCGCTCACACTAATGGAGTCACTCTGTATCCCCTCACACTAATGGGGTCACACTGTATCCCCTCACACTAATGGGGTCACACTGTATCCCCTCACACTAATGGAGTCACACTGTATCCCCTCACACTAATGGAGTCACACTGTATCCCCTCACACTAATGGGGTCACACTGTATCCCCTCACACTAATGGGCTCACACTGTATCCCATCACACTAATGGGGTCACACTGTATCCCCTCACACTAAAGGAGTCACACTGTATCCCCTCACACTAATGGGGTCACACTGTATCCCTTCACACTAATGGAGTCACACTGTATCCCCTCACACTAATGGGGTCACACTGTATCCCCTCACACTAATGGAGTCACACTGAATCCCCTCACACTAATGGGGTCACACTGTATCCCCTCACACTAATGGAGTCACACTGTATCCCCTCACACTAATGGGATCACACTGTATCCCCTCACACTAATGGGGTCACACTGTATCCCCTCACACTAATGGAGTCACACTGTATCTCCTCACACAAATGGGGTCACACTGTATCCCCTCACACTAATGGGATCACACTGTATCCCTTCACACTAATGGGGTCACACTGTATCCCCTCACACTAATGGAGTCACACTGTATCCCCTCACACTAATGGGGTCACACTGTATCCCCTCACACTAATGGAGTCACACTGTGCCCCCTCCCACTAATGGGGTCACACTGTATCCCCTCAGACTAAGGGAGTCACACTGTGCCCCCTCACACTAATGGGGTCACACTGTATCCCCTCACACTAATGGGGTCACACTGTATCCCCTCACACTAATGGAGTCACACTGTATCCCCTCACACGAATGGAGTCACAATGTGCCCCCTCAAACTAATGGGGTCACACTGTATCCCCTCACACTAATGGGGTCACACTGTATCCCCTCACACTAATGGGGTCACACTGTATCCCCTCACACTAATGGAGTCACACTGTATCCCCACACACTAATGGAGTCACACTGTATCCCCTCACACTAATGGGGTCACACTGTATCCCCTCACACTAATGGGGTTACACTGTATCCCCTCACACTAATGGAGTCACACTGTATCCCCTCACACTAATGGAGTCACACTGTATCTCCTCACACAAATGGGGTCACACTGTATCCCCTCACACTAATGGAGTCACACTGTATCCCCTCACACTAATGGGGTAACACTGTATCCCCTCACACTAATGGGATCACACTGTATCCCCTCACACGAATGGGCTCACACCGTATCCCCTCACACTAATGGGCTCACACTGTATCCCATCACACCAATGGGATCACACTGTATCCCCTCACACTAATGGAGTCACACTGTATCCCCTCACACTAATGGGATCACACTGTATCCCCTCACACTAATGGGGTCACACTGTATCCCCTCACACTAATGGGGTCACACTGTATCTCCTCACACAAATGGGGTCACACTGTATCCCCTCACACTAATGGAGTCACACTGTATCCCCTCACACTAATGGAGTCACACTGTATCTCCTCACACTAATGGGATCACACTGTATCCCCTCACACTAATGGGATCACACTGTATCCCCTCACACTAATGGGGTCACACTGTATCCCCTCACACTAATGGAGTCACACTGTATCCCCTCACACTAATGGGGTCACACTGTATCCCCTCACACTAATGGAGTCACACTGTGCCCCCTCCCACTAATGGGGTCACACTGTATCCCCTCACACTAATGGAGTCACACTGTGCCCCCTCCCACTAATGGGGTCACACTGTATCCCCTCACACTAATGGGGTCACACTGTATCCCCTCACACTAATGGAGTCACACTGTATCCCCTCACACTAATGGAGTCACACTGTGCCCCCTCCCACTAATGGGGTCACACTGTATCCCCTCACACTAATGGGGTCACACTGTATCCCCTCACACTAATGGAGTCACACTGTATCCCCTCACACTAATGGGGTCACACTGTATCCCCTCACACTAATGGGGTCACACTGTATCCCCTCACACTAATGGAGTCACACTGTATCCCCTCACACTAATGGGATCACACTGTATCCCCTCACACTAATGGGCTCACACTGTATCCCCTCACACTAATGGGCTCACACTGTATCCCATCACACCAATGGGATCACACTGTATCCCCTCACACTAATGGAGTCACACTGTATCCCCTCACACTAATGGGCTCACACTGTATCCCCTCACACTAATGGGCTCACACTGTATCCCCTCACACTAATGGGGTCACACTGTATCCCCTCACACTAATGGGGTCACACTGTATCCCCTCACACTAATGGAGTCACACTGCATCCCCTCACACTAATGGGCTCACACTGTATCCCCTCACACTAATGGGCTCACACTGTATCCCCTCACACTAATGGGCTCACACTGTATCCCCTCACACTAATGGGGTCACACTGTATCCCCTCACACTAATGGATTCACACTGTATCCCCTCACACTAATGGGCTCACACTGTATCCCCTCACACTAATGGGCTCACACTGTATCCCCTCACACTAATGGGGTCACACTGTATCCCCTCACACTAATGGGCTCACACTGTATCCCCTCACACTATTGGGCTCACACTGTATCCCCTCACACTAATGGGGTCACACTGTATCCCCTCACACTAATGGGGTCACACTGTATCCCCTCACACTAATGGGGTCACACTGTATCCCCTCACACTAATGGGCTCACACTGTATCCCATCACACTAATGGGGTCACACTGTATCCCCTCACACTAAAGGAGTCACACTGTATCCCCTCACACTAATGGGGTCACACTGTATCCCCTCACACTAATGGGGTCACACTGTATCCCCTCACACTAATGGGGTCACACTGTATCCCCTCACACTAATGGAGTCACACTGAATCCCCTCACACTAATGGGGTCACACTGTATCCCCTCACACTAATGGAGTCACACTGTATCCCCTCACACTAATGGGGTCACACTGTATCCCCTCACACTAATGGAGTCACACTGTATCTCCTCACACAAATGGGGTCACACTGTATCCCCTCACACTAATGGGATCACACTGTATCCCCTCACACTAATGGGGTCACACTGTATCCCCTCACACTAATGGAGTCACACTGTATCCCCTCACACTAATGGGGTCACACTGTATCCCCTCACACTAATGGAGTCACACTGTGCCCCCTCCCACTAATGGGTTCACACTGTATCCCCTCACACTAATGGGGTCACACTGTATCCCCTCACACTAATGGGGTCACACTGTATCCCCTCACACTAATGGAGTCACACTGTATCCCCTGACACTAATGGAGTCACACTGTGCCCCCTCACACTAATGGGGTCACACTGTATCCCCTCACACTAATGGGGTCACACTGTATCCCCTCACACTAATGGGGTTACACTGTATCCCCTCACACTAATGGAGTCACACTGTATCCCCTCACACTAATGGGATCACACTGTATCCCCTCACACTAATGGGCTCACACCGTATCCCCTCACACTAATGGGCTCACACTGTATCCCCTCACACTAATGGAGTCACACTGTATCCCCTCACACTAATGGGGTTACACTGTATCCCCTCACACTAATGGAGTCACACTGTATCCCCTCACACTAATGGGATCACACTGTATCCCCTCACACTAATGGGCTCACACCGTATCCCCTCACACTAATGGGCTCACACTGTATCCCATCACACCAATGGGATCACACTGTATCTCCTCACACTAATGATGTCACACTGTATCCCCTCACACTAATGATGTCACACTGTATCCCCTCACACTAATGATGTCACACTGTATCCCCTCACACTAAAGGAGTCACTCTGTATCCCCTCACACTAATGATGTCACACTGTATCCACTCACACTAATGGGGTCACACTGTATCCCCTCACACAAATGGGGTCACACTGTATCCCCTCACACTAATGGGATCACACTGTATCCCCTCACACAAATGGGGTCACAATGTATCCCCTCACACTAATGGAGTCACACTGTATCCCCTCACACTAATGGGATCACACTGTATCCCCTCACACTAATGGGCTCACACTGTATCCCCTCACACTAATGGGCTCACACTGTATCCCCTCACACTAATGGGGTCACACTGTATCCCCTCACATTAATGGATTCACACTGTATCCCCTCACACTAATGGGCTCACACTGTATCCCCTCACACTAATGGGCTCACACTGTATCCCCTCACACTAATGGGGTCACACTGTATCCCCTCACACTAATGGGCTCACACTGTATCCCCTCACACTATTGGGCTCACACTGTATCCCCTCACACTAATGGGGTCACACTGTATCCCCTCACACTAATGGGGTCACACTGTATCCCCTCACACTAATGGGGTCACACTGTATCCCCTCACACTAATGGGGTCACACTGTATCCCATCACACTAATGGGGTCACACTGTATCCCCTCACACTAAAGGAGTCACACTGTATCCCCTCACACTAATGGGGTCACACTGTATCCCCTCACACTAATGGAGTCACACTGTATCCCCTCACACTAATGGGGTCACACTGTATCCCCTCACACTAATGGAGTCACACTGAATCCCCTCACACTAATGGGGTCACACTGTATCCCCTCACACTAATGGAGTCACACTGTATCCCCTCACACTAATGGGGTCACACTGTATCCCCTCACACTAATGGAGTCACACTGTATCTCCTCACACAAATGGGGTCACACTGTATCCCCTCACACTAATGGGATCACACTGTATCCCCTCACACTAATGGGGTCACACTGTATCCCCTCACACTAATGGAGTCACACTGTATCCCCTCACACGAATGGGGTCACACTGTATCCCCTCACACTAATGGAGTCACACTGTGCCCCCTCCCACTAATGGGTTCACACTGTATCCCCTCACACTCAGGGAGTCACACTGTGCCCCCTCACACTAATGGGGTCACACTGTATCCCCTCACACTAATGGGGTCACACTGTATCCCCTCACACTAATGGAGTCACACTGTATCCCCTCACACTAATGGAGTCACACTGTGCCCCCTCACACTAATGGGGTCACACTGTATCCCCTCACACAAATGGGGTCACACTGTATCCCCTCACACTAATGGGATCACACTGTATCCCCTCACACAAATGGGGTCACAATGTATCCCCTCACACTAATGGTGTCACACTGTATCCCATCACACTAATGGGATCACACTGTATCCCATCACACTAATGGGGTCACACTGTATCCCCTCACACTAATGGGGTCACACTGTATCCCCTCACACTAATGGAGTCACACTGTATCCCCTCACACCAATGATGTCACACTGTATCCCCTCACACTAATGGTGTCACACTGTATCCCCTCACACTAATGGAGTCACACTGTATCCCCTCACACTAATGGAGTCACACTGTATCCCCTCACACTAATGGGATCACACTGCATCCCATCACACTAATGGGGTCACACTGTATCCCATCACACTAATGGGGTCACACTGTATCCCCTCACACTAATGGGGTCACACTGTATCCCATCACACTAATGGAGTCACACTGTATCCCCTCACACTAATGGGGTCACACTGTATCTCCTCACACAAATGGGGTCACACTGTATCCCCTCACACTAATGGGGTCACACTGTATCCCCTCACACTAATGGGGTCACACTGTATCCCATCACACTAATGGAGTCACACTGTATCCCCTCACACTAATGGGGTCACACTGTATCCCATCACACTAATGGAGTCACACTGTATCCCCTCACACTAATGGGGTCACACTGTATCTCCTCACACTAATGGGATCACACTGTATCTCCTCACACAAATGTTGTCACACTGTATCCCCTCACACTAATGGAGTCACACTGTATCCCCTCACACTAATGGGGTCACACTGTATCCCCTCACACTAATGGAGTCACACTGTATCTCCTCACACAAATGGTGTCACACTGTATCCCCTCACACTAATGGAGTCACACTGTATCCCCTCACACTAATGGGGTCACACTGTATCCCCTCACACTAATGGAGTCACACTGTATCCCCTCACACTAATGGGGTCACACTGTATCCGCTCACACTAATGGAGTCACTCTGTATCCCCTCACACTAATGGGGTCACACTGTATCCCCTCACACTAATGTGGTCACACTGTATCCCCTCACACTAATGGAGTCACACTGTATCCCCTCACACTAATGGAGTCACACTGTATCCCCTCACACTAATGGGGTCACACTGTATCCCCTCACACTAATGGGCTCACACTGTATCCCATCACACTAATGGGGTCACACTGTATCCCCTCACACTAAAGGAGTCACACTGTATCCCCTCACACTAATGGGGTCACACTGTATCCCTTCACACTAATGGAGTCACACTGTATCCCCTCACACGAATGGGGTCACACTGTATCCCCTCACACTAATGGAGTCACACTGAATCCCCTCACACTAATGGGGTCACACTGTATCCCCTCACACTAATGGGATCACACTGTATCCCCTCACACTAATGGGGTCACACTGTATCCCCTCACACTAATGGAGTCACACTGTATCTCCTCACACAAATGGGGTCACACTGTATCCCCTCACACTAATGGGATCACACTGTATCCCCTCACACTAATGGGGTCACACTGTATCCCCTCACACTAATGGAGTCACACTGTATCCCCTCACACTAATGGAGTCACACTGTATCCCCTCACACTAATGGGGTCACACTGTATCCCCTCACACTAATGGAGTCACACTGTGCCCCCTCCCACTAATGGGGTCACACTGTATCCCCTCACACTAAGGGAGTCACACTGTGCCCCCTCACACTATTGGGGTCACACTGTATCCCCTCACACTAATGGGGTCACACTGTATCCCCTCACACTAATGGAGTCACACTGTATCCCCTCACACTAATGGAGTCACAATGTGCCCCCTCACACTAATGGGGTCACACTGTATCCCCTCACACTAATGGGGTCACACTGTATCCCCTCACACTAATGGGGTCACACTGTATCCCCTCACACTAATGGAGTCACACTGTATCCCCTCACACTAATGGGATCACACTGTATCCCCTCACACGAATGGGCTCACGCCGTATCCCCTCACACTAATGGGCTCACACTGTATCCCATCACACCAATGGGATCACACTGTATCCCCTCACACTAATGGAGTCACACTGTATCCCCTCACACTAATGGGGTCACACTGTATCCCCTCACACTAATGGAGTCACACTGTATCCCCTCACACTAATGGGATCACACTGTATCCCCTCACACTAATGGGGTCACACTGTATCCCCTCACACTAATGGAGTCACACTGTATCTCCTCACACAAATGGGGTCACACTGTATCCCCTCACACTAATGGAGTCACACTGTATCCCCTCACACTAATGGAGTCACACTGTATCTCCTCACACTAATGGGATCACACTGTATCCCCTCACACTAATGGGCTCACACTGTATCCCCTCACACTATTGGGCTCACACTGTATCCCCTCACACTAATGGGGTCACACTGTATCCCCTCACACTAATGGGGTCACACTGTATCCCCTCACACTAATGGGGTCACACTGTATCCCCTCACACTAATGGGGTCACACTGTATCCCATCACACTAATGGGGTCACACTGTATCCCCTCACACTAAAGGAGTCACACTGTATCCCCTCACACTAATGGGGTCACACTGTATCCCCTCACACTAATGGAGTCACACTGTATCCCCTCACACTAATGGGGTCACACTGTATCCCCTCACACTAATGGAGTCACACTGAATCCCCTCACACTAATGGGGTCACACTGTATCCCCTCACACTAATGGAGTCACACTGTATCCCCTCACACTAATGGGGTCACACTGTATCCCCTCACACTAATGGAGTCACACTGTATCTCCTCACACAAATGGGGTCACACTGTATCCCCTCACACTAATGGGATCACACTGTATCCCCTCACACTAATGGGGTCACACTGTATCCCCTCACACTAATGGAGTCACACTGTATCCCCTCACACTAATGGGGTCACACTGTATCCCCTCACACTAATGGAGTCACACTGTGCCCCCTCCCACTAATGGGTTCACACTGTATCCCCTCACACTCAGGGAGTCACACTGTGCCCCCTCACACTAATGGGGTCACACTGTATCCCCTCACACTAATGGGGTCACACTGTATCCCCTCACACTAATGGAGTCACACTGTATCCCCTCACACTAATGGAGTCACACTGTGCCCCCTCACACTAATGGGGTCACACTGTATCCCCTCACACAAATGGGGTCACACTGTATCCCCTCACACTAATGGGATCACACTGTATCCCCTCACACAAATGGGGTCACAATGTATCCCCTCACACTAATGGTGTCACACTGTATCCCATCACACTAATGGGATCACACTGTATCCCATCACACTAATGGGGTCACACTGTATCCCATCACACTAATGGGGTCACACTGTATCCCCTCACACTAATGGGGTCACACTGTATCCCCTCACACTAATGGAGTCACACTGTATCCCCTCACACCAATGATGTCACACTGTATCCCCTCACACTAATGGTGTCACACTGTATCCCCTCACACTAATGGAGTCACACTGTATCCCCTCACACTAATGGAGTCACACTGTATCCCCTCACACTAATGGGATCACACTGCATCCCATCACACTAATGGGGTCACACTGTATCCCATCACACTAATGGGGTCACACTGTATCCCCTCACACTAATGGGGTCACACTGTATCCCATCACAATAATGGAGTCACACTGTATCCCCTCACACTAATGGGGTCACACTGTATCTCCTCACACAAATGGGGTCACACTGTATCCCCTCACACTAATGGGGTCACACTGTATCCCCTCACACTAATGGGGTCACACTGTATCCCATCACACTAATGGAGTCACACTGTATCCCCTCACACTAATGGGGTCACACTGTATCCCATCACACTAATGGAGTCACACTGTATCCCCTCACACTAATGGGGTCACACTGTATCTCCTCACACTAATGGGATCACACTGTATCTCCTCACACAAATGTTGTCACACTGTATCCCCTCACACTAATGGAGTCACACTGTATCCCCTCACACTAATGGGGTCACACTGTATACCCTCACACTAATGGAGTCACACTGTATCTCCTCACACAAATGGTGTCACACTGTATCCCCTCACACTAATGGAGTCACACTGTATCCCCTCACACTAATGGGGTCACACTGTATCCCCTCACACTAATGGAGTCACACTGTATCCCCTCACACTAATGGGGTCACACTGTATCCGCTCACACTAATGGAGTCACTCTGTATCCCCTCACACTAATGGGGTCACACTGTATCCCCTCACACTAATGTGGTCACACTGTATCCCCTCACACTAATGGAGTCACACTGTATCCCCTCACACTAATGGAGTCACACTGTATCCCCTCACACTAATGGGGTCACACTGTATCCCCTCACACTAATGGGCTCACACTGTATCCCATCACACTAATGGGGTCACACTGTATCCCCTCACACTAAAGGATTCACACTGTATCCCCTCACACTAATGGGGTCACACTGTATCCCTTCACACTAATGGAGTCACACTGTATCCCCTCACACTAATGGGGTCACACTGTATCCCCTCACACTAATGGAGTCACACTGAATCCCCTCACACTAATGGGGTCACACTGTATCCCCTCACACTAATGGGATCACACTGTATCCCCTCACACTAATGGGGTCACACTGTATCCCCTCACACTAATGGAGTCACACTGTATCTCCTCACACAAATGGGGTCACACTGTATCCCCTCACACTAATGGGATCACACTGTATCCCCTCACACTAATGGGGTCACACTGTATCCCCTCACACTAATGGAGTCACACTGTATCCCCTCACACTAATGGAGTCACACTGTATCCCCTCACACTAATGGGGTCACACTGTATCCCCTCACACTAATGGAGTCACACTGTATCCCCTCACACTAATGGAGTCACAATGTGCCCCCTCACACTAATGGGGTCACACTGTATCCCCTCACACTAATGGGGTCACACTGTATCCCCTCACACTAATGGGGTCACACTGTATCCCCTCACACTAATGGAGTCACACTGTATCCCCTCACACTAATGGGATCACACTGTATCCCCTCACACGAATGGGCTCACGCCGTATCCCCTCACACTAATGGGCTCACACTGTATCCCATCACACCAATGGGATCACACTGTATCCCCTCACACTAATGGAGTCACACTGTATCCCCTCACACTAATGGGGTCACACTGTATCCCCTCACACTAATGGAGTCACACTGTATCCCCTCACACTAATGGGATCACACTGTATCCCCTCACACTAATGGGGTCACACTGTATCCCCTCACACTAAATGAGTCACGCTGTATCTCCTCACACAAATGGGGTCACACTGTATCCCCTCACACTAATGGAGTCACACTGTATCCCCTCACACTAATGGAGTCACACTGTATCTCCTCACACTAATGGGATCACACTGTATCCCCTCACACTAATGGGATCACACTGTATCCCCTCACACTAATGGGGTCACACTGTATCCCCTCACACTAATGGAGTCACACTGTATCCCCTCACACTAATGGGGTCACACTGTATCCCCTCACACTAATGGAGTCACACTGTGCCCCCTCCCACTAATGGGGTCACACTGTATCCCCTCACACTAATGGAGTCACACTGTGCCCCCTCCCACTAATGGGGTCACACTGTATCCCCTCACACTAATGGGGTCACACTGTATCCCCTCACACTAATGGAGTCACACTGTATCGCCTCACACTAATGGAGTCACACTGTGCCCCCTCCCGCTAATGGGGTCACACTGTATCCCCTCACACTAATGGAGTCACACTGTATCCCCTCACACTAATGGGGTCACACTGTATCCCCTCACACTAATGGGGTCACACTGTATCCCCTCACACTAATGGAGTCACACTGTATCCCCTCACACTAATGGGATCACACTGTATCCCCTCACACTAATGGGCTCACACTGTATCCCCTCACACTAATGGGCTCACACTGTATCCCATCACACCAATGGGATCACACTGTATCCCCTCACACTAATGGAGTCACACTGTATCCCCTCACACTAATGGGCTCACACTGTATCCCCTCACACTAATGGGCTCACACTGTATCCCCTCACACTAATGGGGTCACACTGTATCCCCTCACACTAATGGGGTCACACTGTATCCCCTCACACTAATGGAGTCACACTGCATCCCCTCACACTAATGGGCTCACACTGTATCCCCTCACACTAATGGGCTCACACTGTATCCCCTCACACTAATGGGCTCACACTGTATCCCCTCACACTAATGGGGTCACACTGTATCCCCTCACACTAATGGATTCACACTGTATCCCCTCACACTAATGGGCTCACACTGTGTCCCCTCACACTAATGGGCTCACACTGTATCCCCTCACACTAATGGGGTCACACTGTATCCCCTCACACTAATGGGCTCACACTGTATCCCCTCACACTATTGGGCTCACACTGTATCCCCTCACACTAATGGGGTCACACTGTATCCCCTCACACTAATGGGGTCACACTGTATCCCCTCACACTAATGGGGTCACACTGTATCCCCTCACACTAATGGGGTCACACTGTATCCCCTCACACTAATGGGATCACACTGTATCCCCTCACACTAATAGGGTCACACTGTATCCCCTCACACTAATGGGATCACACTGTATCCCCTCACACTAATGGGGTCACACTGCATCCCCTCACACTAATGGGATAACACTGTATCCCCTCACACTAATGGGGTCACACTGTATCCCCTCACACTAATGGAGTCAAACTGTATCCCCTCACACTAATGGAGTCACACTGTATCCCCTCACACTAATGGAGTCACACTGTATCCCCTCACACTAATGGAGTCACACTGTATCCCCTCACACTAATGGTGTCACACTGTATCCCCTCACACTAATGGAGTCACACTGTATCCTCTCATACTAATGGGGTCACACTGTATCCCCTCACACTAATGGAGTCACACTGTATCCCCTCACACTAATGGTGTCACACTCTATCCCCTCACACTAATGGAGTCACACTGTATCCCCTCACACAAATGGGGTCACACTGTATCCCCTCACACTAATGGGATAACACTGTATCCCCTCACACTAATGGAGTCACACTGTATCTCCTCACACTAATGGGGTCACACTGTATCCCCTCACACTAATGGAGTCATACTGTATCCCCTCACACTAATGGAGTCACACTGTATCCCCTCACACTAATGGGGTCACACTGTATCCCCTCACACTAATGGAGTCACACTGTATCCCCTCACACTAATGGGGTCACACTGTATCCCGTCACACTAATGGAGTCACACTGTATCCCCTCACACTAATGGGGTCACACTGTATCCCCTCACACTAATGGGGTCACACTGTATCCCCTCACACTAATGGGATCAAACTATATCCCCTCATACTAATGGGGTCACACTGTATCCCCTCACACTAATGGAGTCACACTGTATCCCCTCACACTAATGGGATCACACTATATCCCCTGACACTAATGGAGTCACACTGTATCCCCTCACACTAATGTGGTCACACTGTATCCCCTCACACTAATGCGGTCACACTGTATCCCCTGACACTAATGGAGTCACACTGTATCCCCTCACACTAATGTGGTCACACTGTATCCCCTCACACTAATGCGGTCACACTGTATTCCCTCACACTAATGGGATCACACTGTATCCCCTCACACTAATGGGGTCACACTGTATCCCCTCACACTAATGGAGTCACACTGTATCCCCTCACACTAATGGGGTCACACTGTATCCCCTCACACTAATGGGGTCACACTGTATCCCCTCACACTAATGGGGTCACACTGTATCCCCTCACACTAATGGGGTCACACTGTATCCCCTCACACTAATGATGTCACACTGTATCCCCTCACACTAATGGAGTCACACTGTATCTCCTTACACTAATGGCATCACACTGTATCCCCTCACACAAATGGGGTCACACTGTATCCCCTCACACAAATGGAGTCACACTGTATCCCCTCACACTAATGGGGTCACACTGTATCCCCTCACACTAATGGGCTCACACTGTATCCCCTCACACTAATGGGGTCACACTGTTTCCCCTCACACTAATGGGGTCACACTGTATCCCCTCACACTAATGGGCTCACACTGTATCCCCTCACACTAATGGGGTCACACTCTATCCCCACACACTAATGGGCTCACACTGTATCCCCTCACACTAATGGGGTCACACTGTATCCCCTCACACTCATGGGGTCACACTGTATCTCCTCACACTAATGGAGTCACACTGTATCCCCTCACACTAATGGAGTCACACTGTATCCCCTCACACTAATGGAGTCACACTGTATCTCCTCACACTAATGGAGTCACACTGTATCCTCTCACACTAATGGGGTCACACTGTATCCCCTCACACTAATGGAGTCACACTGTATGCCCTCACACAAATGGGGTCACACTGTATCCCCTCACACTAATGGGATAACATTGTATCCCCTCACACTAATGGAGTCACACTGTATCTCCTCACACTAATGGGGTCACACTGTATCCCCTCACACTAATGGAGTCACACTGTATCCCCTCACACTAATGGAGTCACACTGTATCCCCTCACACTAATGGGGTCACACTGTATCCCCTCACACTAATGGAGTCACACTGTATCCCCTCACACTAATGGGGTCACACTGTATCCCGTCACACTAATGGAGTCACACTGTATCCCCTCACACTAATGGGGTCACACTGTATCCCCTCACACTAATGGGGTCACACTGTATCCCCTCACACTAATGGAGTCACACTGTATCCCCTCACACTAATGGGGTCACACTGTATCCCCTCACACTAATGGGGTCACACTGTATCCCCTCACACTAATGGGGTCACACTGTATCCCCTCACACTAATGGGATCACACTATATCCCCTGACACTAATGGAGTCACACTGTATCCCCTCACACTAATGTGGTCACACTGTATCCCCTCACACTAATGCGGTCACACTGTATTCCCTCACACTAATGGGATCACACTGTATCCCCTCACACTAATGGGGTCACACTGTATCCCCTCACACTAATGGAGTCACACTGTATCCCCTCACACTAATGGGGTCACACTGTATCCCCTCACACTAATGGGATCACACTGTATCCCCTCACACTAATGGGGTCACACTGTATCCCCTCACACTAATGGGGTCACACTGTATCCCCTCACACTAATGATGTCACACTGTATCCCCTCACACTAATGGAGTCACACTGTATCTCCTTACACTAATGGCATCACACTGTATCCCCTCACACTAATGGAGTCACAATGTATCTCCTTACACTAATGGGGTCACAATGTATCACCTCACACAAATGGAGTCACACTGTATCCCCTCACACTAATGGGGTCACACTGTATCCCCTCACACTAATGGGGTCACACTGTATCCCCTCACACTAATGGGGTCACACTGTTTCCCCTCACACTAATGGGGTCACACTGTATCCCCACACACTAATGGGCTCACACTGTATCCCCTCACACTAATGGGGTCACACTGTATCCCCTCACACTAATGGGGTCACACTGTATCTCCTCACACTAATGGAGTCACACTGTATCCCCTCACACTAATGGAGTCACACTGTATCCCCTCACACTAATGGAGTCACACTGTATCCCCTCACACTAATGGAGTCACACTGTATCTCCTCACACTAATGGAGTCACTCTGTATCCCCTCACACTAATGGGGTCACACTGTATCCCCTCACACTAATGGAGTCACACTGTATCCCCTCACACTAATGGGATCACACTGTATCCCCTCACACTAATGGGGTCACACTGTATCCCCTCACACTAATGGGATCACACTGTATCCCCTCACACTAATGGGGTCACACTGTATCCCCTCACACTAATGGGATCACACTGTATCTCCTCACACTCATGGGGTCACACTGTATCCCCTCACACTAATGGGGTCACACTGTATCCCCTCACACTAATGGGGTCACACTGTATCCCCTCACACTAATGGGGTCACACTGTATCCCCTCACACTAATGGGGTCACACTGTATCCCCTCACACTAATGGGGTCACACTGTAACCCCTCACACTAATGGGGTCACACTGTATCCCCTCACACTAATGGGGTCACACTGTATCCCCTCACACTAATGGGGTCACACTGTATCCCCTCACACTAATGGGGTCACACTGTATCCCCTCACACTAATGGGGTCACACTGTATCCCCTCACACTAATGGGGTCACACTGTATCCCCTCACACTAATGGGGTCACACTGTATCCCCTCACACTAATGGGGTCACACTGTATCCCCTCACACTAATGGGGCACACTGTATCCCCTCACACTAATGGGATCACACTATATCCCCTGACACTAATGGAGTCACACTGTATCCCCTCACACTAATGTGGTCACACTGTATCCCCTCACACTAATGGGGTCACACTGTATCCCCTCACACTAATGGGATCACACTATATCCCCTGACACTAATGGAGTCACACTGTATCCCCTCACACTAATGGGGTCACACTGTATCCCCTCACACTAATGGGGTCACACTGTATCCCCTCACACTAATGGGGTCACACTGTATCCCCTCACACTAATGGAGTCACACTGTATCCCCTCACACTAATGGGGTCACACTGTATCCCCTCACACTAATGGGGTCACACTGTATCCCCTCACACTAATGGAGTCACACTGTATCCCCTCACACTAATGGGGTCACACTGTATCCCCTCACACTAATGGGGTCACACTGTATCCCCTCACACTAATGGGGTCACACTGTATCCCCTCACACTAATGGGATCACACTATATCCCCTGACACTAATGGAGTCACACTGTATCCCCTCACACTAATGGGGTCACACTGTATCCCCTCACACTAATGGGATCACACTATATCCCCTGACACTAATGGAGTCACACTGTATCCCCTCACACTAATGGGGTCACACTGTATCCCCTCACACTAATGGGGTCACACTGTATCTCCTCACACTAATGGAGTCACACTGTATCCCCTCACACTAATGGAGTCACACTGTATCCCCTCACACTAATGGAGTCACACTGTATCTCCTCACACTAATGGAGTCACTCTGTATCCCCTCACACTAATGGAGTCACACTGTATCTCCTCACACAAATGGGGTCACACTGTATCCCCTCACACTAATGGGGTCACACTGTATCCCCTCACACTAATGGGGTCACACTGTATCCCCTCACACTAATGGGGTCACACTGTTTCCCCTCACACTAATGGGGTCACACTGTTTCCCCTCACACTAATGGGGTCACACTGTATCCCCTCACACTAATGGGGTCACACTGTATCCCCTCACACTAATGGGCTCACACTGTATCCCCTCTCACTAATGGGATCACACTATATCTCCTCACACTAATGGGGTCACACTGTATCCCCTCACACTAATGGAGTCACACTGTATCCCCTCACACTAATGGGATCACACTGTATCCCCTCACACTAATGGGGTCACACTGTATCCCCTCACACTAATGGGATCACACTGTATCCCCTCACACTAATGGGGTCACACTGTATCCCCTCACACTAATGGGATCACACTGTATCCCCTCACACTAATGGAGTCACACTGTATCTCCTCACACTAATGGGGTCACACTGTATCCCCTCACACTAATGGGGTCACACTGTATCCCCTCACACTAATGGGGTCACACTGTATCCCCTCACACTAATGGGGTCACACTGTATCCCCTCACACTAATGGGGTCACACTGTATCCCCTCACACTAATGGAGTCACACTGTATCCCCTCACACTAATGGAGTCACACTGTATCCCCTCACACTAATGGAGTCACACTGTATCCCCTCACACTAATGGGGTCACACTGTATCCCCTCACACTAATGGGGTCACACTGTATCCCCTCACACTAATGGGGTCACACTGTATCCCCTCACACTAATGGGATCACACTATATCCCCTGACACTAATGGAGTCACACTGTATCCCCTCACACTAATGGGGTCACACTGTATCCCCTCACACTAATGGGATCACACTATATCCCCTGACACTAATGGAGTCACACTGTATCCCCTCACACTAATGGGGTCACACTGTATCCCCTCACACTAATGGGGTCACACTGTATCTCCTCACACTAATGGAGTCACACTGTATCCCCTCACACTAATGGAGTCACACTGTATCCCCTCACACTAATGGAGTCACACTGTATCTCCTCACACTAATGGAGTCACTCTGTATCCCCTCACACTAATGGAGTCACACTGTATCTCCTCACACAAATGGGGTCACACTGTATCCCCTCACACTAATGGGGTCACACTGTATCCCCTCACACTAATGGGGTCACACTGTATCCCCTCACACTAATGGGGTCACACTGTTTCCCCTCACACTAATGGGGTCACACTGTTTCCCCTCACACTAATGGGGTCACACTGTATCCCCTCACACTAATGGGGTCACACTGTATCCCCTCACACTAATGGGCTCACACTGTATCCCCTCTCACTAATGGGATCACACTATATCTCCTCACACTAATGGGGTCACACTGTATCCCCTCACACTAATGGAGTCACACTGTATCCCCTCACACTAATGGGATCACACTGTATCCCCTCACACTAATGGGGTCACACTGTATCCCCTCACACTAATGGGATCACACTGTATCCCCTCACACTAATGGGGTCACACTGTATCCCCTCACACTAATGGGATCACACTGTATCCCCTCACACTAATGGAGTCACACTGTATCTCCTCACACTAATGGGGTCACACTGTATCCCCTCACACTAATGGGGTCACACTGTATCCCCTCACACTAATGGGGTCACACTGTATCCCCTCACACTAATGGGGTCACACTGTATCCCCTCACACTAATGGGGTCACACTGTATCCCCTCACACTAATGGAGTCACACTGTATCCCCTCACACTAATGGAGTCACACTGTATCCCCTCACACTAATGGGGTCACACTGTGTCCCCTCACTTTAATGGGAGCCTTCTATGCCCCTTTGCAGTAATGATGTTTCACTACATTCCCTCACATTATTGAGATCACACTGTGCCCCTCACACTAACCAGATCACACTGTGCCCCTCGCACTTACCAGATCACACTGTGCCCTCTCGCACTAACCAGATCACACTGTGCCCTCTCGCACTAACCAGATCACACTGTGCCCCTCGCACTAACCAGATCACACTGTGCCCTCTCGCACTAACCAGATCACACTGTGCCCCTCGCACTAACCAGATCACACTGTGCCCTCTCACACTAACCAGATCACGCTGTGCCCCTCGCACTAACCAGATCACACTGTGCCCCTCACATTAACCAGATCACACTGTGCCCCTCACACTAACCAGATCACACTGTGCCCCTCGCACTAACCAGATCACACTGTGCCCTCTCACACTAACCAGATCACACTGTGCCCCTCGCACTAACCAGATCACACTGTGCCCCTCGCACTAACCAGATCACACTGTGCCCTCTCGCACTAACCAGATCACACTGTGCCCTCTCGCACTAACCAGATCACACTGTGCCCCTCGCACTAACCAGATCACACTGTGCCCCTCGCACTAACCAGATCACACTGTGCCATCTCGCACTAACCAGATCACACTGTGCCATCTCGCACTTACCAGATCACACTGTGTCCCTTGCACTAACCAGATCACACTGTGCCCCTCGCACTAACCAGATCACACTGTGCCATCTCGCACTTACGAGATCACACTGTGCCCTCTCGCACTAACCAGATCACACTGTGCCATCTCGCACTAACCAGATCACACTGTGCCCCTCGCACTAACCAGATCACACTGTGCCCCTCGCACTAACCAGATCACACTGTGCCCCTCGCACTAACCAGATCACACTGTGCCCCTCGCACTAACCTGATCACACTGTGCCATCTCGCACTAACCAGATCACACTGTGCCCCTCGCACTAACCAGATCACACTGTGCCCCTCGCACTAACCAGATCACACTGTGCCCCTCGCACTCACCAGATCACACTGTGCCCCTCGCACTAACCAGATCACACTGTGCCCCTTGCACTAACCAGATCACACTGTGCCCCTCGCACTAACCAGATCACACTGTGCCCCTTGCACTAACCAGATCACACTGTGCCCCTCGCACTAACCAGATCACACTGTGCCCACTCACACTAACCAGATCACACTGTGCCCCTTGCAGTAACCAGATCACACTGTGCCCCTCGCACTAACCAGATCACACTGTGCCCACTCACACTAACCAGATCACACTGTGCCCTCTCGCACTAACCAGATCACACTGTGCCCCTCGCACTAACCAGATCACACTGTGCCCCTTGCACTAACCAGATCACACTGTGCCCCTCGCACTAACCAGATCACACTGTGCCCACTCACACTAACCAGATCACACTGTGCCCCTCGCACTAACCAGATCACACTGTGCCCCTCGCACTAACCAGATCACACTGTGCCCCTCGCACTAACCAGATCACACTGTGCCCACTCACACTAACCAGATCACACTGTGCCCACTCACACTAACCAGATCACACTGTGCCCACTCACACTAACCAGATCACACTGTGCCCACTCACACTAACCAGATCACACTGTGCCCCTCGCACTAACCAGATAACACTGTGCCCCTCGCACTAACCAGATCACACTGTGCCCCTTGCACTAACCAGATCACACTGTGCCCCTCGCACTAACCAGATCACACTGTGCCCACTCACACTAACCAGATCACACTGTGCCCCTCGCACTAACCAGATAACACTGTGCCCCTTGCACTAACCAGATCACACTGTGCCCCTCGCACTAACCAGATCACACTGTGCCCCTCACACTAACCAGATCACACTGTGCCCACTCACACTAACCAGATCACACTGTGCCCACTCACACTAACCAGATCACACTGTGCCCACTCACACTAACCAGATCACACTGTGCCCTCGGCACTAACCAGATCACACTGTGCCATCTCGCACTAACCAGATCACACTGTGCCCCTCGCACTAACCAGATCACACTGTGCCATCTCGCACTAACCAGATCACACTGTGCCCCTCGCACTAACCAGATCACACTGTGCCATCTCGCACTAACCAGATCACACTGTGCCCCTCGCACTAACCAGATAACACTGTGCCCCTTGCACTAACCAGATCACACTGTGCCCACTCACACTAACCAGATCACACTGTGCCCCTCGCACTAACCAGATCACACTGTGCCCACTCACACTAACCAGATCACACTGTGCCCACTCACACTAACCAGATCACACTGTGCCCCTCGCACTAACCAGATAACACTGTGCCCCTCGCACTAACCAGATCACACTGTGCCCCTTGCACTAACCAGATCACACTGTGCCCCTCGCACTAACCAGATCACACTGTGCCCACTCACACTAACCAGATCACACTGTGCCCCTCGCACTAACCAGATAACACTGTGCCCCTTGCACTAACCAGATCACACTGTGCCCCTCGCACTAACCAGATCACACTGTGCCCCTCACACTAACCAGATCACACTGTGCCCACTCACACTAACCAGATCACACTGTGCCCACTCACACTAACCAGATCACACTGTGCCCACTCACACTAACCAGATCACACTGTGCCCACTCACACTAACCAGATCACACTGTGCCCACTCACACTAACCAGATCACACTGTGCCCTCGGCACTAACCAGATCACACTGTGCCATCTCGCACTAACCAGATCACACTGTGCCCCTCGCACTAACCAGATCACACTGTGCCATCTCGCACTAACCAGATCACACTGTGCCCCTCGCACTAACCAGATCACACTGTGCCCACTCACACTAACCAGATCACACTGTGCCCACTCACACTAACCAGATCACACTGTGCCCCTCGCACTAACCAGATCACACTGTGCCCACTCACACTAACCAGATCACACTGTGCCCACTCACACTAACCAGATCACACTGTGCCCCTCGCACTAACCAGATCACACTGTGCCCTTCGCACGAACCAGATCACACTGTGCCCCCGGCCCTAACCAGATCACACTGTGCCCCCGGCCCTAACCAGATCACACTGTGGCCTCGGCACTAACCAGATCACACTGTACCCACTCATACTAACCAGATCACGCTGTGCCCCTCACACTAACCAGGTCACACCGTGCCCCCTCGCACTAACCAGATCAAACTGTGCCCCCTCACACTAACCAGATCACACTGTGCCCCCTCGCACTAACCAGATCACAGCGTGCCCCCTCACATTAAATGCGATGTGCCTCATACCTTGTCAGGTGTTAAACTTTGTCCGGGTCTCACAGAGTCTTCACTGCGGCAGGAGCTGAGAGAGAAACCACTCACCTGCTGATTTGCACAGAACTGAGAGCGACACAGAAAACAGTTAAACGCCTTTTATATCAGGACAACTGATTCTGGTTTCAGTTTTAGGCAAACAGAATGAAATGTTGTTTTAACCCTCGAGTCTCTGGAGACATGTTATTGCTCGTTGGGTGAGTGCCCTTGAGGCTGTCTTTTCTCAACAGGTTCACTCTGAAGGGACAGAATTCCCAATGGGATGTTGCCCTTTCTTCCTTCAGAACATAAGAACATAAGAAATAGGAGCAGGAGTAGGCCAATCGGCCCCTCGAGCCTGCTCCGCCATTCAATAAGATCATGGCTGATCTGATCCTAACCTCAAATCTAAAATCATGTCCAATTTCCTGCCCGCTCCCCATAACCCCTAATTCCCTTTACTTCTAGGAAACTGTCGATTTCTGTTTTAAATTTATTTAATGATGTAGCTTCCACAGCTTCCTGGGGCAGCAAATTCCACAGACCCACTACCCTCTGAGTGAAGAAGTTTCTCCTCATCTCAGTTTTGAAAGAGCAGCCCCTTATTCTAAGATTATGCCCCCTCGTTCTAGTTTCACCCATCCTTGGGAACATCCTTACCGCATCCACCCGATCAAGCCCCTTCACAATCTTATATGTTTCAATAAGATCGCCTCTCATTCTTCTGAACTCCAATGAGTAGAGTCCCAATCTACTCAACCTCTCCTCATATGTCCGCCCCCTCATCCCCGGGATTAACCGAGTGAACCTTCTTTGTACTGCCTCGAGAGCAAGTATGTCTTTTCTTAAGTATGGACACCAAAACTGTATGCAGTATTCCAGGTGCGGTCTCACCAATACCTGATATAACTGCAGCAATACCTCCCTGTTTTTATATTCTATCCCCCTAGCAATAAACGCCAACATTCCGTTGGCCTTCTTGATCACCTGCTGCACCTGCATACTAACATTTTGATTTTCTTGCGCCAGGACCCCCAGATCCCTTTGTATTGCAGTACTTTCCAGTTTCTCGCCATTAAGATAATAACTTGCTGTCTGATTTTTCCTGCCAAAGTGCATAACCTCACATTTTCCAATATTGTATTGCATCTGCCAAATCTCCGCCCACTCACCCAGCCTGTCTATAACCCCTTGTAGGTTTTTTATGTCCTCCTCACTCTCTACCTTCCCTCCCATCTTTGTATCATCTGCAAACTTTGATATGTTACACCCGGTCCCCTCCTCCAAATCGTTAATATAGATTGTAAAGAGTTGGGGACCCAGCACCGACCCCTGCGGAACACCACTGGCTACTGGTTGCCAGTCCGAGAATGAACCATTTATCCCAACTCTCTGCTTCCTGTTAGATAACCAATCCTCCACCCATGCCAGAATATTACCCCCAATCCAGTGATTCTTTATCTTGAGCAATAATCTTTTATGTGGCACCTTGTCGAATGCCTTCTGGAAGTCCAAATACACTACGTCCACTGGTTCCCCTTTATCCACCCTGTACGTTATGTCCTCAAAGAACTCAAGCAAATTTGTCAGACATGACTTCCACTTCATAAAGCCCATGCTGACTTTGTCCTATTAAATTATGTTTATCCAAATGTTCCGCTACTGTCTCCTTAATAATAGACTCCAAAATTTTACCCACCACAGATGTTAGACTAACTGGTCTATAATTTCCAGCCTTCTGCCTGCTACCCTTTTTAAATAACGGTGTTACATTAGCAGTTTTCCAATCTGCCGGGACCTTTGCCGAGTCCAGAGAATTTTGGAAAATTATTACCAAAGCATCCACAATCCCCACTGCCACTTCCCTCAAGACCCTTGGATGTAAGCCATCAGGTCCAGGGGATTTATTCGCCTTGAGTCCCATTAATTTACTGAGTACCAATTCCTTAGTGATTTTAATCGTATTTAGCTCCTCCCCCCTCTAGAGCCCCCTGTTTGTCCAGTGTTGGGATATTCTTAGTGTCCTCTACTGTAAAGACTGAAACAAAATATTTGTTCAGCATTTTTGCCATCTCCATGTTTCCCACCATTAATTTCCCGGTCTCATCCTCTGAGGGACCTACGTTTGCCTTAGCCACCCTTTTTCTTTTTATATAACTGTAGAAACTCTTGCTATCTGTTTTTATATTTTTTGCTAATTTATTTTCATAATCTATCTTCCCTTTCTTAATCAATCCTTTAGTTACTTTTTGCTGTCTTTTGAAGACTTCCCAATCTTCTATCCTCCCACTAAGTTTGGCTACCTTATATGTCCTTGTTTTTAGTTGGATACTATCCTTAATTTCTTTACTTAGCCATGGATGGCTGTCATTTCTTTTACACCCTTTTTTCCTCAGTGGAATATATATTTTTTGAAAGTTGTAAAATAACTCCTTAAATGAACACCACTGCTCATGTACCATCTTACCCTTAAATCTATTTTCCCAGTCCACTTTAATCAATTCCGCTCTCATACCATCATAGTCTCCTTTATTCAAGCTCAGTACGCTTGTTTGAGAACCAACCTTCTCACCCTCTAATTGGATATGGAATGTAACCATGTTATGGTCACTCATTCCAAGGGGATCCTTAACTAGGACATTATTAATTAATCCTGGCTCATTACACAGGACCAGGTCCAAGGTTGCTTGCCCCCTTGTAGGATCAGTTACATACTGCTCAAGAAATCCATCCCTAATACACTCTTCCTCAAGGCTGCCCTGCCCAATTTGATTTGTCCAGTTAACATGATAGTTAAAATCCCCCATAATTATAGCTGTTCCCTTATTACATGCCCCGACTATTTCCTGATTAATACTTCTTCCAGCAGAGTTGCAACTATTAGGAGGCCTATATACTACGCCCACTAGTGTTTTTTTCCCCTTATTATTCCTTATCTCTACCCAAACTGTTTCATTATCCTGATCCTTTGTCCCAATATCATTTCTCTGTATTACAGTGATTCCTTCCTTTATTAACATAGCCACCCCACCTCCCCTTCCTTCCTGCCTGTCCTTCCTGATTGTTAAATACCCTGGCATATTTAATTCCCAGTCGTTGTCACCCTGCAGCCATGTTTCTGTAATGGCCACAAGATCATACCCATACGTAGTTATTTGTGCCATTAACTCATCCATTTTGTTACGAATGCTACGTGCATTCAGATAAAGAACTTTCAAATATGTTTTGTGACACTTAGTTTCTGCTTTTTCCTTATTTAACACTTTACCTTTTACTCCATACCTTCTGTCCCTTCCTGACACACTTTCCTCTGTCTCCCTGCTCAGGTTCCCAACCCCCTGCCACAGCTTTGATGCTGGGTTAATCGCCTTACGCCTTCTAGTTTTTATTTTATCTGTCGTGCCTAAAGTACACTTTCTTTCCGCTGCTCTACGCTTTTCCCTTTCACTTGTTCTTGAACAACTGTTTGTACTATTTTTATTGTAGATTTCCCCTGGGTCTTCCCCTCTCTTGCTGCTCTCAACTTTATTTCCTTCTGACTCACCGCTCAGGTTCCCATCCCCCTGCCACTCTAGTTTAAACCTTCCCCAACAGCACTAGCAAATACCCCCGCGAGGACATTGGTCCCGGTCCTGCTCGGGTGTAACCCGTCACGTTTGTACAGGTCCCACCTTCCCCAGAACCGGTCCCAATGTCCCAGGAATCTAAATCCCTCCCTCCTACACCATCCCTGCAGCCACGCATTCATCCTGTCTGTTCTCCTGTTCTTATACTCACTAGCACGTGGCACTGGTAGTAATCCTGAGATCACTACCTTTGAAGTCCTGCTTTTTAATTTATCTCCTAACTCCTTAAATTCACCTTGCAGGACCTCATCCCTTTTTTTACCTATGTCGTTGGTACCAATATGGACCACGACTACTGGCTGTTCACCCTCCCCCTCCAGAATGCCCTGCAGCCGCTCCGTGACATCCTTGACCCTAGCACCAGGGAGGCAACATACCATCCTGGAGTCACGTTTGCGGCCGCAGAAACGCCTATCTGTTCCCCTTACAATTGAATCCCCTATCATTAAAGCCCTGCCACTCTTCTTCCTCCCCTCCTGTGCAGCAGAGCCACCCGTGGTGCCCCGAAACTGGCTCTTGCTGCTTTCTCCTGATAAGCCATCTCCCCCAACAGTATCCAAAGCAGAATATCTGTTTGAGAGGGAGATGGCCCCAGGGGACTCCTGCTCTACCTGCCTAGTCCTTTTACTCTGCCTGGCGGTCACCCATTTCTTTTCTGCCTGCGTAATCTTTACCTGCGGTGTGACCACCTCACTGAACGTGCTATCCACGATAGTCTCAGCATCGCGGATGCTCCACAGTGAATCCACCCGCAGCTCCAGCTCCGAAAGACGGTTAGCCAGTAGCTGCAGCTGGACACATTTCCTGCACACATGGTCGCCAGGGACACTGGTAGTGTCCATGACTTCCCACATAGTGCAGCAGAAGCATATCACGGGTGCGAGCTGTGCTGCCATGACTTGCCTTGGACTCTCAGACTCTCCTCCCGCTCTAGGTCTCTCCTTTTATACTGTGCTCACCTCTCGGACTCTCCTGCCTCACCTGTGACGTCGCACTGTAGTTTTCTCTTGTTGCAGGTCTACTGCTGCTTTTATTCCCCAATCTCAGTCTTCTACGCTCAGGTCCACTGCCGCTCTGGGGAAGAAGTTAGGAAAAGCAAGACAAAGCAGCACCTCCTTCCCCCACTTCACCAAACTCCCACACGTACCAAACTCTCCGTTCACACTGTGCTGTCTGCACACCATGCTGTTTGCACTGACAGGCCCCTGCATTTCTACAGTTGGTGACTCAGATGAGTCAGGCCTGCCCCACCTTCAAGTACCAGTTTAATCTAGCTAACCAATTAACTTGTTGCAGCAGCTCTCTCTGCTGAAGCCTGACAGAAACTTAAAAATTTAAACTTTAAAATTGAACTTGAACAGTTGATAGCAATATGCACTAGATTTAAAGAGATTAACCCTTAAACTCCCACACTTACCAAACTCTCCGTTCACACTGTGTTGTCCGCACACCGTTAAGGAGCTGACTCTTGTGTGTTGGTGGGGTACGTGCAGTACAATTGGGATTTGGCCAGGTATAGTTGGGGAATAGTTGGAATACAGTTGGAGTGTGTTTAGGTACTCATGTATGTTGAGAGTACTGTCGGGGTGCAGTTAGAGAGTGATTAAGGAACGTTTGGGGTCTGGTTGGTGTATTGGGGTATGGTTGGGGCATGGTTGGGGTATTGGGGTATGGTTTGGGCATGGTTGGGGTATTGGGGTATGATTGGGGTCTGGTTGGTGTATTGGGGTATGATTGGGGTCTGGTTGGTGTATTGGGGTATGATTGGGGTCTGGTTGGGGTATTGGGGTATGATTGGGGTCTGGTTGGGGTATTGGGGTATGATTGGGGTCTGGTTGGGGTATTGGGGTATGATTGGGGTCTGGTTGGTGTATTGGGGTATGATTGGGGTCTGGTTGGGGTATTGGGGTATGATTGGGGTCTGGTTGGTGTATTGAGGTATGATTGGGGTCTGGTTGGTGTATTGGGGTATGATTGGGGTCTGGTTGGGGTATTGGGGTATGATTGGGGTCTGGTTGGGGTATTGGGGTATGATTGGGGTCTGGTTGGGGTATTGGGGTATGATTGGGGTCTGGTTGGGGTATTGGGGTATGATTGGGGTCTGGTTGGGGTATTGGGGCATGATTGGGGTCTGGTTGGGGTATTGGGGTATGATTGGGGTCTGGTTGGG
Organism: Heptranchias perlo; assembly: GCF_035084215.1. Classification (NCBI taxonomy): domain Eukaryota; kingdom Metazoa; phylum Chordata; class Chondrichthyes; order Hexanchiformes; family Hexanchidae; genus Heptranchias; species Heptranchias perlo. The sequence goes on along the minus strand of NC_090359.1, from coordinate 24,142,949 downwards.
GTATTGGGGTATGATTGGGGTCTGGTTGGGGTATTGGGGCATGATTGGGGTCTGGTTGGGGTATTGGGGTATGATTGGGGTCTGGTTGGGGTATTGGGGTATGATTGGGGTCTGGTTGGTGTATTGGGGCATGATTGGGGTCTGGTTGGGGTATTGGGGTATGATTGGGGTCTGGTTGGGGTATTGGGGCATGATTGGGGTCTGGTTGGGGTATTGGGGTATGATTGGGGTCTGGTTGGGGTATTGTTGGTGTATTGCGAATGGTGAAAAGACAGTTCCTAACCTGGTTGGCCAGTTTCACTTCTCAGTATCACCAGGAAATGTTCTCAAACTGAACGTGGAAACAATGATTCATCAGACTCAAATAAGCATGTCATTGGAATGGCTGATTTTAATCTCTCCTGGCTTGGCACCAATTCCCATTCTGAGTCTGGGGGACTCGTCAATCACACTGAAGGGCACTGTGTCCCGACTCTACCCCGATTGGCCTGGAATCTCCAGGAATTGAAGATTTATCTCCAGGACACTGCTGCGAACAAAACACCCGGGAGAAAAATTATAGGGGTGTTAAAAAAAAAATTGTGTGTTTTTTTAATTTTCTTTGAAACAAGTCTGTTCATTAGTTATAAAAATATTGGAGAAAAGGCTGTTTGACTGACAGTAAAGAACCATCCAATCGGGTAAAAAAAGAGTCTGTCCGCTTTCCAATTGGCGGTGCACCATGAGGATGGACATGTTGGCCGACCAATGGCGGGAGCATGGGGGTGGGGCAGTTAGAGGCTAGAGGTCACGTGATGAAACCTCCAGGACTGCATTCAACTGGAGTTGGCGACCCCCATGTGGCTGCTCCCCCACGCTGGTTGTCTCAGGCGGTGTAGACGGGAATGTCTAGCTTGGCTTCTGAGTGTACCTTGGCAGTGCCCCAATGGTGTTATCCTTGCTCTTCGACTCTGCTTTGCTCATAGGACTTTGCCCGGTAACGGTCTCTTGGATACCCTTGGTTTGAGTGATTGCTCTCCCTTCTGCCCTTCCCCTACTGTTCTAATCTTGTTCATTCTCAGGATGTGGGCATCACTGGCAAGACTGGCATTTGTTACCCATCCCCTAGCTAGAATCATAAAATCGTACAGCACAGAAGGAGGCCGTTTGGCCCATCGTGCCTGTGCCAGCTCTTTGAAAGAGCTGTCCAATTAGTTCTCCCCGTCCCCCCTTTCTTCCCCCATAGCCCTGCAAGTTTTTCCCCTTCAAGAATTTATCCAATTCCCTTTTGAAAGTTACTATTGAATCTGCTTCCACCGCCCTTTCAGGCAGCGCATTCCAGATCATCACAACTCGCTGCGTAAAATAAGTCATCCACATCCATTTCAGGGATGTTGGTTGAGATATAAATATTGGCCAGGACGCTGGGAAGTACTTGGTTTCTTATTTTATATCTGTGTCCTCTGGTCACTGATCCTCATGTCAGTGGAAAAAGTTTCTCCCGATCTATTCTTTCAAAACCCTTCGTAATTTTGAACACCTCTATTAAATCTCCCCTTAACCTTCTCTGCTCGAAGGAGAACAATCCCAGCTTCTCCAGTCTCTCCACCTAACTGAAAACCCGCAACCCTGGTAGCACTCTGGCAAATCTCCTCTGCGCCCTCTCCAAGGCCTTAATTGCCCCTTGAGAAGGTGGTGGTGGGCCTTCTCCCTTGAATCGCTGCAATCCGTGTGGTGAAGGTGCTCCCACAGGGAGGGAGTTCCAGGGTTTTGACCCAGCGACGATGAAGGAACGGCCGATATGTGTCCAAGTCGGGATGGAGTGTGTGACAGGGAGAGGAACTTGGAGGTGGTGGTGTTCCCAGCCACCTGCTGCCCTTGTCCTTCTAGGTGGTGGAGGTCGCGGGTTTGGGAGGTGCTGTCGAAGAAGCCTTGGCGAGTTGCTGTAGATAGCGCACACTGCAGCCACAGTGCTCTGGAAGTAGAGGGGGTGAATGTTCAGACTAGTGCATGAGGTGCCGATCAAATGGACTACAATTCATCAGCTCGTGTGTACACATAATGTTACTTCAGTGGTCTCGATTTTTTTTAAATTAGGCACTCGGGCCACCTAGTGGGTGGAGTCTTCAACTACATCGTGACAAAATTGAATGGGAAGTGTTGACATAGCAATTTACAATGGTAAATCTTGACGTAAAAGTTGGCACAACAGAAAGTGAGGTTCGTGCACAGGAAGTGTGCACCCCAAGCAAGATTTTTAACGATAAAACAGGCTCTATTTTTCTGTTCTCCTGCCAAGAAGGCACTGACTCTTGACAGCATCCTCCAGCACCTCATCCGAGCGGTTATCCTTCATGCGTGAGGGCAGACTATTCAGCTGTGAAGTGCATCACAATGGAGCTTGATCTCCGCTGCGCGCGCGCGACTTCCAGCGAACGAGATCAGGAGTCCTGGAGAATTACCCCACGCACACAGCCCGGGGAGACGCCAAGGCGAGGTGTGGAACCCGCTTCTGACCGCTCCGTCACTGACCAGCTAACTCGGCACAGACTAGAGATCGAGCCTCGAAACTTCTGGCCTGTGCAGCTCAGTAGCAGACCAGGTGGCACAGTTACCCGCTGAGCTACCGGGGGGAGCAGTCGCGCGAACATGTGAACGGCCAATCGGAGTACACTTGGCAACCGTATATGGCCGCTGCCACCGTTTTCTATATTTCTGGAAAAGCAAACTCCTCGGTTGCCATGGGGAGCTGGTACTTGGGGCAGGGAATGGGCTGTGATCCTTGCAATGTGAATAATACCTATTTGTGCATTGTTTCAACTGACTCTCACCAGTCCAGGAAATGTGTGTGGTTTGTAACCTGCAGAATGTGGTGGGACCAGTTCGCTCACAGGACCAGCAACTAACGTCATCAGGCATTTGGTGGAAACAATAGCAACACACATCCAAGCTGTGGAGAGGAAGAGAGTATGTCAGTGAGAGACACAGACCCGGCTGTGGGTAGGGGGGAGGGTATTGTTACAGGATGAGGGAAGCAGGTTGTATTGCTACAGGATATAGAATGCGGGGCGCCTATTAGTATAGGGGGTGGGGATTATATTAGTATAGGGGGTGGGGATTATATTAGTATAGGGGGTGGGGATTATATTGGTATAGGGGGTGGGGGTTATATTAGTATAGGGGGTGGGGATTATATTGGTATAGGGGGTGGGGGTTATATTAGTATAGGGTGTGGGGATTATATTAGTATAGGGGGTGGGGGTTATATTAGTATAGGGGGTGGGGGTTATATTAGTATAGGGGGTGGGGATTATATTAGTATAGGGGGTGGGGGTTATATTAGTATAGGGGGTGGGGGTTATATTAGTATAGGGGGTGGGGATTATATTAGTATAGGGGGTGGGGGTTATATTGGTATAGGGGGTGGGGATTATATTAGTATAGGGGGTGGGGGTTATATCAGTATAGGGTGTGGGGATTATATTAGTATAGGGGGTGGGGATTATATTAGTATAGGGGGTGGGGATTATATTAGTATAGGGGGTGGGGATTATATTGGTATAGGGGGTGGGGATTATATTAGTATAGGGTGTGGGGATTATATTAGTATAGGGGGTGGGGATTATATTAGTATAGGGGGTGGGGGTTATATTAGTATAGGGGGTGGGGATTATATTAGTATAGGGGGTGGGGATTATATTAGTATAGGGGGTGGGGATTATATTAGTATAGGGGGTGGGGGTTATATTAGTATAGGGGGTGGGGATTGTGTCAGAGGTAGTGTGTGGTGGTTGTGTGTGGGTGTGTGAGGGTTTGTGCCTGGGTAAGTGTGGGGCATTGTGTCTGGGGTAGGGTGTGTGTGGGTTCATGTCTGGGGTTGGGTGTGTGTGGGGTTGTGTCTGGGGTAGGGTGTGTCTGGGGTTGTGTCTGGGGTAGGGTGTGTGTGGGTTTGTGTCTGGGGTAGGGTGTGTGTGGGTTTGTGTCTGGGGTAGGGTGTGTGTGGGTTTGTGTCTGGGGTAGGGTGTGTGTGGGTTTGTATCTGGGGTAGGGTGTGTGTGGGTTTGTGTCTGGGGTAGGGTGTGTGTGGGTTTGTGTCTGGGGTAGGGTGTGTGTGGGGTTGTGTCTGGGGTAGGGTGTGTGTGGGTTTGTGTCTGGGGTAGGGTGTGTGTGGGTTTGTGTCTGGGGTAGGGTGTGTGTGGGTTTGTATCTGGGGTAGGGTGTGTGTGGGTTTGTGTCTGGGGTAGGGTGTGTGTGGGTTTGTATCTGGGGTAGGGTGTGTGTGGGTTTGTGTCTGGGGTAGGGTGTGTGTGGGTTTGTATCTGGGGTAGGGTGTGTGTGGGTTTGTGTCTGGGGTAGGGTGTGTGTGGGTTTGTGTCTGGGGTAGGGTGTGTGTGGGTTTGTGTCTGGGGTAGGGTGTGTGTGGGTTTGTGTCTGGGGTAGGGTGTGTGTGGGTTTGTGTCTGGGGTAGGGTGTGTGTGGGGTTGTGTCTGGGGTAGGGTGTGTGTGGGTTTGTGTCTGGGGTAGGGTGTGTGTGGGTTTGTGTCTGGGGTAGGGTGTGTGTGGGGTTGTGTCTGGGGTAGGGTGTGTGTGGGTTTGTGTCTGGGGTAGGGTGTGTGTGGGTTTGTGTCTGGGGTAGGGTGTGTGTGGGTTTGTGTCTGGGGTAGGGTGTGTGTGGGTTTGTATCTGGGGTAGGGTGTGTGTGGGTTTGTGTCTGGGGTAGGGTGTGTGTGGGGTTGTGTTTTTTTTCATTCATGGGATGTGGGCGTTGCTGGCGAGGACAGAATTTTTAAAAAATATACTTTATTCATAAAATTTGCAGCAATACATACAATACAATTGTCATATCACATTCTAAACATACACAATACAGATTATACAATTTGCAGGTTACGTCAAGTACAGTTCAATGAACACATTGGACATAATTACAGTTCATGACACTCTAGGGTGCCTCATTGCATTACACTCAATATAGATTATTGATTACAGATTCATTGCAGGTACATGACAGATTCAGTACAGGTACATTACATCAATTTGAATTTTACATTCTGCCCGAGGGTTTTTTTTTCCCTGATTGCAGCCCCTCGGTTTACAATGGCGGGAAGGCTCTAAACGGTTGTCTTTCCCCACAGAGCCTTTGCGGCGGCCGCACCCATCCTCAGTGCGTCCCTCAGCACGTAGTCCTGGACCTTGGAATGTTCCAGTCTGCAACACTCGATCGAGGATGGTTCCTTGCACTGGAAGACCAGCAAGTTTCGGGCAGACCAAAGGGCGTCTTTCACCGAGCTGATGGTCTTCCAGCAGCAGCCGATGTCCGTCTCAGTGTGCGTCCCCGGGAACAGCCTGTAGAGCACAGAGTCCTGTGTTACGGAACTGCTCGGGACGAACCTGGACAGATACCATTCATCTCTCTCCAGACCTGCTTTGCAAAGGCACATTCCAGAAGGAGATGGGTGACGGTCTCGTCTCCACCGCAGCCTCCTCTGGGACAGCGCGCGGTGTTGCTGAGTCTCCGGGAGTGCACGAAGGATCTGACGGGCAGGGCCCTTCTCACCACCAGCCAAGCTAGGTCTTGGTGCTTGTTTGAAAGCTCTGGCGATGAGGCGTTCTGCCAAATGACATCGACAGTCTGCTCGGGGAACCAACCGACAGGATCCACCGTCTCCTTTTCCCGCAGGGTCTCGAGGACGTTACGTGCGGACCACTTGCTGATCGCCTTGTGGTCAAAGGTGTTTTTCTCCATAAACTTTTCCACGAAGGACAGGTGGGGCGGAACGGTCCAACTGGACGGAGCGTTCCGTGGCAGCGTGGCCAGGCCCATCCTTCTCAACACCGGGGACAGGTAGAACCTCAGCACGTAGTGACACTTTGTGTTTGCGGACCGAGGGTCTACGCACAGCTTGATGCAGCCGCACACAAAGGTGGCCATCAGGATGAGGGCCACGTTGGGCACGCCTTTCCCCCCTTTCTCTGGAGATTTGTACATCATGACCCTGCGGACACGGTCCATTTTTGATCTCCAGATAAAGTGGAAGATGGCTCGGGTGACTGTAACGGCGCAGGAGCGAGGTATGGGCCAGACCTGCGCCAGGTACAGCAACACCGAGAGCACCTCGCACCTGATGACCAGGTTCTTGCCCACGATCGAGAGGGATCGTCGATCCCACAGTCCCAGTTTCTGCTTCACCTTCGCAATACGCTCCTCCCAGTTTTTGGTGCATGCCCCGGCCCCCCCGAACCAGATCCCCAGCACCTTCAGGTAATCCGACCTGACGGTGAAGGGGACAAAGGATCGGTCGGTCCAGTTCCCAAAGAACATGGCCTCGCTCTTGCTACGATTTACCCTGGCCCCCGAGGCCAGTTCGAACTGGTCGCAGATGCTCATCAATCTGCGGACCGAGAGCTGATCCGAGCAAAAGACGGCGACGTCGTCCATGTACAGGGAGGCCTTGACCTGAGTGCCTCCGCTGCCTGGGACCGTCACCCCTCTTATGCCCGCATCCCTCCTGATGGACTCGGCAAAGGGTTCGATGCAGCACACGAACAAGACGGAGGAGAGAGGACAGCCCTGCCTGACTCCAGATTTGATCGGAAAGCTTTCTGATTCCCACCCGTTGATTGAAACTGCGCTACTGATGTTTGTGTAGAGCAGTTGGATCCGATTCCGGATTCCTTCCCGAAAACCCATTTTGGAGCATTTATTGCACATCCCTAATTGCCCTCGAGAAGGTGGTGGTGAGCCGCCTTCTTGAACCGCTGCAGTCCGTGTGGTGAAGGTTCTCCCACAGTGCTGTTAGGAAGGGAGTTCCAGGATTTTGACCCAGCGACAATGAAGGAACGGCCGATATATTTCCAAGTCGGGATGGTGTGTGACTTGGAGGGGAACGTGCAGGTGGTGTTGTTCCCATGTGCCTGCTGCTCTTGTCCTTCTAGGTGGTAGAGGTCGCGGGCTTGGGAGGTGCTGTCGAAGAAGCCTTGACGAGTTGCTGCAGTGCATCCTGTGGATGGTACACACTGCAGCCACAGTGCGCCGGTGGTGAAGGGAGTGAATGTTTAGGGTGGTGGATGGGGTGCCAATCAAGCAGGCTGCTTTGTCCTGGATGGTGTCGAGCTTCTTGAGTGTTGTTGGAGCTGCACTCATCCAGGCAAGTGGACAGTATTCCATCACACTCCTGACTTGTGCCTTGTAGATGGTGGAAAGGCTTTGGGGAGTCAGGAGGTGAGTCACTTGCCGCAGAATACCCAGCCTCTGACCTGCTCTTGCAGCCACAGTATTTATATGGCTGGTGCCAGTTAAGTTTCTGGTCAATGGTGACCCCCAGGATGTTGATGGTGGGAGATTCGGTGATGGTAATGCCGTTGAATGTCAAGGGGAGGTGGTTAGACTCTCTCTTGTTGGAGATGGTCATTGCCTGGCACTTGTCTGGCGCGAATGTTACTTGCCACTTATGAGCCCAAGCCTGGATGTTGTCCAGGTCTTGCTGCATGCGGGCACGGACTGTTTCATTATCTAAGGGGTTGCGAATGGAACTGAACACTGTGCAATCATCAGTGAACATTCCCATTTCTGACCTTATGATGGAGGGAAGGTCATTGATGAAGCAGCTGAAGATGGTTGGGTTGGGCCTAGGACACTGCCCTGAGGAACTCCTGCAGCAATGTCCAGGGGCTGAGATGATTGGCCTCCAACAACCACTACCATCTTCCTTTGTGCTAGGTATGACTCCAGCCACTGGAGAGTTTTCCCCCTGATTCACATTGACTTCAATTTTACTAGGGCTCCTTGGTGCCACACTCGGTCAAATGCTGCCTTGATGTCAAGGGCAGTCACTCTCGCCTCTGGAATTCAGCTCTTTTGTCCATGTTTGGACCAAAGCTGTAATGAGGTCTGGAGCCGAGTGGTCCTGGCGGAACCCAAACTGAGCATCGGTGAGCAGGTTATTGGTGAGTAAGTGCCGCTTGATAGCACTGTCGACGACACCTTCCATCACTTTGCTGACAATCGAGAGTAGACTGATGGGGCGGTAATTGGCCGGATTGGATTTGTCCTGCTTTTTGTGGACAGGACATACCTGGGCAATTTTCCACATTGTCGGGTAGATACCAGTGTTGTAGCTGTACTGGAACAGCTTGGCTAGAGGCGCAGCCAGTTCTGGAGCACAAGTCTTCGGCACTACAGCTGGGATGTTGTCGGGGCCCATAGCCTTTGCTGTATCCAGTGCACTCAGCCGTTTCTTGATATCACGTGGAGTGAATCGAATTGGCTGAAGACTGGCTTCTGTGATGGTGGGGATATCGGGAGGAGGCTGAGATGGATCATCCACTTGGCACTTCTGGCTGAAGATGGTTGCAAACGCTTCAGACTTGTCTTTTGCACTCACGTGCTGGACTCCGCCATCATTGAGGATGGGGATGTTTACAGAGCCTCCTCCTCCCGTTAGTCGTTTAATTGTCCACCAGCATTCACGACTGGATGTGACAGGACTGCAGAGATTTGATCTGATCCGTTGGTTGTGGAATCGCTTAGCTCTGTCTATAGCATGTTGATTCCGCTGTTTAGCATGCATGTCGTCCTGAGTTGTAGCTTCACCAGGCTGGTATCTCATTTTTAGGTACGCCTGGTGCTGCTCCTGGCATGCTCTTCTACACTCCTCGTTGAACCAGGGTTGATCCCCTGGCTTGTTGGTAATGGTAGAGTGAGGAATATGCCGGGCCATGAGGTTACAGATTGTGCTGGAATATAATTCTGCTGCTGATGGCCCACAGCGCCTCATGGATGCCCAGTTTTGAGCTGCTAGATCTGTTCTGAATCTATCCCATTTAGCACGGTGGTAGTGCCACACAACACGTTGGATGGTGTCCTCAGTGCGAAGACGGGACTTCATCTCCACGAGGACTGTGCGGTAGTCACTCCTACCAATACTGTCATGGACAGATGCATCTGCGACATGTAGATTTGTGAGGATGAGGTCAAGTAAGTTTTTCCCTCGTGTTGGTTCGCTCACCACCTGTCGCAGGCCCAGTCTAGCAGCTATGTCCTTCAGGACTCGGCCAGCTCGGTCAGTGGTGGTGCTACTGAGCCACTCTTGGTGATGGACATTGAAGTCCCCCACCCAGAGTACATTCTGTGCCCTTGCGACCCTCAGTGCTTCCTCCAAGTGGTGCTCAACATGGAGGAGGACTGATTCATCAGCTGAGGGAGGGCGGTAGGTGGTAATCAGCAGGAGGTTTCCTTGCCCAGGTTTGACCTGATGCCATGAGATTTCATGGGGTCCAGAGTCAATGTTGAGGACTCCCAGGGCCACTCCCTCCTGACTGTATATCACTGTACCGTCACCTCTGGTCGGTCTATCCTGCCGGTGGGACAGGACATACCCAGGGATGGTGATGGAAGAGTCTGGGACGTTGGCTGAAAGGTATGATTCTGTGAGTATGGCTATGTCAGGCTGTTGCTTGACTGGTCTGTGGGACAGCTCTCCCAATTTTGGCACAGGTCCCCAGATGTTAGAGAGGAGGACTTTGCAGGGTCGACTGGGCTTGGTGTTTTGCCGTTGGCGTGTCCGGTGCCTAGTGGTCCGATGCCGGGTGGTCCGTCCGGTTTTATTCTTATTGTAACTTTTTTTAGCAAGATTTTACAACTGAGTGGCTTGCTAGGCCATTTCAGAGGGCAATTAAGAATCAATCACATTGCTGTGGGTCTGGAGTCACATATAGGCCCAGACCGGGTAAGGACAGCAGGTTTCCTTCCCTAAAGGGCATTAGTGAACAAGATGGGTTTTTACGACAATCATGGCCACCATTACTGATACTGGTATTTTAATTCCAGATTTTTATTTAATTAATTGAATTTAAATTCCCCAGGGAATGGGGTAGGGTGTATGTGGGCGGTTGTGTCTGGGGTAGGGTGTGTGTGGGGTTGTGTCAGGGGTTGTTGTCTGGGTTATGTCTGGGGTAGGGTGTTGTTGCGGAGGGTTTCTCTTGGAGTGAGGTATGGAAGGGGACAGATCACGAGTGGCTAACCACCTCCCTCCCCCACCCAGTTGTATCCCCTGCTCAGCCAACACCCGCACAGATGCTTTTTCCAGCAAGTCTCCCCCCAGGGAACGGGACCCCTGGTTTGTCTCCCCTCCCCTCCCCTTCCCCCCGTCACTCGTAGCTCACTGGAGCCGATTGTCGATGGACTCCAACCCTGAAGAAGTTTGTTGCCTCCCTCCTGCTATGTGCAAATTGCTAAATTTAAATCTGAGATAGATAGCTTTTTGGCAACCAAAGGTATTAAGGGATATGGGCCAAAGGCAGGTATATGGAGTTAGATCGCAGATCAGCCATGATCTTATCAAATGGCGGAGCAGGCACGAGGGGCTGAATGGCCTACTCCTGTTCCTATGTCGCTCGATATCAGAGCAAGGGGGAGCAGAGCCAGCGTCTGAACCGGACTCCAATTAACTTCACCGCACTCTGCCTTCGATCACTTGAGGGTTGCTTTGTTTAATCTGGGACGGCTGAACCTCGGAGTCCGAAGGTCGTGGGTTCGAGCCCCACACCAGAGACTTGAGCACATAATCCAGGCCGACACTCCCAGTGCCAGTACTGAGGGAGTGCTGCACTGTCGGAGGTGCCGTCTTTCGGATGAGACATTGGTACTGAGGCCCCGTCTGCCCCTCTCAGGCAGACGTAAAAGATCCCACGGCCACTATTCGAAGAAGAGCAGGGGGAGTTCTCCCCGGTGTCCTGGGCCAATGGTCACTCAACCAACATCACTAAAAAACAGATGATCTGGTCATTATCTCATTGCTGTTTGTGGGATCTTGCTGTGCGCAAATTGGTTTCCACGTTTCCTACATTACAACAGTGACTACACTTCAAAAGTACTTCATTGGCTGTAAAGCGCTTTGGGACATCGTGAGGTCATGAAAGGCGCTATATAAATGCAAATCTTTCTTCATTTCTTCAGGGGAGATTTGATAGAGGTGTTCAAAATCATGAAGGGTCTAGACAGAGTAGATAGAGAGAAACTGTTCCCATTGGCGGAAGGGTCAAGAATCAGAGGACACAGATTTCAGGTGATTGGCAAAAGAACCAAAGGCGACATGAGGAAAAACTTTTTTACACAGCGAGTGGTTAGGATCTGGAATGCACTGCCCGAGGGGGTGGTGGAGGCAGATTCAATCATGGCCTTCAAAGGGGAACTGGTTAAGTACTTGAAAGGAAGAGATTTGCAGGGCTACGGGGACAGGACGGGGGAGTGGGACGAGCTGGATCGCTCGTGCGTAGAGCCGGCACGGACTCGACGGGCCGAACGGCCTCCTTTGCTGTAACCTTTCTGTTATTCGGTGATATCAGAAGCAGAATGTCTCTGAGCTGGTCAAGAGCAGAGAGTGAACACCAATGATTGAACGGCGTTTGATAGATTATCCGAGTGGGAGGGAGCGATCGACAGAACGTAAACCTGATTCTGTCTGACATAATCAAAGGCTTTTAACCATAGAATCATTTGAATAAGGAATAAGAACAACAATGTGGTCAGATGATTGACGGACACCATTAATATAACCCTTGGAAAATGCTTAGTTATCTACCTAGAAGCTATTAATTACATGCACTAAGAGCCCATGAGCAGTCGATAAGAGCACAGGCTGTAGTTCCTGGGATGTCTATGCCAATAACAGCAACTTGCATTTATATAGAGCTTTGCACAGAGTAAAACGTCCCGAGGAGCTTCACAGGAGCGATTATCAAACAAAATTTGACACCGAGCCACATGAGGAGATATTAGGACAGGCGACCAAAAGCTTGGTCAAAGAAGGAGGTTTTAAGGAGCGTCTTAAAGGAGGAGAGAGAGAGAGGCGGAGAGGTTTAGGGAGGGAGTTCCAGAGCTTAGGGCCTAGGCAGCTGAAGGGACTGCCGCCAATGGTGGAGCGAAGAAAATTGGGGATGCACAAGAGGCCAGAATTGGAGGAGCGCAGAGATCTCGGAGGGTTGTAGGGGCTGGAGGAGGTTACAGAGATAGGGAGGTGGGGCCACGGAGGGTTTGAACACGAGGGTGAGAATTTTAAAATCGAGGCGTTCCCCGACCGGGAGCCAATGTAGGTCAGCGAGCGCAGGGGGTTCCATGGTTTGGCCGTTCAGGGCTCAGTATACTTTCCACACTGCCAGATCAAGGCCTCCAGCACGTTCTCTGCATTGGCTGAGTTTGCTAACAGGTTTCTGCTGTGGAAATGTTTTATATAAATGACAGCTGCGTTTTATTTTGGGTTCTGGCACTTCTTTTTAGACTAGGGTGCCAATATTTAAAGGGGGGTCTCCGGGAGTGTGTTAATATTTAAAGGGGGGTCTCCGGGAGTGTGTTAATATTTAAAGGGGAGTCTCCGGGAGTGTGTTAATATTTAAAGGGGGGTCTCCGGGAGTGTGTTAATATTTAAAGGGGGGTCTCCGGGAGTGTGTTAATATTTAAAGGGGAGTCTCCGGGAGTGTGTTAATATTTAAAGGGGGGTCTCCGGGAGTGTGTTAATATTTAAAGGGGGGTCTCCAGGAGTGTGTTAATATTTAAAGGGGGGTCTTCGGGAGAGTGCCAATGTTTAAAGGGGGGGGTCTCTGGGAGTGTGTTAATATTTAAAGGGGGGGGTCTCCGGGAGTGTGTTAATATTTAAAGGGGAGTCTCCAGGAGTGTGTTAATATTTAAAGGGGGGTCTTCGGGAGAGTGCCAATGTTTAAAGGGGGGGGTCTCTGGGAGTGTGTTAATATTTAAAGGGGGGGGTCTCCGGGAGTGTGTCAATATTTAAAGGGGGGTCTCCAGGAGTGTGTTAATATTTAAAGGGGGGGTCTCCGGGAGTGTGTTAATATTTAAAGGGGGGTCTCCGGGAGTGTGTTAATATTTAAAGGGGGGTCTCCGGGAGTGTGTTAATATTTAAAGAGGGGTCTCCGGGAGTGTGTTAATATTTAAAGGGGGGTCTCCAGGAGTGTGTTAATATTTAAAGAGGGGTCTCCGGGAGTGTGTTAATATTTAAAGGGGGGTCTCCAGGAGTGTGTCAATATTTAAAGGGGGGTCTCCAGGAGTGTGTTAATATTTAAAGGGGGGTCTCCAGGAGTGTGTTAATATTTAAAGGGGAGTCTCCAGGAGTGTGTTAATATTTAAAGGGGGGTCTCCAGGAGTGTGTTAATATTTAAAGGGGGGTCTCCGGGAGTGTGTTAATATTTAAAGGGGGGTCTCCAGGAGTGTGCCAATATTTAAAGGGGGGTCTCCGGGAGTGTGTTAATATTTAAAGGGGGGTCTCCGGGAGTGTGTCAATATTTAAAGGGGGGTCTCCGGGAGTGTGTTAATATTTAAAGGGGGGTCTCCGGGAGTGTGTCAATATTTAAAGGGGGGTCTCTGGGAGTGTGTCAATATTTAAAGGGGGGTCTCCGGGAGTGTGTCAATATTTGAAGGGGGGTCTCCGGGAGTGTGTTAATATTTAAAGGGGGGTCTCCGGGAGTGTGTTAATATTTAAAGGGGGGTCTCCGGGAGTATGTTAATATTTAAAGGGGGGGGTCTCCGGGAGTGTGTTAATATTTAAAGGGGGGGGTCTCCGGGAGTGTGTTAATATTTAAAGGGGGGGGTCTCCGGGAGGGTGCCAATATTTAAAGGGGGGTCTCCGGGAGTGTGTTAATATTTAAAGGGGGGTCTCTGGGAGTGTGTCAATATTTAAAGGGGGTCTCTGGGAGATTGTCAATATTTAAGGGGGGTCTTAGGGAGTGTGTTAATATTTAAAGGGGGGTCTCCGGGAGGGTGCCAATATTTAAAGGGGGGTCTTCGGGAGTGTGTTAATATTTAAAGGGGGGTCTCTGGGAGTGTGTCAATATTTAAAGGGGGTCTCTGGGAGATTGTCAATATTTAAGGGGAGTCTCCGGGAGTGTGTCAATATTTAAAGGGGGGGTCTCTGGGAGTGTGCCAATATTTAAACAGGAGGTCTCAGTAGTGTGTCAATATTAAAAGGGGGTCTTCGGGAGTGTGTCAATATTTAAAGGGGGTCTCCGGGAGTGTGTCAATATTTAAGGGGGGTCTTTGGGAGTGTGTCAATATTTAAAGGGGGGGTCTCCTGGAGTGTGTCAATATTTAAAGGGGGGGTCTCCTGGAGTGTGTCAATATTTAAAGGAGGGTCTTTGGGAGTGTGTCAATATTTAAAGGGGGGTCTCTGGGAGTGTGTCAATATTTGAAAGGGGGGCCCTCTAAAATGTGTCAGAATTTGCAGGGGGGGGGTCCGAAGGAGGATACCACTATTTACAGGGGTTCCCTCAGGAATGTGCCCATTCCTGGATGGGGTCTCCAGGAATGTGCCAATAACTGCAGAGGGGCCCAGGAATGTGCCAATACCTGCATGGGGCCCCAGGAATGTGCCAACACTCGTAGGGGGTAGGTGCTTCCCATAGAAGGAAGAGTTTGAAACCCACTGCACGAGAGGCCGGCTCACCTAAGCCTGGACTGATGGGCCGTACAGGGGAGACCAAATTGTTGCCACTTCCCCACCAGCAACCCCCCCCCCCTCACTCCCCAAACATCTCGGGGGGATCAAGTGGGCAGTTTCAATTCCCCCTGAGACTGCGCTCGCTGACCCACATTGATTACCGGTCGGGCAACACCTCGATTTTAAGATTCTCACCCTTGTTTTCAAATCCCTCCATGGCCCTCGCTCCCTCCCCTATCTCTGTAACCTCCTCCAGCCCTACAACCCTCCGAGATCTCTGCTCTCCTCCAATTCTGGCCTCTTGCGCATCCCCGATTTCCATCGCTCCACCATTGGCGGCCGTGCCTTCAGCTGCCTGGGCCCCAAGCTCTGGAATTCCCTCCCTAAACCTCTCCGCCTCTCTCTCCTCCTTTTAAGACGCTCCTTAAAACCTACCTCTTTGGCCAAGCTTTTGGTCACCTGTCCTAATATCTCCTCATGGGGCTCAGTGTCAAATTTTGTTTGATAATCGCCCCTGTGAAGCACCTTGGGACATTTTACTACGTTAAAGGTGCTATATAAATGCAAGTTATTGTTGTTGAGTAAAGCTCCCTCTACCCTGTCCCATCAAACACTCCCAGGGCAGGTACAGCACGGGTTAGATACAGAGTAAAGCTCCCTCCACACTGTCCCATCAAACACTCCCAGGGCAGGTACAGCATGGGTTAGACACAGAGTAAAGCTCCCTCTACACTGTCCCATCAAACATTCCCAGGGCAGGTACAGCACGGGTTAGATACAGAGTAAAGCTCCCTCTACACTGTCCCATCAAACACTCCCAGGGCAGGTACAGCACAGGTTAGATACAGAGTAAAGCTCCCTCTACACTGTCCCATCAAACACTCCCAGGGCAGGTACAGCACGGGTTAGATACAGAGTAAAGCTCCCTCTACACTGTCCCATCAAACACTCCCAGGGCAGGTACAGCACGGGTTAGATACAGAGTAAAGCTCCCTCCACACTGTCCCATCAAACACTCCCAGGGCAGGTACAGCACGGGTTAGACACAGAGTAAAGCTCCCTCCACACTGTCCCATCAAACACTCCCAGGGCAGGTACAGCACGGCTTAGATACAGAGTAAAGCTCCCTCTACACTGTCCCATCAAACACTCCCAGGGCGGGTACAGCACGGGTTAGATACAGAGTAAAGCTCCCTCTACACTGTCCCATCAAACACTCCCGGGGCAGGTACAGCACGGGTTAGATACAGAGTAAAGCTCCCTCTACACTGTCCCATCAAACACTCCCAGGGCAGGTACAGCACGGGTTAGATACAGAGTGAAGCTCCCTCTACACTGTCCCATCAAACACTCCCGGGGCAGGTACAGCACGGGTTAGATACAGAGTAAAGCTCCCTCTACACTGTCCCATCAAACACTCCCGGGGCAGGTACAGCACGGGTTAGATACAGAGTAAAGCTCCCTCTACACTGTCCCATCAAACACTCCCAGGGCAGGTACAGCACGGGTTAGATACAGAGTAAAGCTCCCTCTACACTGTCCCATCAAACACTCCCAGGGCAGGGACAGACGAACACTCCTGCACGCTGCTTTGCCACAGAAGTCGATCGTAGCGCTGTTTAAAGGTTCAGATGAGGAGTTGCTGCGATGGAGTGGAGTGCTGATTTTTATGTGCAGCGATGTTGCCGCCTCCTGGCAGAATGGTTTATTACATCCACTAAATCCCTTCACACCCTGGCTTTTTTACGTCGTGTCTGTTTTCCCCCTTCCTCGCCTGGAGGTGCTCTTTATCTTAGTAAATCCCAACTCTCGGTCACATCTGCAAATTCCTTCAGTACTTAATGCCCCAATTAAGCTTCAAACTTCTTTTTAAACACCTACATCCACTCTGCTGCGTTTTTTTTTCCCCCCTTTATATCCCTTTGTATTCAAGCATGGTTCTAAAGCCGCCCCTCACTGTTCTGGGGCCCCCTCCTGCGGCCTGGGCAAACATTTATCTCTCAGCATCGTCGAAACAGATTTACCTCGTCGCTATTTGCGGGATCTTGCTGTGCGCAAATTGGCTGTTGCTTTTCCTACATTGCAACGGTGACTACGTTTCAAAAAGTACTTCTCTGGCTGTAAAGCGCTTTGGGACATCCTGAGGTCGTGAAGGTTGCTAAATAAATGCAAGTTCCTTCTTTCTGAGAACCACCCGCCCACCGCCAGTCAGGGAGCCCAGATCCTTTCCATGAAGCTCTCTGTTCATACAAGTTGTGCAATTTGCTTTATCACCACCTCACGTCAATTCCATTTGTTTTTTGTTCAGGGTTTACGACACTTATCTCCCTCTCACGTAGACAGGCCAAAGTGTGAGGTTCAGAACGTGTGCTTTGCTGGCTTGAGTATGACTGTCTGTGTGGAGCCCAGGGTGAGTATTCCTTTAGGTGAGTGTGTCTTTCTTTAACCCGAGTCATGGTGAACCCAGTAAAACGTTCATCAACTCAGTTGAAACTTATTGAGCCTCCCTGTGAGGATGTCAAGGCCCTAATTCGGAATGTGGGCTGGGTTTTATTAAGGCCCAGTTATTGGCAGAGAGACCCAGCCAGTGTCAGAGAGAGACCCAACCAGTGTCAGAGAGAGACCCAGCCAGTGGCAGAGAGAGACCCAGCCAGTGTCAGAGAGAGACCCAGCCAGTGTCAGAGAGACCCAACCAGTGTCAGAGAGAGACCCAGCCAGTGTCAGAGAGACCCAACCAGTGGCAGAGAGACCCAGCCAGTGGCAGAGAGACCCAGCCAGTGTCAGAGAGACCCAGTCAGTGTCAGAGAGAGACCCAGCCAGTGGCAGAGAGACCCAGTCAGTGTCAGAGAGACCCAGACAGTGTCAGAGAGACCCAGACAGTGTCAGAGAGACCCCCAGCCAGTGTCAGAGAGAGACCCAGCCAGTGGCAGAGAGACCCAGTCAGTGTCAGAGAGACCCAGACAGTGTCAGAGAGACCCAGACAGTGTCAGAGAGAGGCAGAGAGACCCAGCCAGTGGCAGAGAGAGACCCAGCCAGTGTCAGAGAGAGACAGTCAGTGTCAGAGAGACAGTCAGTGTCAGAGAGACCCAGTCAGTGTCAGAGAGACCCGGTCAGTGACCGAGTGACCCGGTCAGTGACCGAGTGACCCTGTCAGTGTCAGAGAGACCCAGCCAGTGTCAGAGAGACCCAGCCAGTGGCAGAGAGACCCAGCCAGTGGCAGAGAGAGACCCAGCCAGTGTCAGAGAGAGACAGTCAGTGTCAGAGAGACCCAGTCAGTGTCAGAGAGACCCAGTCAGTGTCAGAGAGACCCAGTCAGTGACCGAGTGACCCGGTCAGTGTCCGAGTGACCCTGTCAGTGTCAGAGAGGTCAGAGAGACCCAGACAGTGTCAGAGAGACCCGATCAGAGTCAGAGAGACCCAGACAGTGTCCGAGTGACCCAGCCAGTGTCAGAGAGACCCGATCAGTGTCAGAGAGACCCAGCCAGTGTCAGAGAGAGACAGTCAGTGTCAGAGAGACCCAGACAATGTCAGAGAGACCCTGTCAGTGTCAGAGAGAGACAGTCAGTGTCAGAGAGACCCAGACAGTGTCAGAGAGACCCTGTCAGTGTCAGAGAGAGACAGTCAGTGTCAGAGAGACCCAGACAGTGTCCGAGTGACCCAGCCAGTGTCAGAGAGACCCGATCAGTGTCAGAGAGACCCAGACAGTGTCAGAGAGACCCTGTCAGTGTCCGAGTGACCCAGACAGTGTCAGAGAGACCCGATCAGTGTCAGAGAGACCCAGACAGTGTCAGAGAGACCCAGTCAGTGTCAGAGAGACCCTGTCAGTGTCCGAGTGACCCAGACAGTGTCAGAGAGACCCGATCAGTGTCAGAGAGACCCAGACAGTGTCAGAGAGACCCTGTCAGTGTCAGAGAGGTCAGAGAGACCCAGCCAGTGTCAGAGAGACCCAGTAAGTGTTAGGGGTTAGGTTCGTACTAGGGTCAGGGGGTCAGGCCTGTGCTGGGGCCAGGGGGTCAGGCCTGTGCTGGGGTCAGGGGGTCAGGCCTGTGCTGGGGTCAGGGGGTCAGGCCCTTGCTGGGCAAACATTACCTCACATTGCAGGATGCTCCAGCCGGCTCTAAGATTGGGAAATCCCACGGATTTGTTCATGTGTTGCTGCCTGCGGACGTGACTCTTCTCACTTGTGCGCTTCCATGTTCTCTCTCACACCTGTAGTGTGCTTACACACTCCATCGCACACCCATTGTGCGCTTTGCTTTCTATACAGGTACACGGGTGAAGATCCTGCTGTTGTGAAAGATGATGTTCCAAAGCCAGATTAAAACGATCAGTGTGTATCAATGGGTTTTAACCTTCCTAATGATGGGTAAGTCCTGGTGTTTCCTGTTGGGGGGAGGGGGAGGTCACTGAGTAACCTGTGACCTTTCGGTTAGATTACGACGTAGCCTCTGAACACGGTTACAAAACTCTCCCTCCAAGTTACTTCGATTTCCTTCCCTCCCCTCCTCCCGTGAATCTCCCAGCACCTCACCCTCGTGGCCTCTGTTAATGCTTGAATCAAGATCGTCAGCAGGCTATTCTCCCATGGGGTGCTTCACATCCAAGTCTGGTGCTGTCCTCACCCAAAACCCCTACATAAACACACACTCACACACATATATACACACACACACACACACACACACACACTCTCTCTCGCACACACACACACACACACACACACACAGACAACTTGCATTTTTACAGCCTCTTTAATATCATAAAAAATCCCAAGGCGCTTCACAGGAGCGATTATCAGACAAAATTTGGCACCGAGCCACATAAGGAGATATTAGGACAGGTGACCAAAAGCTTGGTCAAAGAGGTAGGTTTTAAGGAGCGTCTTAAAGGAGGAGAGAGAGCCGGAGAGATTTAGGGAGAGAATTCCAGAGCTTAGGGCCTGGGCTAAGACAGTGGCTTCGGTCTTCCCTATATTTAATTGGAGGAAATTTCTGCCGATTCAGTATTGGATGTCGGACAAATCAAAGGCAGTGGAGGCGTCAAGAGAGATGGTGGTATAGCACGGGTTAGATACAGAGTAAAGCTCCCTCTACACTGTCCCATCAAACACTCCCCGGGCAGGTACAGCACGGGTTAGACACAGAGTAAAGCTCCCTCTACACTGTCCCATCAAACACTCCCAGGGCAGGTACAGCACGGGTTAGACACAGAGTAAAGCTCCCTCTACACTGTCCCATCAAACACTCCCAGGGCAGGTGCAGCACGGGTTAGACACAGAGTAAAGCTCCCTCTACACTGTCCCATCAAACACTCCCCGGGCAGGTACAGCACGGTTTAGATACAGAGTAAAGCTTCCTCTACACTGTCCCATGAAACACTCCCAGGGCAGGTACAGCACGGGTTAGACACAGAGTAAAGCTCCCTCTACACTGTCCCATCAAACACTCCCCGGGCAGGTACAGCACGGGTTAGATACAGAGTAAAACTCCCTCTACACTGTCCCATCAAACACTCCCAGGGCAGGTACAGCACGGGTTAGATACAGAGTAAAGCTCCCTCTACACCGTCCCATCAAACACTCCCAGGGCAGGTACAGCACGGCTTAGATACAGAGTAAAACTCCCTCTACACTGTCCCATCAAACACTCCCAGGGCAGGTACAGGGTTAGATACAGAGTAAAGCTCCCTCTACACTGTCCCATCAAACACTCCCAGGGCAGGTACAGCACGGCTTAGATACAGAGTAAAACTCCCTCTACACTGTCCCATCAAACACTCCCAGGGCAGGTACAGCACGGGTTAGATACAGAGTAAAGCTCCCTCTACACCGTCCCATCAAACACTCCCAGGGCAGGTACAGCACGGCTTAGATACAGAGTAAAGCTCCCTCTACACTGTCCCATCAAACACTCCCAGGGCAGGTACAGCACGGGTTAGACACAGAGTAAAGCTCCCTCTACACTGTCCCATCAAACACTCCCAGGGCAGGTACAGCACGGGTTAGATACAGAGTAAAGCTTCCTCTACACTGTCCCATCAAACACTCCCAGGGCAGGTACAGTACGGCTTAGATACAGAGTAAAACTCCCTCTACACTGTCCCATCAAACACTCCCAGGGCAGGTACAGCACGGGTTAGACACAGAGTAAAGCTCCCTCTACACCGTCCCATCAAACACTCCCAGGGCAGGTACAGCACGGCTTAGATACAGAGTAAAACTCCCTCTACACTGTCCCATCAAACACTCCCAGGGCAGGTACAGGGTTAGATACAGAGTAAAGCTCCCTCCACACTGTCCCATCAAACACTCCCAGGGCAGGTACAGCACGGGTCAGATACAGAGTAAAGCTCCCTCTACACTATCCCATCAAACACTCCCAGGGCAGGTACAGCACGGGTTAGATACAGAGTAAAGCTCCCTCTCCACTGTCCCATCAAACACTCCCAGGGCAGGTACAGCACGGGTTAGACACAGAGTAAAGCTCCCTCTACACTGTCCCATCAAACACTCCCAGGGCAGGTACAGCACGGGTTAGATACAGAGTAAAGCTCCCTCTACACAGTCCCATCAAACACTCCCAGGGCAGGTACAGCACGGGTTAGACACAGAGTAAAGCTCCCTCTACACTGCCCCATCAAACACTCCCAGGGCAGGTACAGCACGGGTTAGATACAGAGTAAAGCTCCCTCTACACTGTCCCAAATCCCTACTCAATCTGTATCCTTTTCCACTCTACCCGTCTTGCAGCCTCTCTGATCAGTTGTGACGAGAGGTTCTTTAGTTCTCAGAGCCCACCGATTTAGGGGACTGAATTGAGACTGACTCAAACCCATTTCAGATGGACGCATTTCCCCTCTTCAGTCTGGCCCTTTCTCTGAACCCAGGTCCCAGAGAGGAAATCGGTGTTTAACCCATTCTGCACCTGTCCGTCCCCCCCCCGTACACGGCGAGGTTGAACGGAGGGGAGGATTAGTGATCGTTCAGTCCTGTGGGACGCAAGGGGAGGGTCGGGAGAAGCTGAACAGGACCACGAGAAACTAAACATAGTGGCACTCCTACTCCTGAGAGCTGTTGTTTAGCTGTGACTGTGTTGAATGTGTCATTGTTCTCGGGGTTTCGTAGTGTCACAGTGGGTACAGCACAGAAGGAGGCCACTCGGCCTATCGTGCCTGTGCCAGCTCTTTGAAAGAGCTATCCAATTAGTCCCACTCCCCCCTGCTCTTTCCTCATAGCCTTGTAAAATTTTTCCCTTCAAGTATTTATCCAATTCCATTTTGAAAGTTACTATTGAATCTGCTTCCCCCGCCCTTTCAGGCAGCGAATTCCAGATCGTAACAGCTCGCTGCGTAAAAAAAATTCCTCTCATCTCCCCCTCTGATTCTTTTGCCAATTATCTTAAGTCTGTGTCCTCTGGTTACCGACCCTTCTGCCAGTGGAAACAGTATCTCCTTATTTACTCTGTCAAGTCCTGTCATGATTTTGAACAGCTCTATTAAATCTCACCTTATCCTTCTCTGCTCTAAGGAGAACAACCCCAGCTTCTCCAGTCTCTCCACATCACTGAAGTCCCTCAGGGTTCGTAGAACAATTAAAACAGGAACGACCACTTGCGTTGATATATTAACGTAGTAAGAACGTGCCAAGGCGCTTCACCAAATGTTATCAGACAAAAAATGCAGACCAATCCACAGAGGAGGTATTAGGAGGAGTGTCTGCTCAAAGGGGTAGGTTTTAAGGAGGGTCTTAACGGAGGAGAGAGAGAGGCGGAGAGGTTTAGGGAGGGAGTTCCAGAGCTCAGGGCCAGGGCAGCTGAAGGCACGGCCGCCAATGGTGGGGTGATGGGAATGAGGGTCGGAGAAGAGATGAGCAATTTGTCCACGGGATGTAATTGAGATTCTGGTGTCTGTTTTCCCAGGCTTCTCCTGCTTCATGCTGACCGTGTATCTGTTCTTCACCTCTCTCTGGCCCCTGGCCGCCTTTTACCTCGCCTGGCTAACCATCGACTGGAACACCCCTGAAAGAGGTACAGTACAGCGTGACCCTCGGTCATAAAACGCGCCCACTACCGCCCTCCGGCACTCCGCCCAAGGGGCCGCTCTTCTCCCGTGCGAGTCTAGACGGTGCGTTTCGGCTGGCTGATCGGCTGCAGTGAGCATCGCGGCCGAGCCCCGATCCGGCCCTCGCGCGACGCCCACACCCGCTTTTCCAGCGGGCGTCCGTCGCCGGGTGGGGTCCAGAGTAGGAGCAATAGGTGAACTTTGCCCCCCCCCCACCCCCCCCGGGGCACTGCGTCCAATTGTTTACTCGACAGCGCACCAGAGGGTCTGGGACGGCAACAAACCCTATTGCGACCTGGGAGTCAGCTGCGCATCAGTAGCTAGCACGCTCAGTGTCGCTGAAGGTTGTGGGTTCAAGTCCTGCCTCAGACACTTGAGCATGAAATCCAGGCGGATACCCCTTTAAAGCAAGTTTTCGCTTAAAATCGCATTTTTAAAGTAACTCGTATCTTGGATCCTTTCTGTCGGCGGGGGGGTTTAATGATCCAGAAATCCAAAAAAATGTCAGGCAATTCCACACTCTGACCACCCTCTGTTTTTGATGTCTTCCAGGAGGTCGCAGGTCACACTGGGTCCGAGGATGGAGAATATGGAGGCATTTGAGAGATTACTTTCCTATCTCGGTGCGTTCCTCGTTTCTGAACTCGCGATTCAGTCCGTCCCAGCGGACGTCGCCTCATTGAAGTAATGCACCGCAGATTGTGCATCCGAGACCCTGCCACTGCTCCCATGACCCCCAAGGCCATTGGGTGACAAGAAGCTTTATTGTCCGAGAGGTGGGCCTTCTCCCAGCTCCGGCCTCCGACCTCCCTCTCTCACGGTCTTTCGGTTTTATCCACCCAGCTACACTCACATCTTCCTCTCTTGTCCTTCTTAAGTTCCGAATACCAGCCCCCCCAACCCCCCCCCTCCCTCTCCTGGCCCCCCCCCCCCACCGACCGTCCTACACACTATCCATCCTCCCTACATCCTGACCCTGCTGCAACCAGGAATCATCGCAGAATGTCCCTCTCTAACTCATTCTCTCCCATGACCGTAAGACTCCTTCCACCCCCTTCAGTCTCCCCTTCCTGATACAATTTACAGGCTTTCAAAAGCCCAGCTAACTAATACATCGTAACCTACCTCATCTTCTATCCAATTCGCCATGCACAATGACCCTTGACCCTTGACCCAGGCTTCTCAAGCTGAATTTAACTTTGACGACAACTGGTTAAAGTGAGTGAGACAGAGCTCGCATTCACGTAGACGCCTTACCGCGTCCCCGGGACGCCCCCAAAGAGCTTCACGTGCCACTGAGTCACCCTCGAAGTGCAGCGACTGTTGTTATGGAGGCAAATGCAGGAGCCAATTCGGGCACAGCAAGATCCCACAAACAGCGAGTGAGATGAACGTCCAGTTGATCTGTTTTGGGTGCTGTTTGAGGGAGGAGAGGTTGGCCGGGACACCGGGAGAACTCCCCTGCTCTTCTTCAGAGAGTGCCCTGGGATCTTTTACATCCTCCCGACCTGAAAGACAAGGGGACTCCAGTTCAAATATTCACACAAAGGGCAGTAGAAACCTGGAACTCTCTCCCCCAGAAGGCTGTGGACGCTGGGGGACAATTGGGGCTTTCAAGACTGAGATCGATAGATTTTTGTTGGGTGAGGGTATCGAGGGATATGGGGCAAAGTTTGAGCAAAAGGAGTTGAGGTGCGGGTCAGCCATGATCTAATCGAATGGCAGAACAGGCTCGAGGGGCTGAATGGCCTCCTCCTTTTCCTGTATTAACGTTTCATCTAAAGGACGGCACCTCTGACAATGGAGTGCTCGCTCAGATTGTGTGCTCATGTCTTAGGAATATAGGAACAGGAGGAGGCCATTCAGCCCCTCGAGCCTGTTCCGCCATTCAATTAGATCATGGCTGATCTGTATCTTAACTCCATTTACCCGCCTTGGTTCCGTAACCCTTAATACCCTTACCCAACAAAAATCTATCAATCTTAGTTTTGAAATTTTAAATTGACCCCCAGTCTCAGCAGCTTTTTGGGGGAGAGAGTTCCAGATTCCCACTCCCCTTTGTGTGAAGAAGTGCTTCCTGACATCACCCCTGAACGGCCTGGCTCTAATTTGAAGGTTCTGCCCCCTTGTTCTGGACTCCCCCCACCAGAGGAAATAGTTTCTCTCTATCGACCCTATCAAATCCTTTAATCACCTTAAACACCTCGATTAGATCAACCCCTTAATCTTTTATCCTCGAGGGAATACAGGCCTAGTCCGTGCAACCTGCCCTCATAACTTAACTCCTTTTAGCCCCGGTATCATTCTGGTGAATCTGCACTGCACCCCCTCAGAGCCCCAATGTTTCCTTCCTGAGGTGCGGTGCCCAGAACTTGAAGCGGGGCTCGAGCCCCACGAGCTTCTGACTCAAAAGGGAAAGAGTTGAACCAAGTCACAAGAGTCAGCAGTGATGAGGTTTATCAGTTACTGGCGTGTGGGGCCGCACAGTTAACACTGTAGAGTGGAACTGACCAGAGTTCAGTTGATAAAGGGCTGATATTGCGAAGGCAAATTCGCTCCATCGAGTTAAGCATTGCGTCCAGAGAAAGATACCTTATCTGCGTTTATGCCCAGACGGTGCCTGCGCCCAGTGGTACCAACCTGAACCTTGGAGTCTGCGAACTGAATCAGAACGCTCTTTGTACCGCCTCACCTGGCACCTGTAAATGGGACATTAACGGGTCAAAAAATAGAATTACGCCAATTTTCGATTTTGGCGCCCGGAACAGTCTGTGGGGGGAGGGGTTGGTGGTTGGGGCTTAATTGACATATGCAAATAGGGGTCAGGTCCTCCCCGGCGCCATTGCCATGTTAACCAGTTCACTGCTACTTCCCCAACCCGCCCACAAACCGCCGACGGCGCGGGACGGCAGGCGGCCATTTTTGCGGCGCTGTTTAAAGGGATCCTTCGCTGGCGAAAGCCGGAGCCGGGACTCGGCGCTGGTGTTCTCTTCGGTCTCTGGACTGTCCTGAGCCTTAAGCTGCCAGTGGGGAGCTCTCTCTCTCTCTCGCCTCTGAGTCGTGGGTTCAGGTCTCGCTCCAGAGACTTGAGCACAAAAAAAATCCAGGCTGACGCTCCCCCGGTGCCGGTACTGAGGGAGCGCCGCACTGTCGGGAGGCGCCGTCTTTCGGATGAGACGTCAAACCGAGGCCCCTGTCTGCCCCCTCTCAGGTGGATGTAAACGATCCCACGGCCACTATTTCGAAGGAGTGCAGGGGGAGTTCTCCCCGGTGTCCTGGGGCCAATATTTATCCCTCGACCAACATTACTAACAAAAAAAAACAGATTAACTGGCCATTTACCTCATTGCTGTTTGTGGGATCTTGCTGTGCGCAAATTGGCTGCCACGTTTCCTACATTACAACAGTGACTACACTTCAAAAAGTACTTCATTGGCTGTAAAGTGCTTTGGGACGTCCTGAGGTCATGAAAGGCGCTATATAAATGCAATTTCTTTCTTCCTTAAAGGTTCATCTCTTTGCTGCTGCTGTAATTCCTCCCCTCACCCCCCCGCCCCCCCCGACCAGGCTGCCGAAATCTGCCTCTCTGTTTCACTCCCGACCTTTCCACCCCTCCCCTTTAAGGGGCTGCTCCAGGCCCGTGTCGAATGACTCCCCCCACTACCCCCGCAGTGGATTTCCTGTCCTCCCAAATGGCCTATAGGCAGCGGGGCTAGAGCCCTCCTCCTCCCCCCCCCCCCCACCCCCCCCCGACCTCACGCACGTAAATTAATGTCCAGGCCGCCGCCATCTCCGAGCGGAGAGGGGGGGGCCAGAGACGGAATTTGACCCACGCCCGACCCCTGCCCCTCCCCCCTATCCTCATCCCCCCTCCCCCCCCCCCCCCCCCCCCCACAACACATGCAGTTCAAGACAAGTGGGTCGCAAGACCAGCAAGAGATGGGATAGGGGCTCACAACCACAGAGGTCAGAGGTCAGGGGTGCGAAGGCTTGACGCTCAAACACCACCGTCAAGCGCAGGCCGCGACCCCGAGCGCAGGATTAGAATCGGGGAGGGCGCTGGGGCCCAACAGGCCCGAATATTGGGGGCTGGGGAGCGGACGAATGGGTTAAACACGACAGGAGGCCCCGGTAGGCCCCAGTGTCGCCCCCTAGTGTCAGGAGGCCGGCAAGGTTTCACGTCGTCGACGAGGGAAAGTTTGCGTGACTGCCCTGTTTACATATGAATTTACACAGGCAGGCGTGACACACACTTCTAACTGTTGACATATGCAGCGTGACTGAAAAGCGGTGACACAGGAAGTAGGGTTAAGGTGTAGCGGAAGTGTCGGCCGCATGGACCAATTGCCGTCCCTTTTCCGCGCTGCTTATTCTTCACTCTTCCTTTCACCTCCAGCTGGTGAAAACTGCCGAGCTGAGTCCAAAAAAGAACTACGTCATTGGGTATCACCCCCATGGGATAATGTGCATCAGCGCCTTCTGCAATTTCTGCACTGAGGCCACCGACTTCTCCAAGGTCTTCCCGGCCATCACCCCCTACATGGCAACGCTGCACGGTGTTTTCCGGCTGCCTTTCTACAGAGATTACATCCTGTGCGGAGGTACGGGCGGCCATTTTTAAAAAATTATTCGTTCATGGGATGTGGGCGTCGCTGGCGAGGCCGGCATTTATTGCCCATCCCTAATTGCCCCTTGAGAAGGTGGTGGTGAGCCGCCTTCTTGAACCGCTGCAGTCCGTGTGGTGACGGTTCTCCCACAGTGCTGTTAGGTGGGGAGTTCCAGGATTTTGACCCAGCGACGATGAAGGAACGGCCGATATATTTCCAAGTCGGGATGATGTGTGACTTGGAGGGGAACGTGCAGGTGGTGTTGTTCCCATGTCCCTCTAGGCGGTAGAGGTCGCGGGTTTGGGAGGTGCTGTCGAAGAAGCCTTGGCGAGTTGCTGCAGTGCATCCTGTGGATGGTACACACTGCAGCCACGGTGCGCCGGTGGTGAAGGGAGTGAATGTTTAGGGTGGTGGATGGGGTGCCAATCAAGCAGGCTGCTTTATCTTGGATGGTGTCGAGCTTCTTGAGTGTTGTTGGAGCTGCACTCATCCAAGCAAGTGGAGAATGTTCCATCACACTCCTGACTTGTGCCTTGTAGATGGTGGAAAGGCTTTGGGGAGTCAGGAGGTGAGTCACTCACCGCAGAATACCCAGCCTCTGACCTGCTCTCGTAGCCACAGTATTTATATGGCTGGTCCAGTTAAGTTTCTGGTCAATGGTGACCCCCAGGATGTTGATGGTGGGGGATTCGGCGATGGTATTGCTGTTGAATGTCAAGGGGAGGTGGTTTGACTCTCTCTTGTTGGAGATGGTCATTGCCTGGCACTT
This sequence comes from Heptranchias perlo, assembly GCF_035084215.1. Lineage (NCBI taxonomy): Eukaryota > Metazoa > Chordata > Chondrichthyes > Hexanchiformes > Hexanchidae > Heptranchias > Heptranchias perlo. Next base: position 24,115,092 of record NC_090359.1, on the reverse strand, counting down.
GTCTGGCACGAATGTTACTTGCTACTTATGAGCCAAGCCTGGATGTTGTCCAGGTCTTGCTGCATGCAGGCTCGGACTGCTTCATTACCTGAGGGGTTGCGAACGGAACTGAACACTGTGCAATCATCAGCGAACATCCCCATTTCTGACCTTATGAAGTAACTTCTACTCCTTTCTATTTTTTCCCTCCCTCCTTTCCTGGAGCTCAGCCCAGGTGCCCATTCATCGCTGTTTGATTGGCACCCCATCCACCACCTTAAACATTCACTCCCTTCACCACCGGCGCACTGTGGCTGCAGTGTGTACCATCCACAGGATGCACTGCAGCAACTCGCCAAGGCTTCTTCGACAGCACCTCCCAAACCCACGACCTCTACCACCTAGAAGGACAAGGGCAGCAGGCACATGGGAACAACACCACCTGCACGTTCCCCTCCAAGTCACACACCATCCCGACTTGGAAATATATCACCGTTCCTTCATCGTCGCTGAGTCAAAATCCTGGAATTCCCTCCCTAACTGCACTGTGGGAGAACCGTCACCACATGGACTGCAGCGGTTCAAGAAGGCGGCTCACCACCACCTTCTCAAGGGGCAACAGAGAGGGGCAATAAATGCTGGAATGGGTGGTTAAAGTGTTGGACAGGCTGCCGATCAACCAGACTGCTTTGTCCTGGATGGTGCCGAGCTTCTTGCCTGTTCTTGTAGCTGCTCCCATCCAGGCCAGTGGAGAGTATTCCATCACACTCCTGACTTGAGCCTCATAGGTGGTGAAGAGGCTTTGGGGAGTCGGAAAGTGAACAGGCTTTGGGGAGTCGGGTGGTGAAGAGGCTTCGGGGAGTCGGGAGGTGAAGAGGCTTCGGGGAGTCGGGAGGTGAAGAGGCTTTGGGGAGTCGGGAGGTGAAGAGGCTTTGGGGAGTCGGGAGGTGAAGAGGCTTTGGGGAGTCGGGAGGTGAAGAGGCTTTGGGGAGTCGGGAGGGGAAGAGGATTTGGGGAGTCGGGAGGTGAAGAGGCTTTGGGGAGTCGGAAGGTGAAGAGGCTTTGGGGAGTGGGAAGGTGAAGAGGCTTTGGGGAGTCGGGAGGGGAGCCAATCACCACAGAAAACCCAGTTTGAGAATTTGGATACAGTTTACAGGTCTGGATATAAAAAGCTGCTATCAGTAAAAAGTGACCATGAAGCTGCTGGATTGTAGTAAAAATACAACTGGTTCACTAGTGTCCCAAAGGGAAGGAAACCTGCCGTCAATTACCCGGTCTGGCTGTAGGTGACTCCAGTCCCACACCAACATGGTTGACTCTTAACAGCCCTGTGAAGTGGTCCAGCAAGACACCACCTTCTCAGGACAATTAGGGACGGGCAATAAATGCCAGCCTTGCTAGCGATGCCCACATCCTGAGAATGAATAAATAAGATGTCCCAAGCATCTATCAAACAAAAAATGGATGCCAAGCCAAAGCAGATATTAGGAGTGGGGACTAAAAGCTTGGTCAAAGAGATGGATTTTAAGGGTCTTAGAGGGGAGAGAGGTGGAGAGGTTTCGGGAGGGAATTCCAACGCTTTGGGTCTAGACGGCTGAAGGCACGGCCGCCGATGGTGGGGCAAAGGGAGGGGGTGATGCACAAGAGGGCAGAGTTGTAGGAACGCAGAGTTTTCGGAGGGTTGTAGGGCTGGAGGAGGTCACAGAGATAGGGAGGGGCGAGAGGAGGGATTTAAACGTAAGGGTGAGAATATTAAAATCAGGGCGTTGCTGGACCGGGAGCCAACATACGGGCGATGGGTGAACGGGACTCGGTGCGGGTTAGGATACGGGGCAGCAGAGTTTTGGATGAGCTGAAGTTTACAGAGGGTGGAAAGTGGGAGGCCGGGCCAGGAGAGCGTTGGAATAGTTGAGTCGGGAGGTGACAAAGGCACGGATGAGGGTTTCAGCAGCAGATGAGCTGAGGCGGGGGCGGAGACGGGCGACGTTCCGGAGGTGGAAGTAGGCGGTCTTGGTGATGGGGTCAGAAGCTCATCTCGGGGTCAAACAGAACTGCAGATATTTCTACCTCAGGCCTCTCTTGGAGCCGAGAGCTGCAGACACAAGCGCCAGGCGGATTTTCTGATCTCCCCCCTCCTCTCTGTTCCCCCCAGGAGGTTGCTCCGTGAGCAAATCCAGCCTCAGTCACCTCCTGTCGGAGAGTGGGACAGGAAACGCGGTGGCCATCGTGATCGGAGGGGCCGCGGAATCTCTGATCGGCAGACCCGGGGAACTCTCGGTCGTACTGAAGAACAGGAAGGGGTTCGTGCGTGTGGCTCTGGAACATGGGTATGTAACGCGGTGCCCCCGTCACCAGGGTTGACCACCCCCCCCCCGTACCCCCTCCGCTCCCCTCCCGAGGGCCCTCCCCGGTTGTACTGCAGCGTGCCACGTCTTGTCCGAGCGTCTGTTCTCCGCGAGAGAGCCCGGATAGTGAATATTGCTCGCTGTTCCACCATGGCGGGGCCCAATCCAGTCCTTGACTACGATCCGCGCGGGCACTTTCTGGCCGGAGGGTGCAAGGTGGGAGGTGTTTAAAATCCAAGCCTTGACAACCGGCTGTCGATTGTGACTCTCTCTCCAACCCCCTCAGGCCCCCAAAATAAGGCACTAGTACAGGCTGGGGGTGGCAGGGAGTGAGGGGGCACTGGTACAGGCGGGGGGGCAGGGAGTGAGGAGGCACTGGTACAGGCGGGGGGGTATAGAGTGAGGGGGCACTGGTACAGGCGGGGGGGGCAGGGAGTGAGGGGGCACTGGTACAGGCGGGGGGTAGAGAGTGAGGGGGCACTGGTACAGGCGGGGGGCAGGGAGTGAGGGGGCACTGGTACAGGCGGGGGGGCAGGGAGTGAGGAGGCACTGGTACAGGCGGGGGGTAGGGAGTGAGGGGGCAGTGGTACAGGCGGGGGGTAGGGAGTGAGGGGACAGTGGTACAGGTAGGGAGCAGGGAGTGAGGGGGCACTGGTACAGGCGGGGGGGCAGGGAGCGAGGGGGCACTGGTACAGGCGGGGGGGCAGGGAGTGAGGGGGCACTGGTACAGGCAGGGGGTAGAGAGTGAGGGGGCACTGGTACAGGTAGGGGGCAGGGAGTGAGGGGGCACTGGTACAGGCGGGGGGGGTAGAGAGCGAGGGGGCACTGGTACAGGCGGGGGGGCAGGGAGTGAGGGGGCACTGGTACAGGCGGGGGGGGTAGAGAGCGAGGGGGCACTGGTACAGGCGGGGGGTAGAGAGTGAGGGGGCACTGGTACAGGCGGGGGGTAGAGAGCGAGGGGGCACTGGTACAGGCGGGGGGGCAGGGAGCGAGGGGGCACTGGTACAGGCAAGAAAGGAGTGAGGGATCACTGTACGGGCAGGGGGCAGGGAGTGAGGAGGTGGGGCTCATCTGTGTAAGGGGACAGGCTTTTCAGGCCTAATGGGCTTTTCCTGTTCCCAAAAAGTGTCAGTTTGGATCAGTGGTGACATTTCTCGCCTCTGAGTCAGAGATTCATGAGTTCTATCCCCAATCCAGAGCTTGAGCCTGTAATCAAGGTCAACACTCCAATGCTGGACTGTGGGAGTGCCGTCTTTCAGATAAGACATTTAATGAAGCCCTCTATTCAGACAGTTGAGGTCGAAGATCAGCCATGATCTGATTGAGTGGCGGAGCAGGTTCGAGGGGCCGGATGGCCCACTCCTGCTCTGCCATTCCAAGGTCCCACGGCACCATTCGAAGAAGTGCAGGGGAAGTTCTCCCCGGTGTCCAGGCCAATATTCATCCCTCAAACAACATCGCAAAAACAGATTATCTGGTCATTTATCTCATTGCTGTTCATGGGATCTTGCTGTGCGAAAATTGGCTGCCACGTTTCCTACATTACAACAGTGACTACACTTCAAAAGTTCTTCATTGGCTTTAAAATGCTTTGGGATGTCCTGAGGTCATGAAAGGCGCTATATAAATGCAAGTTTTTCATTCCTCCTTTTCTCTCTCTCTCTCTCTCTCTCTCCCTCCCCCCTCAGGAATGATTTGGTTCCTCTCTCCCTCTCCAGGACTGACTTTGTTCATTCATTCATTCGTTCATTCATTCTCTCCCTCTCTCCCCAGGACTGACTTCGTTCCCTCTCCCTCTCCATCCCCAGGACTGACTTCATTCCCTCTCCCTCTCCATCCCCAGGACTGACTTTGTTCTCTCTCTCTCTCTCTCCCTCTCCATCCCCAGGACTGACTTCGTTCCCTCTCCCTCTCCATCCCCAGGACTGACTTCGTTCCCTCTCTCTCTCTCCCCCCATCCCCAGGACTGACTTCGTTCCCTCTCCCTCTCTCCCCCCATCCCCAGGACTGACTTCGTTCCCTCTCTCTCTCTCCCCCCATCCCCAGGACTGACTTCGTTCCCTCTCCCTCTCTCCCCCCATCCCCAGGACTGACTTCGTTCCCTCTCTCTCTCTCCCCCCATCCCCAGGACTGACTTCGTTCCCTCTCCCTCTCTCCCCCCATCCCCAGGACTGACTTCGTTCCCTCTCCCTCTCTCTCCCCATCCCCAGGACTGACTTCGTTCCCTCTCCCTCTCTCTCCCCATCCCCAGGACTGACTTCATTCCCTCTCTCTCCCCATCCCCAGGGCTGACTTTGTTCCCTCTCTCTCCCCATCCCCAGGACTGACTTCGTTCCCTCTCTCTCCCCATCCCCAGGACTGACTTCATTCCCTCTCTCTCCCCATCCCCAGGACTGACTTCGTTCCCTCTCCCTCTCTCTCCCCATCCCCAGGACTGACTTCGTTCCCTCTCTCTCTCTCCCCCCATCCCCAGGACTGACTTCGTTCCCTCTCCCTCTCTCCCCCCATCCCCAGGACTGACTTTGTTCCCTCTCTCTCTCTCCCCCCATCCCCAGGACTGACTTCGTTCCCTCTCCCTCTCTCCCCCCATCCCCAGGACTGACTTCGTTCCCTCTCCCTCTCTCTCCCCATCCCCAGGACTGACTTCGTTCCCTCTCCCTCTCTCTCCCCATCCCCAGGACTGACTTCGTTCCCTCTCTCTCTCTCCCCCCATCCCCAGGACTGACTTTGTTCCCTCTCCCTCTCTCCCCCCATCCCCAGGACTGACTTCGTTCCCTCTCCCTCTCCATCCCCAGGACTGACTTCGTTCCCTCTCCCTCTCTCCCCCCATCCCCAGGACTGACTTTGTTCTCTCTCTCTCTCTCCCCATCCCCAGGGCTGACTTCATTCCCTCTCTCTCTCCATCCCCAGGACTGACTTCATTCCCTCTCTCTCTCCATCCCCAGGACTGACTTCGTTCCCTCTCTCTCTCCATCCCCAGGACTGACTTCGTTCCCTCTCTCTCTCTCTCCATCCCCAGGGCTGACTTGGTCTCTCTCTCTCTCTCTCTCTCTTTCCCCCCCAGGGCTAACTTGGTTCTCTCTCCCTCTGTCCTTACCCAGGGCTGACTTGGTTTTCTCTCTCTCTCTCTCCCCCCATCCCAGGGCTGATTTCATTCCCTCTCTCTCCCCCCAGGGCTGACTTGGTTTTCTCTCTCTCTCTCTCTCTCTCCCCCCCTCCCAGGGCTGATTTCATTCCCTCCCTCTCCCCCCAGGGCTGACTTGGTTCTCTCTCCCTCTCTCTCCCCCCAGGGCTGACTTGGTTCCCGTCTACTGCTTCGGGGAGAATGAGATCTTCGACCAGGTTATTTTTGAGCCCGGAAGCTGGATGAAATGGCTTCAACTGAAGTTCCAGAAGTACGTGGGCTTTGCTCCCTGCATGTTCAAGGGGCGCGGCCTCCTGTTCAGCAACTCCTGGGGGCTGATGCCCTTCGCCAAGCCCTTGACGACTGTAGGTGGGTACAGTGCGAGAGAGGTTACGCCTTGCGCGGGCAAAAATCAAACCAAAACTGTGCTCCACATTCCCTGTGAGTGGGGATGGAGAGGGAGGGTGTCTGGAATAGATTGTTTGAGATAAGGAATTCGGAACATAGGAACAGGAGTAGGTCATTCAGCCCCTCGTGCCTGCTCCGCCATTTGATAAGATCATGGCTGATCTGTGATCTAACTCCATATACCTGCCTTTGGCCCATATCCCTTAATACCTTTGGTTGCCAAAAAGCTATCTATCTCAGATTTAAATTTAGCAATTGAGCTAGTATCAATTGCTGTTTGCAGAAGAGAGTTCCAAACTTCTACCACACTTTGTGTGCAGAAATGTTTTCTAATCTCGCTCCTGAAAGGCCTGGCTCTAATTTTTAGACTGTGCCCCCTACTCCTAGAATCCCCAACCAGCAGAAATAGTTTCTCTCTATCCACCCTATCCGTTCCCCTTAATATCTTATAAACTTCGATCAGATCACCCCTTAACCTTTGAAACTCTAGAGAATACAACCCCAATTTGTGTAATCTCTCCTCGTAACTTAATCCTTGAAGTCCGGGTATCATTCTAGTAAACCTACGCTGCACTAGAATGGTGAGGAGAGGCGGAGAAATCAGGCCGTGTGTAGGGATATGATCTGTTCGGATAACGTAAGTGAGAAAGATGCTATAAATACAAGATGGTCATTAATAAGGCAAATAGGGAATTCAGGAGAAACTTCTTTACCCAGAGAGTGGTGAGAACAGGGAACTCGCTACCACAAGGAGTAGTTGAGGCGAATAGCATGGATGCCTTTAAGGGGGAGCTGGATAAACATGAGGGAGAAAGGAATAGAAGGATATGCTGATAGAGTGAGATGAAGTAGGGTGGGAGGAGGCTCGTGTGGAGCATTCACACCGAGATAGACCAGTGGGGCTGAATGGCCTGTTTCTGTGCTGTAAATTCTAGGTAATTTAATCAGGGAATGATACTTCCTACTTATGCCTATACTGTGACTAAAATTAGTGAATGAAGGGAAATGTAGCCCTGCAATTGCCTGAATGACAAGCAACGCAGCCTGAATGGGAGGGGGGGTCTCTCCCCCAGCTGGAGAAGGGGGCCAACTGGCACAAAGCTCAGGTTTTAAAAGGCCGAGGACTGTAGGTGGAAGGCGAGGTCGAGGGGGGAGGAGTTGGCGGTGATGAGGTTCTGGGAAGGAAGGAGTTGGAGGAGTAAATTCTGTGATCCCGGACCCCCAGCACCGACCCGCGCTCGAAGGGGAGACGTGTCGGAGAAGTGAAATCTCGCTCGCTGTCTCTGAGCCGCGCTCCCTTCCAGCGCAGGGCGACAGACGCAGTACGGGATCACTGAATTTACCCTGTTCATTTCAACAGGGAGGAGGGAGAGTGGGTTGGGCAGCGGATGTGGAGGGAGGGAGGGAGCAAAGTACACAGCAGTATGATCCATAGTAATTCAAAAGCTGGATGCTGGAAATCTGGAGCAACAGAAAATGCTGGAAATACTCAGCATGTCAGGCAACATCTGTGGAGAAAAGAAAGAGTCCACAGAGGCTGCCTGACTTGCTGAGTATTTCCAGCATTTTCTGTTTTTATTACAGTCCATAGTAATATCAGTCACAGAAAGACAGAACACACAGAGGAGAGAGAGCAAGCGAGACACACACACACACTCAGAAAAAGAGAGAGAGAGACACACACACAGAGAAAGAGAGAGACACACACAAAGGGAGAACTGGAGCCAGGGAGACAGAGGGCCAGAGAGAGAGAGCAAGAGAAACACACACAGAGAGAGACACACACACACACACACAAAGAGAAAGACAGAGAGAGAGAGACACACACAGAAAGAGAAAGACACAGAGAGACACACACGCACACACACACACACACAAAGAGAGTGACACACACAGAGAACTGGAGCCAGGGAGACAGAGGACCAGAGAGAGAGAGACACACACACACAGAAGGCCGGAGATGTGAGTGATAGTCAGGTAATTCACATTGTCTTGTCTCCTGTAAGCAGTGCGAGAGGTGCTAGAAAATGTCTGAGATGTGGGAGCACGATTCAAATCTTGGATGGACTTGTGCTTTCTAAAAAGAGTGAAGGGATGAGCAGCGTTTGGGCACCAAAGATGGAGCCGAGGGTGGTGGGGTTGCAGCTTCAGTGATGGAGGGGCAGTGGGGAAGAGATTTACTTTCTGTATTACAGGGTGTGTGTCCTTCTCTCCCGACAGTTGGCGAGCCGATCCCAGTCACCCAGAGCCCGAACCCCTCGGAGGACGAAGTTAATCGTTACCACGCCCAGTACGTGGACGCCTTGATCAAACTCTTCAACAAACACAAGGTGCGGGTGCGGACTGTCGGAGAGCGCGGAGCTGATGATATACTGAGCCCCCCCCCCTCTCGCCCCCCCCCCACCACAGTCGCCTCCCGTCCTGCTACCGATAACGACTTGCAGCCCTTCAACAAGTAAACAAGACGGCTCTATCGCCCATCTCCAGCGAACCAGAGCGTTGTACGACAGGCTCCGCGGAGCCCAAACATCGAGCAGACAGTCCAGCCCCCTCTCACTCGCCATCACCGTCCCTGTCCTTGTCCGGCGGCTCGACTCCCTTCACCGAGGACACCTGCCAGCCAATTTTTCATTCTTCGACTCAATACTTGACGCTGGTCTGGAGAGAATTCGATCTGCTCTCATTTTGCCCATTTGTGGATTTTAATCTAGCCCTGCCGAGCAGCTCTGTGTTGGTGACTGCACATTGTAAATAAAGATCTGGCCGTTTTGTATATTCGGTGGTCCTGTAGGTAACACCTCTTTGTCTGAACACTTTGATTGCCTTGACAACAGGCAGTTGGAAAGATTATCTGTAATCACCAGGTATTGTTCTCTGAATATAAATGCGAAACGTTCAAGGATTTCATTTCCACATTCACCTGACGAAGGAGGAAGCCTCCGAAAGCTTGTGATTTTCAAATAATTTGTTGGACTATAACCTGGTGTTGTAAGATTCTTTACATTTGCCAACCCCAGTCCATCACCGGCATCTCCACATCATAAATAAAGATAAGGTGGGGGCAGGTAAATGATTACTTTAATTGCTGGTTTTAATAGGAAGGGGAGGAGGTCCCATCCTCTTAAAGGGACATTGCCCCAAATAATTTCTTTTAACATTCATCAAACACCCCCAGGGCAGGTACAGCACGGGTTAGATACAGAGTAAAGCTCCTCTACATTGTCCCATCAAACACTCCCAGGGCAGGTACAGCACGGGTTAGATACAGAGTAAAGCTCCCTCTACACTGTCCCATCAAACACTCCCAGGGGCAGGTACAGCACGGGTTAGGTACAGAGTAAAGCTCCCTCTACACTGTCCCATCAAACACTCCCAGGGTAGGTACAGCACGGTTAGATACAGAGTAAAGCTCCCTCTACACTGTCCCATCGAAACACTCCCAGGGCAGGTACAGCACGGGTTAGATACAGAGTAAAGCTCCCTCTACATTGTCCCATCAAACACTCCCAGGGCAGGTACAGCACGGGTTAGATACAGAGTAAAGCTCCCTCTACATTGTCCCATCAAACACTCCCAGGGCAGGTACAGCACGGGTTAGATACAGAGTAAAGCTCCCTCTACATTGTCCCATCAAACACTCCCAGGGCAGGTACAGCACGGGTTAGATACAGAGTAAAGCTCCCTCTACACTGTCCCATCAAACACTCCCAGGGTAGGTACAGCACGGGTTAGAGTAAAGCTCCTTTTAACACTTCCAGAGCAGGAGAGACAGCCTTATTTTTTGTATCTAACCTGCCCTGGGTGTGTTTTGCACTGACAATGGGTGAAATTCCCGCGGCCGGAAATACAACCTTTCAGGAGCAGGAATGATCCCAAAATCCGAATCTATTCAACAGTCCTTTGTTCGGACAGTGATCCCCGTTGTATATTCCTGTGAAAACAGGTCTGGAACAAATCAATTTTACCACTTGGAAAATCAGTGTTATTCAGATGAGCATCGTCAGCCCCAATCATTGGCAGGAGAGGA